>NC_136070.1:736035238-736070238 GCF_964261635.1 Lissotriton helveticus
AAGTCAGGAGATTTATATAGCGCGCTACATACCCATAGGGTCTCAAGGCGCTTGAGGAAGGGTGGAGAATTACTTGTCGAATATCCAAGTTTTAAGTTGCTTTCTGAATGCTAGGTGGTTCTGAGTAAGGCGAAGGTGAGTGGGAAGAGAGTTCCAAGTTTTAGCTGCCAGGTAGGAGAAGGATCTACCACCCATGGTGGTTTTGTTGATGCGAGGTACAGTGGCAAGGGCTTGGTTGGAGGATCGTAGCTGACGGGAGGGGGTGTAGAAGGACAGTCGTGTGTTGAGGCATTCGGGTCCGAGTTCGTAAAGTGCTTTGTGTGCGTGGGTTAGGAGGCGGAAAGTAATCCTCTTATTTACGGGGAGCCAGTGGAGGTTTTTCAGGTGACCAGAGATGTGTTCTTTACGCGGGATGTCTAGTATGAGTCTGGCTGAAGCGTTCTGGATGCGTTGGAGTTTTTTCTGGAGTTTTGCGGTGGTACCGGCGTATAGGGTGTTTCCGTAGTCCAGGCGGCTCGTGACCAGTGCGTGGGTGACCGTTTTACGAGTTTCGGTGGGGATCCAGCGAAATGTTTTTTTGAGCATGCGAAGAATGTTGAAGCAAGATGATGAAACGGCGTTGACTTGTCTGTTCATTGAGAGTGAGGAGTCCAGGATGACGCCCAGGTTCCGTGCGTGGTCTGTCGGGGTGGGTGCTTTTCCAAGGGCCTCTGGCCACCAAGAGTCATCCCAGGCGGAGGGGGAGGTGCCTAAGATGAGGACTTCTGTTTTGTCTGAGTTCAGTTTCAGACGGCTGTGCTTCATCCACTCGGCTACTTCTTTCATTCCTTCATGTAAGTTGGTTTTGGCGGTGTTAGGGTCTTTGGTGAGTGAGAGGATCAGTTGAGTGTCGTCAGCGTAGGAGATGATGTTGAGGTTGTGTTGGCGAGCGATGGACGCAAGGGGGCTCATGTATACGTTGAAGAGAGTGGGGCTGAGAGAAGATCCTTGTGGCACGCCACAGATGACTCCAGTGGCCTCTGACTTGAATGGTGGGAGGCGGACTCTCTGGGTTCTTCCGGTGAGGAACGAGGTGATCCATTCCAGTGCTTTTCCTTGGATTCCAACGTTTCTGAGGCGTTGTAGAAGGGTGCTATGACAGACTGTGTCGAAGGCAGCGGAGAGGTCGAGGAGGATGAGGGCGGCTGTGTCTCCGTTGTCCAGTAGAGTTCGAATGTCGTCAGTTGCAGCGATGAGTGCGGTCTCAGTGCTGTGTTTGGTCGGAATCCGGACTGTGAGGAGTCGAGGGATTTGTTGGTTTCGAGGAAGGCGGCGAGCTGGTTGTTGACAGCTTTCTCGATGACTTTGGCCGGGAATGGAAGAAGCGAGATGGGGCGGTAGTTTTTGAGTTCGGTGGGGTCAGCTGTGGGTTTTTTCAGAAGGGCGCTGAGTTCTGCGTGTTTCCAGCTTTCCGGGAAGGTGGCGGAGTTGAGGGAGCAGTTGATGACATCTCGGAGGTGTGGTGCTATGATGGAGTCGGCTTTGTTGAAGATGTGGTGAGGGCATGGGTCAGTTGGGGATCCTGAGTGGATGGAGTTCATCAGTCGGATGGTGTCCTCAGTGGAGATTGGGTTCCAGTCGTTAAGGATGTTCAAGGGGTGTGAAGGTCCTGCAGAAGGTTGGGTGGGTTGCACTCCGGGTCGGTTGTCGAAGCTGTTGTGGATGTCTGCGATTTTGTTGTGGAAGAAGGAAGCTAGGGAGTCGCAGAGGGCTTGGGAGGGGGTGATGTCGTTGGAGTTGGCTGATGGGTTGGTAAATTCTTTGACGATGTTGAATAATTCCTTGCTGTTGTGGGCGTTGTTGTCTAGTCGGTCTTTGAAAGCGGCTTTCTTGGCAGACCGGATTAGTTGGTGGTGTATGCGGGTGGCGTTTTTGAAGGCGTCCCTGGTGCTGGTGTTTGGGTCTTTTTTCCAGGTCTTCTCGAGGGAGCGACAGAGTTTCTTCGATTTCTTAAGATCATCGTTGAACCAGGAGGCGTTTTTGCTGCCTAGTTTGATTTGACGTTTTTTCAACGGTGCTAGGATGTCGGCGCTGTTGGATAGCCATTGGGTGAGGTTAATGGCTGCTTGGTCGGGGTTAGAAGAGTGGGCGGGGGGGTTTAGAAGAAGCGATGAGGAGATCTGGTCGATGGTGATTTTGTTCCAATTTCTTCGCAGGGTGGGTTGAGGATGGTTGTGGATTGTGGTCTTATTGTAGATAAAGTGAACGCAGCTGTGTTCCGTCCAATGAAGAGCTGTGGTGTGACTGAATGAGACATGTTTGCTGGAGGTGAAGATAGGGTCGAGTGTGTGACCTGCAATGTGGGTGGGGGTAGTGACAAGTTGTTTGAGTCCGAGGTCGGCGAGATTGTCCAAAAGGGTGGTGGCACTGCTGTCATTGCTCTTTTCCAGGTGAAAATTGAGGTCTCCCAATAGAATGTAGTCCTCGGAGGGGAGGGCGTGTGGGGTGATAAAGTCAATGATGTTGTCACTGAATTGTGTACGAGGTCCTGGGGGCCGGTAGAGGAGGGTGCCTCTGAGTGTGGTCTTGGGGTCGGTGTGGATCTGGAAGTGGAGGTGTTCGGCGTTGGCAAGGTTGACGTCTGAGCTGGTTGAGATGCGGATGGAGTTCTTATGGACGATAGCGATGCCTCCTCCTGTTTGCTTGATGCGGTCCTTACGGATGATCTTGTATCCTTTCGGGATGGCAATGGTGATGTCTGGAGCTGATGAGGCATTCATCCATGTTTCTGTTAGGAAGGCGACGTCCGGAGAGATGGTGTCTAGTAGATTCCAGAGGTCGATGGCGTGTCTGTGGACCGAGCGGGTGTTGAGTAGGATGCATTTTAGGTGGATGGTGTCAGGTCTCTGTTTGGTGTTGGTGGATGAGGAGTTGGTTTTGGTGCCGTCGAACTTGCAGGAGTTGCAAGAGAAGGGTCCATGGGTGTGTCCAGGAGCGGCTTGGACGCAGTTGGGAGAGCGGCCGGGGTTAAGAGCTAGGAGGGTGGTGGCATCGTAAGTGATGCGAGTGTGCTGGGCATTGCGGGAACCAGGGGGTCTGGCGCTAGGCGCGGTCTCGGCGCGGACGGGCGTAGACGGGCTTACCTTTGGCGCACCTTCGGCGTGGCCGTAGCGCGTGGATGCTGCGCGTGGGACCATCTGCCATAAATGGAGAGTGGAGGGGGCGGAGCGTGGGAGGGGCAGCAGGGAGGCGGTAGTGTGGATGAGGGGCGGGCCAGGGGATACCAACAACAAAATGGAGGGTCAAAGGGAAAGGCAGACAGGGGCAGCAATTACAAATGCGTCGAGTGAGCAGTACAATCAAAACAAATGCACAGACACAAGAAAAATTAGCCAACAGCCTGAGCGAGGTCGCGCTAATTATGCCAAAGACTAACAGCGGCGCTATGCGTGAAGAAGCGCTATAATGCTATGGAGCTCGGTAAACAAACAGTGCTGTAGTAATCACAAGAAACGATACCAGGGATGCGTTATCACGGAGCGTTTCAGCCAAATACTAACAGCGGCGCTATGCGTGAAAAAGCGCTATAATGCTATGGAGCTCGGTAAACAAACAGTGCTGTACTAATCACAAGAAACGATACCAGGGATGCGTTATCACGGAGCGTTTCAGCTGCAGATGAGGAGGAGCGTGAGGGAGCGACCGTTCTGAAGCAAGTCCAGGTGGATAGATAGATAGATAGATAGATAGATAGATAGATAGATAGATAGATAGATAGATAGATAGATAGATAGATAGATAGATAGATAGATAGATAGATAGATAGATAGATAGATAGATAGATAGATAGATAGATAGATAGATAGATAGATAGATAGATAGATAGAGGTGGATAGATAGATAGATAGATAGATAGATAGATAGATAGATAGATAGATAGATAGATAGATAGATAGATAGATAGATAGATAGATAGATAGATAGATACATAGATAGATAGATAGATAGATAGATAAATAGAGTGAGGGGCGATAGATAGAGTGAGGGGTGATAGATAGATAGAGTGAGGGCGATAGAAAGATAGAGTGAGGGCAAGAGATAGATAGAGTGAGGGCGATAGATAGATAGAGGGCAATAGATAGACAGAGTGAGGGCAATAGATAGATAGAGTGAGGGCGATAAATAGATAGAGTGACGGCGATAGATAGAGTGAGGGCGATAAATAGAGTGAGGGCGATAGATAGAGTGAGGGCGATAGACAGATATATTGATAGAGTGAGGGGCGATAAATAGATAGATTGAGGGCGATAGATAGAGTGAGGGCGATAGATAGATATATAGAGTTAGGGTAATAGATAGAGTGAGAGCAATAGATAGATTGATAGAGTGAGGGGTGATAGATAGAGTGAGGGCGATAGATAGATAGATTGATAGAGTGAAGGGCGATAGATAGATAGAGTGATGGTGATAGATAGAGTGAGGACGATAGATAGATAGATTGACAGAGTGAGGGGCGATAGATAGATAGAGTGAGGGCGATAGATAGATAGAGTGAGGGCGATAGATAGATAGATAGATAGATAGATAGATAGATAGATAGATAGATAGATAGATAGATAGATAGATAGATAGATAGATAGATAGATAGATAGATAGATAGATAGATAGATAGATAGATAGATAGATAGATAGATAGATAGATAGATAGAGTGAGGGCAATAGATATATATATAGATAGATAGATAGAGAGATAGATAGATAGATAGATAGAGAGATAGATAGATAGATAGATAGATAGATAGATAGATAGATAGATAGATAGATAGATAGATAGATAGATAGATAGATAGATAGATAGATAGATAGATAGATAGATAGATAGATAGATAGATAGATAGATAGATAGATAGATAGATAGATAGATAGATAGATAGATAGATAGATAGATAGATAGATAGATAGATAGATAGATAGATGCTGAGTGATGCTGTGGTGATGCGATAGAAAGATAGAGTGAGTGCAATAGATAGATAGAGTGAGGGCCATAGATAGAGGGAGGGCGATAGATACAGTGAGGGCGATAGATAGATAGATAGATAGATAGATAGATAGATAGATAGATAGATAGATAGATAGATAGATAGAGTGAGGGTGATAGCTAAATAGAGTAAGATATATATAGGTAGACTGATAGATAGAGTGAGGGCGATCGAAAGATAGAAAGATAGATAGATAGATAGATAGCTAGATAGATAGATAGATAGAGTAATGGTGATAGATAGAGTAAGTGCGATAGATAGACAGATAGAGTGAGGGAGATAGATAGATAGATAGATAGATAGATAGATAGATAGATAGATAGATAGATAGATAGATAGATAGATAGATAGATAGATAGATAGATAGATAGATAGATAGTCAAGTCAAGTCAGGAGATTTATATAGCGTGCTACATACCCATAGGGTCTCAAGGCGCTTGAGGAAGGGTGGAGAATTACTTGTCGAATATCCAAGTTTTAAGTTGCTTTCTGAATGCTAGGTGGTTCTGAGTAAGGCGAAGGTGAGTGGGAAGAGAGTTCCAAGTTTTAGCTGCCAGGTAGGAGAAGGATCTACCACCCATGGTGGTTTTGTTGATGCGAGGTACAGTGGCAAGGGCTTGGTTGGAGGATCGTAGCTGACGGGAGGGGGTGTAGAAGGACAGTCGTGTGTTGAGGCATTCGGGTCCGAGTTCGTAAAGTGCTTTGTGTGCGTGGGTTAGGAGGCGGAAAGTAATCCTCTTATTTACGGGGAGCCAGTGGAGGTTTTTCAGGTGACCAGAGATGTTTTCTTTACGCGGGATGTCTAGTATGAGTCTGGCTGAAGCGTTCTGGATGCGTTGGAGTTTTTTCTGGAGTTTTGCGGTGGTACCGGCGTATAGGGTGTTTCCGTAGTCCAGGCGGCTCGTGACCAGTGCGTGGGTGACCGTTTTACGAGTTTCGGTGGGGATCCAGCGAAATGTTTTTTTGAGCATGCGAAGAATGTTGAAGCAAGATGATGAAACGGCGTTGACTTGTCTGTTCATTGAGAGTGAGGAGTCCAGGATGACGCCCAGGTTCCGTGCGTGGTCTGTCGGGGTGGGTGCTTTTCCAAGGGCCTCTGGCCACCAAGAGTCATCCCAGGCGGAGGGGGAGGTGCCTAAGATGAGGACTTCTGTTTTGTCTGAGTTCAGTTTCAGACGGCTGTGCTTCATCCACTCGGCTACTTCTTTCATTCCTTCATGTAAGTTGGTTTTGGCGGTGTTAGGGTCTTTGGTGAGTGAGAGGATCAGTTGAGTGTCGTCAGCGTAGGAGATGATGTTGAGGTTGTGTTGGCGAGCGATGGACGCAAGGGGGCTCATGTATACGTTGAAGAGAGTGGGGCTGAGAGAAGATCCTTGTGGCACGCCACAGATGACTCCAGTGGCCTCTGACTTGAATGGTGGGAGGCGGACTCTCTGGGTTCTTCCGGTGAGGAACGAGGTGATCCATTCCAGTGCTTTTCCTTGGATTCCAACGTTTCTGAGGCGTTGTAGAAGGGTGCTATGACAGACTGTGTCGAAGGCAGCGGAGAGGTCGAGGAGGATGAGGGCGGCTGTGTCTCCGTTGTCCAGTAGAGTTCGAATGTCGTCAGTTGCAGCGATGAGTGCGGTCTCAGTGCTGTGTTTGGCTCGGAATCCGGACTGTGAGGAGTCGAGGGATTTGTTGGTTTCGAGGAAGGCGGCGAGCTGGTTGTTGACAGCTTTCTCGATGACTTTGGCCGGGAATGGAAGAAGCGAGATGGGGCGGTAGTTTTTGAGTTCGGTGGGGTCAGCTGTGGGTTTTTTCAGAAGGGCGCTGAGTTCTGCGTGTTTCCAGCTTTCCGGGAAGGTGGCGGAGTTGAGGGAGCAGTTGATGACATCTCGGAGGTGTGGTGCTATGATGGAGTCGGCTTTGTTGAAGATGTGGTGAGGGCATGGGTCAGTTGGGGATCCTGAGTGGATGGAGTTCATCAGTCTGATGGTGTCCTCAGTGGAGATTGGGTTCCAGTCGTTAAGGATGTTCAAGGGGTGTGAAGGTCCTGCAGAAGGTTGGGTGGGTTGCACTCCGGGTCGGTTGTCGAAGCTGTTGTGGATGTCTGCGATTTTGTTGTGGAAGAAGGAAGCTAGGGAGTCGCAGAGGGCTTGGGAGGGGGTGATGTCGTTGGAGTTGGCTGATGGGTTGGTAAATTCTTTGACGATGTTGAATAATTCCTTGCTGTTGTGGGCGTTGTTGTCTAGTCGGTCTTTGAAAGCGGCTTTCTTGGCAGACCGGATTAGTTGGTGGTGTATGCGGGTGGCGTTTTTGAAGGCGTCCCTGGTGCTGGTGTTTGGGTCTTTTTTCCAGGTCTTCTCGAGGGAGCGACAGAGTTTCTTCGATTTCTTAAGATCATCGTTGAACCAGGAGGCGTTTTTGCTGCCTAGTTTGATTTGACGTTTTTTCAACGGTGCTAGGATGTCGGCGCTGTTGGATAGCCATTGGGTGAGGTTAATGGCTGCTTGGTCGGGGTTAGAAGAGTGGGCGGGGGGGTTTAGAAGAAGCGATGAGGAGATCTGGTCGATGGTGATTTTGTTCCAATTTCTTCGCAGGGTGGGTTGAGGATGGTTGTGGATTGTGGTCTTATTGTAGATAAAGTGAACGCAGCTGTGTTCCGTCCAATGAAGAGCTGTGGTGTGACTGAATGAGACATGTTTGCTGGAGGTGAAGATAGGGTCGAGTGTGTGACCTGCAATGTGGGTGGGGGTAGTGACAAGTTGTTTGAGTCCGAGGTCGGCGAGATTGTCCAAAAGGGTGGTGGCACTGCTGTCATTGCTCTTTTCCAGGTGAAAATTGAGGTCTCCCAATAGAATGTAGTCCTCGGAGGGGAGGGCGTGTGGGGTGATAAAGTCAATGATGTCGTCACTGAATTGTGTACGAGGTCCTGGGGGCCGGTAGAGGAGGGTGCCTCTGAGTGTGGTCTTGGGGTCGGTGTGGATCTGGAAGTGGAGGTGTTCGGCGTTGGCAAGGTTGACGTCTGAGCTGGTTGAGATGCGGATGGAGTTCTTATGGACGATAGCGATGCCTCCTCCTGTTTGCTTGATGCGGTCCTTACGGATGATCTTGTATCCTTTCGGGATGGCAATGGTGATGTCTGGAGCTGATGAGGCATTCATCCATGTTTCTGTTAGGAAGGCGACGTCCGGAGAGATGGTGTCTAGTAGATTCCAGAGGTCGATGGCGTGTCTGTGGACCGAGCGGGTGTTGAGTAGGATGCATTTTAGGTGGATGGTGTCAGGTCTCTGTTTGGTGTTGGTGGATGAGGAGTTGGTTTTGGTGCCGTCGAACTTGCAGGAGTTGCAAGAGAAGGGTCCATGGGTGTGTCCAGGAGCGGCTTGGACGCAGTTGGGAGAGCGGCCGGGGTTAAGAGCTAGGAGGGTGGTGGCATCGTAAGTGATGCGAGTGTGCTGGGCATTGCGGGAACCAGGGGGTCTGGCGCTAGGCGCGGTCTCGGCGCGGACGGGCGTAGACGGGCTTACCTTTGGCGCACCTTCGGCGTGGCCGTAGCGCGTGGATGCTGCGCGTGGGAGCATCTGCCATAAATGGAGAGTGGAGGGGGCGGAGCGTGGGAGGGGCAGCAGGGAGGCGGTAGTGTGGATGAGGGGCGGGCCAGGGGATACCAACAACAAAATGGAGGGTCAAAGGGAAAGGCAGACAGGGGCAGCAATTACAAATGCGTCGAGTGAGCAGTACAATCAAAACAAATGCACAGACACAAGAAAAATTAGCACAACAGCCTGAGCGAGGTCGCGCTAATTATGCCAAAGACTAACAGCGGCGCTATGCGTGAAGAAGCGCTATAATGCTATGGAGCTCGGTAAACAAACAGTGCTGTAGTAATCACAAGAAACGATACCAGGGATGCGTTATCACGGAGCGTTTCAGCCAAATACTAACAGCGGCGCTATGCGTGAAAAAGCGCTATAATGCTATGGAGCTCGGTAAACAAACAGTGCTGTACTAATCACAAGAAACGATACCAGGGATGCGTTATCACGGAGCGTTTCAGCTGCAGATGAGGAGGAGCGTGAGGGAGCGACCGTTCTGAAGCAAGTCCAGGTGGATAGATAGATAGATAGATAGATAGATAGATAGATAGATAGATAGATAGATAGATAGATAGATAGATAGATAGATAGATAGATAGATAGATAGATAGATAGATAGATAGATAAATAGAGGTGGATAGATAGATAGATAGATAGATAGATAGATAGATAGATAGATAGATAGATAGATAGATAGATAGATAGATAGATAGATAGATAGATAGATACATAGATAGATAGATAGATAGATAGATAGATAAATAGAGTGAGGGGCGATAGATAGAGTGAGGGGTGATAGATAGATAGAGTGAGGGCGATAGATAGATAGAGTGAGGGCAAGAGATAGATAGAGTGAGGGCGATAGATAGATAGAGGGCAATAGATAGACAGAGTGAGGGCAATAGATAGATAGAGTGAGGGCGATAAATAGATAGAGTGACGGCGATAGATAGAGTGAGGGCGATAAATAGAGTGAGGGCGATAGATAGAGTGAGGGCGATAGACAGATATATTGATAGAGTGAGGGGCGATAAATAGATAGATTGAGGGCGATAGATAGAGTGAGGGCGATAGATAGATATATAGAGTTAGGGTAATAGATAGAGTGAGAGCAATAGATAGATTGATAGAGTGAGGGGTGATAGATAGAGTGAGGGCGATAGATAGATAGATTGATAGAGTGAAGGGCGATAGATAGATAGAGTGATGGTGATAGATAGAGTGAGGACGATAGATAGATAGATTGACAGAGTGAGGGGCGATAGATAGATAGAGTGAGGGCGATAGATAGATAGATAGATAGATAGATAGATAGATAGATAGATAGATAGATAGATAGATAGATAGATAGATAGATAGATAGATAGATAGATAGATAGATAGATAGATAGATAGATAGATAGATAGATAGATAGATAGATAGATAGATAGATAGAGTGAGGGCAATAGATATATATATATAGATAGATAGATAGAGAGATAGATAGATAGATAGATAGATAGAGAGATAGATAGATAGATAGATAGATAGATAGATAGATAGATAGATAGATAGATAGATAGATAGATAGATAGATAGATAGATAGATAGATAGATAGATAGATAGATAGATAGATAGATAGATAGATAGATAGATAGATAGATAGATAGATAGATGCTGAGTGATGCTGTGGTGATGCGATAGAAAGATAGAGTGAGTGCAATAGATAGATAGAGTGAGGGCCATAGATAGAGGGAGGGCGATAGATACAGTGAGGGCGATAGATAGATAGATAGATAGATAGATAGATAGATAGATAGATAGATAGATAGATAGATAGATAGATAGATAGATAGATAGATAGATAGATAGAGTGAGGGTGATAGCTAAATAGAGTAAGATATATATAGGTAGACTGATAGATAGAGTGAGGGCGATCGAAAGATAGAAAGATAGATAGATAGATAGATAGCTAGATAGATAGATAGATAGATAGAGTAATGGTGATAGATAGAGTAAGTGCGATAGATAGACAGATAGAGTGAGGGAGATAGATAGATAGATAGATAGATAGATAGATAGATAGATAGATAGATAGATAGATAGATAGATAGATAGATAGATAGATAGATAGATAGTCAAGTCAAGTCAGGAGATTTATATAGCGCGCTACATACCCATAGGGTCTCAAGGCGCTTGAGGAAGGGTGGAGAATTACTTGTCGAATATCCAAGTTTTAAGTTGCTTTCTGAATGCTAGGTGGTTCTGAGTAAGGCGAAGGTGAGTGGGAAGAGAGTTCCAAGTTTTAGCTGCCAGGTAGGAGAAGGATCTACCACCCATGGTGGTTTTGTTGATGCGAGGTACAGTGGCAAGGGCTTGGTTGGAGGATCGTAGCTGACGGGAGGGGGTGTAGAAGGACAGTCGTGTGTTGAGGCATTCGGGTCCGAGTTCGTAAAGTGCTTTGTGTGCGTGGGTTAGGAGGCGGAAAGTAATCCTCTTATTTACGGGGAGCCAGTGGAGGTTTTTCAGGTGACCAGAGATGTGTTCTTTACGCGGGATGTCTAGTATGAGTCTGGCTGAAGCGTTCTGGATGCGTTGGAGTTTTTTCTGGAGTTTTGCGGTGGTACCGGCGTATAGGGTGTTTCCGTAGTCCAGGCGGCTCGTGACCAGTGCGTGGGTGACCGTTTTACGAGTTTCGGTGGGGATCCAGCGAAATGTTTTTTTGAGCATGCGAAGAATGTTGAAGCAAGATGATGAAACGGCGTTGACTTGTCTGTTCATTGAGAGTGAGGAGTCCAGGATGACGCCCAGGTTTCGTGCGTGGTCTGTCGGGGTGGGTGCTTTTCCAAGGGCCTCTGGCCACCAAGAGTCATCCCAGGCGGAGGGGGAGGTGCCTAAGATGAGGACTTCTGTTTTGTCTGAGTTCAGTTTCAGACGGCTGTGCTTCATCCACTCGGCTACTTCTTTCATTCCTTCATGTAAGTTGGTTTTGGCGGTGTTAGGGTCTTTGGTGAGTGAGAGGATCAGTTGAGTGTCGTCAGCGTAGGAGATGATGTTGAGGTTGTGTTGGCGAGCGATGGACGCAAGGGGGCTCATGTATACGTTGAAGAGAGTGGGGCTGAGAGAAGATCCTTGTGGCACGCCACAGATGACTCCAGTGGCCTCTGACTTGAATGGTGGGAGGCGGACTCTCTGGGTTCTTCCGGTGAGGAACGAGGTGATCCATTCCAGTGCTTTTCCTTGTATTCCGACGTTTCTGAGGCGTTGTAGAAGGGTGCTATGACAGACTGTGTCGAAGGCAGCGGAGAGGTCGAGGAGGATGAGGGCGGCTGTGTCTCCGTTGTCCAGTAGAGTTCGAATGTCGTCAGTTGCAGCGATGAGTGCGGTCTCAGTGCTGTGTTTGGCTCGGAATCCGGACTGTGAGGAGTCAAGGGATTTGTTGGTTTCGAGGAAGGCGGCGAGCTGGTTGTTGACAGCTTTCTCAATGACTTTGGCCGGGAATGGAAGAAGCGAGATGGGGCGGTAGTTTTTGAGTTCGGTGGGGTCAGCTGTGGGTTTTTTCAGAAGGGCGCTGAGTTCTGCGTGTTTCCAGCTTTCCGGGAAGGTGGCGGAGTTGAGGGAGCAGTTGATGACATCTCGGAGGTGTGGTGCTATGATGGAGTCGGCTTTGTTGAAGATGTGGTGAGGGCATGGGTCAGTTGGGGATCCTGAGTGGATGGAGTTCATCAGGCGGATGGTGTCCTCAGTGGAGATTGGGTTCCAGTCGTTAAGGATGTTCAAAGGGGGTGAAGGTCCTGCAGAAGGTTGGGTGGGTTGGACTCCGGGTCGGTTGTCGAAGCTGTTGTGGATGTCTGCGATTTTGTTGTGGAAGAAGGAAGCTAGGGAGTCGCAGAGGGCTTGGGAGGGGGTGATGTCGTTGGAGTTGGCTGATGGGTTGGTAAATTCTTTGACGATGTTGAATAATTCCTTGCTGTTGTGGGCGTTGTTGTCTAGTCGGTCTTTGAAAGCGGCTTTCTTGGCAGACCGGATTAGTTGGTGGTGTATGCGGGTGGCGTTTTTGAAGGCGTCCCTGGTGCTGGTGTTTGGGTCTTTTTTCCAGGTCTTCTCGAGGGAGCGACAGAGTTTCTTCGATTTCTTAAGATCATCGTTGAACCAGGAGGCGTTTTTGCTGCCTAGTTTGATTTGACGTTTTTTCAACGGTGCTAGGATGTCGGCGCTGTTGGATAGCCATTGGGTGAGGTTAATGGCTGCTTGGTCGGGGTTAGAAGAGTGGGCGGGGGGGTTTAGAAGAAGCGATGAGGAGATCTGGTCGATGGTGATTTTGTTCCAATTTCTTCGCAGGGTGGGTTGAGGATGGTTGTGGATTGTGGTCTTATTGTAGATAAAGTGAACGCAGCTGTGGTCCGTCCAATGAAGAGCTGTGGTGTGACTGAATGAGACATGTTTGCTGGAGGTGAAGATAGGGTCGAGTGTGTGACCTGCAATGTGGGTGGGGGTAGTGACAAGTTGTTTGAGTCCGAGCTCGGCGAGATTGTCCAAAAGGGTGGTGGCGCTGCTGTCATTGCTCTTTTCCAGGTGAAAATTGAGGTCTCCCAATAGAATGTAGTCCTCGGAGGGGAGGGCGTGTGGGGTGATAAAGTCAATGATGTCGTCACTGAATTGTGTACGAGGTCCTGGGGGCCGGTAGAGGAGGGTGCCTCTGAGTGTGGTCTTGGGGTCGGTGTGGATCTGGAAGTGGAGGTGTTCGGCGTTGGCAAGGTTGACGTCTGAGCTGGTTGAGATGCGGATGGAGTTCTTATGGACGATAGCGATGCCTCCTCCTGTTTGCTTGATGCGGTCCTTACGGATGATCTTGTATCCTTTCGGGATGGCAATGGTGATGTCTGGAGCTGATGAGGCATTCATCCATGTTTCTGTTAGGAAGGCGACGTCCGGAGAGATGGTGTCTAGTAGATTCCAGAGGTCGATGGCGTGTCTGTGGACCGAGCGGGTGTTGAGTAGGATGCATTTTAGGTGGATGGTGTCAGGTCTCTGTTTGGTGTTGGTGGATGAGGAGTTGGTTTTGGTGCCGTCGAACTTGCAGGAGTTGCAAGAGAAGGGTCCATGGGTGTGTCCAGGAGCGGCTTGGACGCAGTTGGGAGAGCGGTCGGGGTTAAGAGCTAGGAGGGTGGTGGCATCGTAAGTGATGCGAGTGTGCTGGGCATTGCGGGAACCAGGGGGTCTGGCACTAGGCGCGGTCTCGGCGCGGACGGACGTAGATGGGCTTACCTTTGGCGCACCTTCGGCGTGGCCGTAGCGCGTGGACGCTGCGCGTGGGACCATCTGCCATAAATGGAGAGTGGAGGGGGCGGAGCGTGGGAGGGGCAGCAGGGAGGCGGTAGTGTGGATGAGGGGCGGGCCAGGGGATACCAACAACAAAATGGAGGGTCAAAGGGAAAGGCAGACAGGGGCAGCAATTACAAATGCGTCGAGTGAGCAGTACAATCAAAACAAATGCACAGACACAAGAAAAATTAGCACAACAGCCTGAGCGAGGTCACGCTAATTATGCCAAAGACTAACAGCGGCGCTATGCGTGAAGAAGCGCTATAATGCTATGGAGCTCGGTAAACAAACAGTGCTGTAGTAATCACAAGAAACGATACCAGGGATGCGTTATCACGGAGCGTTTCAGCCAAATACTAACAGCGGCGCTATGCGTGAAAAAGCGCTATAATGCTATGGAGCTCGGTAAACAAACAGTGCTGTACTAATCACAAGAAACGATACCAGGGATGCGTTATCACGGAGCGTTTCAGCTGCAGATGAGGAGGAGCGTGAGGGAGCAACCGTTCTGAAGCAAGTCCAGGTGGATAGATAGATAGATAGATAGATAGATAGATAGATAGATAGATAGATAGATAGATAGATAGATAGATAGATAGATAGATAGATAGATAGATAAATAGAGGTGGATAGATAGATAGATAGATAGATAGATAGATAGATAGATAGATAGATAGATAGATAGATAGATAGATAGATAGATAGATAGATAGATAGATAGATAGATAGATAGATAAATAGAGTGAGGGGCGATAGATAGAGTGAGGGGTGATAGATAGATAGAGTGAGGGGTGATAGATAGATAGAGTGAGGGCAAGAGATAGATAGAGTGAGGGCGATAGATAGATAGAGGGCAATAGATAGACAGAGTGAGGGCAATAGATAGATAGAGTGACGGCGATAAATAGATAGAGTGACGGCGATAGATAGAGTGAGGGCGATAAATAGAGTGAGGGCGATAGATAGATAGAGTGAGGGCGATAGATAGATAGAGTGAGGGCGATTGATGGATAGAGTGAGGGCGATTGATAGATAGATAGATAGATAGATAGATAGATAGATAGATAGATAGATAGATAGATAGATAGATAGATAGATAGATAGATAGATAGATAGATAGATAGATAGATAGATAGATAGATAGATAGATAGATAGATAGATAGATTGATAGATAGAGTGAGGGCGATAGATAGAGTGAGGGCGATAGATAGAGTGAGTGCAATAGATAGACAGATAGAGTGAGGGCAATAGATAGACAGATAGATAGAGTGAGGGTGATAGATAGTGAGATAGATAGAGTGAGGGCGATATATAGATAGAGTGAGGGCGATAGATAGATAGAGTGAGGGCGATAGATAGATAGAGTGAGGGCGATAGATAGATAGAGTGAGGGCGATAGATAGATAGATAGATAGATAGATAGATAGATAGATAGATAGATAGATAGATAGATAGATAGTAGATAGATAGATAGATAGATAGATAGATAGATAGATAGATAGATAGATAGATAGATAGATAGATAGATAGTAGATAGATAGAGTGAGGGCGATAGATAGACAGATAAATAGAGTGAGGGTGATAGATAGTGAGATAGATAGAGTGAGGGCGATATATAGATAGAGTGAGGGCGAAAGATAGATAGAGTGAGGGCGATAGATAGATAGAGTGAGGGCGATAGATAGATAGAGTGAGGGCGATAGATAGATAGAGTGAGGGCAATAGATAGAGTGAGGGCAATAAATAGATAGAGTGAGGGCGATAAATAATGTGAGGGCGATAGATAGATAGAGTGAGGGCGATAGATAGATAGTTTGAGGGCGATAGATAGATAGAGTGAGGGCGATAGATAGGTAGAGTGAGGGCGATAGATAGATAGATAGATAGATAGATAGATAGATAGATAGATAGATAGATAGATAGATAGATAGATAGATAGATAGATAGATAGATAGATAGATAGATAGATAGATAGATAGATAGATAGATAGATAGATAGATAGATAGATAGATAGATAGATAGATAGATAGATAGATAGATAGAGTGAGGGCGATAGATAGAGGGAGGGCGATAGATAGAGCGAGTGCAATAGATAGACAGATAGAGTGAGGGCAATAGATAGACAGATAGATAGAGTGAGGGTGATAGATAGAAAGATAGATAGAGTGAGGGCGCTAGATAGAGAGAGTGAGGGCGATAGGTAGATAGAGGGCAATAGATAGATAGAGTGAGGCGATAGACAGTGAGGGTGATAGATAGATAGAGTGAGGGCGATAGATAGATAGAGTGAGGGCGATAGATAGATAGAGGCCAATAGATAGAGTGAGGGCGATAGATAGCTAGAGTGAGGGCGATAGATAGATAGAGTGAGGGCGATAGATAGATAGAAAGAGTGAGGGTAATAGATAGAGTGAGAGCGATAGATAGATTGATAGAGTGAGGGGCGATAGATAGATAGAGTGAGGGCGATAGATAGATAGAGTGAGGGCGATAGATAGATAGATAGATTGATTGAGTGAAGGGCGATAGATAGATAGAGTGAGGGCGATAGATAGAATGAGGGCGATAGACAGATAGATTGATAGAGTGAGGGGCGTTAAATAGATAGAGTGAGGGCGATAGATAGATAGAGTGAGGGCGATAGATAGATAGATAAATAGAGTGAGGGTAATAGATAGAGTGAGAGCAATAGATAGATTAATAGAGTGAGGGGCGATAGACAGATAGAGTGAGGGCGATAGATAGATAGATTGATAGAGTGAAGGGCGATAGATAGATAGAGTGATGGCGATAGATAAAGTGAGGACGATAGATAGATAGATTGACAGAGTGAGGGGCGATAGATAGATAGAGTGAGGGGCGATAGATAGATAGAGTGAGGGTGATAGATAGATAGAGTGAGGGCGATAGATAGATAGAGAGAAGGATAGATAGATAGATAGATAGATAGATAGATAGATAGATAGATAGATAGATAGATAGATAGATAGATAGATAGATAGATAGATAGAGTGAGGGCAATAGATAGATATATATATAGATAAATAGATAGGTGCTGAGTGATGCTGTGGTGATGCAATAGATAGATAGAGTGAGTGCGATAGATAGATAGAGTGAGGGCCATAGATAGAGGGAGGGCGATAGATACAGTGAGGGCGATAGATAGATATATATATAGATAGATAGATAGATAGGTGCTGAGTGATGCTGTGGTGATGCGATAGATAGATAGAGTGAGTGCGTTAGATAGATAGAGTGAGGGCCATAGATAGAGGGAGGGTGATAGATACAGTGAGGGCGATAGATAGATAGATAGATAGATAGATAGATAGATAGATAGATAGATAGATAGATAGATAGATAGATAGATAGATAGATAGATAGATAGATAGTAGATAGATAGAGTGAGGGCGATAGATAGACAGATAAATAGAGTGAGGGTGATAGATAGTGAGATAGATAGAGTGAGGGCGATATATAGATAGAGTGAGGGCGAAAGATAGATAGAGTGAGGGCGATAGATAGATAGAGTGAGGGCGATAGATAGATAGAGTGAGGGCGATAGATAGATAGAGTGAGGGCAATAGATAGAGTGAGGGCAATAAATAGATAGAGTGAGGGCGATAAATAATGTGAGGGCGATAGATAGATAGAGTGAGGGCGATAGATAGATAGTTTGAGGGCGATAGATAGATAGAGTGAGGGCGATAGATAGGTAGAGTGAGGGCGATAGATAGATAGATAGATAGATAGATAGATAGATAGATAGATAGATAGATAGATAGATAGATAGATAGATAGATAGATAGATAGATAGATAGAGTGAGGGCGATAGATAGAGGGAGGGCGATAGATAGAGGGAGGGCGATAGATAGAGCGAGTGCAATAGATAGACAGATAGAGTGAGGGCAATAGATAGACAGATAGATAGAGTGAGGGTGATAGATAGAAAGATAGATAGAGTGAGGGCGCTAGATAGAGAGAGTGAGGGCGATAGGTAGATAGAGGGCAATAGATAGATAGAGTGAGGCGATAGACAGTGAGGGTGATAGATAGATAGAGTGAGGGCGATAGATAGATAGAGTGAGGGCGATAGATAGATAGAGGCCAATAGATAGAGTGAGGGCGATAGATAGCTAGAGTGAGGGCGATAGATAGATAGAGTGAGGGCGATAGATAGATAGAAAGAGTGAGGGTAATAGATAGAGTGAGAGCGATAGATAGATTGATAGAGTGAGGGGCGATAGATAGATAGAGTGAGGGCGATAGATAGATAGATAGATTGATTGAGTGAAGGGCGATAGATAGATAGAGTGAGGGCGATAGATAGAATGAGGGCGATAGACAGATAGATTGATAGAGTGAGGGGCGTTAAATAGATAGAGTGAGGGCGATAGATAGATAGAGTGAGGGCGATAGATACTTAGATAAATAGAGTGAGGGTAATAGATAGAGTGAGAGCAATAGATAGATTAATAGAGTGAGGGGCGATAGACAGATAGAGTGAGGGCGATAGATAGATAGATTGATAGAGTGAAGGGCGATAGATAGATAGAGTGATGGCGATAGATAAAGTGAGGACGATAGATAGATAGATTGACAGAGTGAGGGGCGATAGATAGATAGAGTGAGGGGCGATAGATAGATAGAGTGAGGGTGATAGATAGATAGAGTGAGGGCGATAGATAGATAGAGAGAAGGATAGATAGATAGATAGATAGATAGATAGATAGATAGATAGATAGATAGATAGATAGATAGATAGATAGATAGATAGATAGAGTGAGGGCAATAGATAGATATATATATTGATAAATAGATAGGTGCTGAGTGATGCTGTGGTGATGCAATAGATAGATAGAGTGAGTGCGATAGATAGATAGAGTGAGGGCCATAGATAGAGGGAGGGCGATAGATACAGTGAGGGCGATAGATAGATATATATATAGATAGATAGATAGATAGGTGCTGAGTGATGCTGTGGTGATGCGATAGATAGATAGAGTGAGTGCGTTAGATAGATAGAGTGAGGGCCATAGATAGAGGGAGGGCGATAGATACAGTGAGGGCGATAGATAGATAGATAGATAGATAGATAGATAGATAGATAGATAGATAGATAGATAGATAGATAGATAGATAGATAGATAGATAGATAGATAGATAGATAGATAGATAGATAGAGTGAGGGCGATAGATAGACAGATAGATAGAGTGAGGGCGATAGATAGATGGAGTGAGGGCGATAGATAGATAGAGTGAGGGCGATAGATAGATAGAGTGAGGGCAATAGATAGAGTGAGGGCAATAAATAGATAGAGTGAGGGCGATAGATAGATAGAGTGAGGGCGATAAATAGATAGAGTGATAGAGGGGACGCTTTGCTGTTATCTTTGGAGTGTGCCGGGCTGAGCGTGCAGGGATCCACATTGCTTACAGCCAACTTCTCGCGGAACCCGCTCCGCGGGTCCCGCATCGCTGGGATCGTCTGGTTGTTGCCTCAGGAGTTGCCTGTTTCCTGAGAGGTGGGTCGTAGGAGCTGCAGGGCTGCGAGCAGAGAGCGGGGGCTGGGACTACCTATCCCAGAAGCGCCTGCCGCCCAGATTAACAGCACCTGGGCTGCTCTCCCTGCGGGCCCCTCCCCATCAGCTAGAAATACCCGAGCCTTCGCTGTACCTGTGGGACGCTTTGCTGTTATCTTTGGAGTGTGCCGGGCTGAGCGTGCAGGGATCCACATTGCTTACAGCCAACTTCTCGCGGAACCCGCTCCGCGGGTCCCGCATCGCTGGGATCGTCTGGTTGTTGCCTCAGGAGTTGCCTGTTTCCTGAGAGGTGGGTCGTAGGAGCTGCAGGGCTGCGAGCAGAGAGCGGGGGCTGGGACTACCTATCCCAGAAGCGCCTGCCGCCCAGATTAACAGCACCTGGGCTGCTCTCCCTGCGGGCCCCTCCCCATCAGCTAGAAATACCCGAGCCTTCGCTGTACCTGTGGGACGCTTTGCTGTTATCTTTGGAGTGTGCCGGGCTGAGCGTGCAGGGATCCACATTGCTTACAGCCAACTTCTCGCGGAACCCGCTCCGCGGGTCCCGCATCGCTGGGATCGTCTGGTTGTTGCCTCAGGAGTTGCCTGTTTCCTGAGAGGTGGGTCGTAGGAGCTGCAGGGCTGCGAGCAGAGAGCGGGGGCTGGGACTACCTATCCCAGAAGCGCCTGCCGCCCAGATTAACAGCACCTGGGCTGCTCTCCCTGCGGGCCCCTCCCCATCAGCTAGAAATACCCGAGCCTTCGCTGTACCTGTGGGACGCTTTGCTGTTATCTTTGGAGTGTGCCGGGCTGAGCGTGCAGGGATCCACATTGCTTACAGCCAACTTCTCGCGGAACCCGCTCCGCGGGTCCCGCATCGCTGGGATCGTCTGGTTGTTGCCTCAGGAGTTGCCTGTTTCCTGAGAGGTGGGTCGTAGGAGCTGCAGGGCTGCGAGCAGAGAGCGGGGGCTGGGACTACCTATCCCAGAAGCGCCTGCCGCCCAGATTAACAGCACCTGGGCTGCTCTCCCTGCGGGCCCCTCCCCATCAGCTAGAAATACCCGAGCCTTCGCTGTACCTGTGGGACGCTTTGCTGTTATCTTTGGAGTGTGCCGGGCTGAGCGTGCAGGGATCCACATTGCTTACAGCCAACTTCTCGCGGAACCCGCTCCGCGGGTCCCGCATCGCTGGGATCGTCTGGTTGTTGCCTCAGGAGTGTCCTGTTTCCTGAGAGGTGGGTCGTAGGAGCTGCAGGGCTGCGAGCAGAGAGCGGGGGCTGGGACTACCTATCCCAGAAGCGCCTGCCGCCCAGATTAACAGCACCTGGGCTGCTCTCCCTGCGGACCCCTCCCCTTTATCACAGACCTACAAATTGACTAGACCAGCGACGCAGCGCGGGAGCGCGCGGGAGCGACCGGGAGAAGCCCGGGACAAGGGCGGGACCGTTTGTGGCCGTTCGTGACCCGGAGTGACCGGACCGGGCCACCCCTCTAACTTGTGTGCGTCCCCATCCCTAAGGACTATGGCCGGCAGAGACAATAGGATTAAATCCTCCTTGACTGGCAGCTTGTCAACCGCCGGAGGTATGGAAAAATTCCTCATTAGGGCCAATAACATAATAGACAAGGAGATAGTCATATTGGAAAAGCGTTTATCTACTGAACTTATTTCCCTTAAACGATCATCCATAGGACCCCTTGCTAACGCCAAAACGCCCACTAGAGATAGTAATCAGTCTGCTATTGCGGATAAAATATCCCCGCCCATAGAAGACCCTAGCCACTTAGCTACCCCGGTTATATCAACGGATATTGTTGCTGACCCTACCTGTGTATTCATAAGTGAAAATGCCTCCATTTTATCTCATCCTGATGTGAGTACTACTGAGTCTAAGAGCCGTGGGGAAAGAGAGGGTGCCGTGAGGAAACGGAAAAGAGTGTACAATAAAAAAGAAGTTAAAACGGGAAGGGCTACAAAAACTGCTAAAGTACGGGAGGAACCACCACCCCAGACCACATTTACCCTCCGTGATGCTCAATTCCCGAATAGAGAAATATCCATGGAATGGGCCGTGGCACTACTTAAATCAATCATATCCCCATTAGAGGCTAAACTGGATAGGCTTTGCTCCAGAATATCAAATGTAGAGAAAACATCTGCCGCCATCCTAGCCACCCTTGGTAACCTTCAGAACCAACACACCCCAACGACTACCATAACCCCTGCTATTCCCGCTCCTCCCAATCCGGTTTTGAATCAACCTAATATCCCCCCACCTAATATCTGTATACCACCCCTTATCCAATCCCAGCCCAATAATTTAACAACTGACAATGGGGCGAGTCAACAACCAAGCCAAATTAACCCACCAGACCATATGGCCGGGGGGACCCAGGGAGTACCAAGCGAGGCATTTAATACCCCTAGACCCAGGTGGCCTGATTTACCACCGGAGGCTAACCGGTTAACTGTCATCTTAGCCGGAGTACCACCACTAGAAACAGGGGAATCAGAAACCTTTAGCTCCTTGAAGAATAAAGTTATAAAATGGCTCAATTGGAATAGACCGCTCCCGGGCCACCTGCACAATGAGATAATTATGGTAAGGAGGGTCCCCTGGATAGGCAAGACCCCTAAAAACATCAATGGGGACTGCCTAACCGTTAGTTTTAGAGACCCTCGCACAGTATCCCATATACGTGCAGGTTTTAACAGGTCCTTCGATTCAACGATCCAGACCCTTCCCGTTTCCTATTTTTTCCCACCAACCAATATCCGCCACCAACAAAGAAGAGGGGATTGGTCCGTTGTGGAACGGAGGGGCAGACAACGAGCATATGATGCTAGACCACCAAGACTACCCCAATACGCACCCCAATTTCACTCCTTCATGGATCCTAACCGCTATGGTTGCTTAGATGGCCTAGAGGGGGTAGATTGACTACACCCTGTCTCTCGCTCTCTGAAGCCGACTAACACTCAGGCTAAACCCGATGTTCCGCCCATGGTCCATTTAACCACCCCTAACGAAGCTATTCCCACTAATTTGGCCCAGATTACACCCGTTACAACCCCCATCATACAATGTTCTGAAATCACCCCCATCACCCCTACCCCAGCTACCCCCACTGTACCGGAATTGATTCCGCTAGATATGACTTGTATTACACCCTCTGTCTCATCTATCCATATTAATACAGGTATGGACCAAAGGGCCAAGGGTTATTCATTGATGAGCTGGAACATTGCCGGGTGGCGGCAGAAGGTTTCAGCACTGGGTTGGAGGGAACTCATTGTGGTTCATGATATCCTATGTCTGCAGGAAACGTGGTCAGTGGAAGATATTGCCTTTGATGGTTTTGTTGCTTATAACTGTAATGCGGTGGAATCTGCAATGGGGAGGGCCAAAGGGGGATTGTTGATTTTACTCTCTGTACACCTACCTTTACGAGTAAGAAAAAGCCATATTGTGGGGTCCCATTCGCAAATTTTGGAAATTCTGGTAGGCAGGGACCAAAACCTATTGTTGATTAACCATTATAATAATACCTTTGACCCCTCCAGCACCACTGTAGTAGACGAACTTGAATCGGCTCTGGATTCTATTCTTTGTAAAACAACTGTATCTTATGATATTGTTTGGGGTGGAGATTTTAATATTAGAACTTGCCCTCTCTCATATTCTACTACCTGTGGTTATGATGGGGAAAATGGGGAAAATTTACTCCACTTTTTACACTCTCCATGTGGCACTTCCCTTAACAATTTGATGTTAAAAATTGATATATCAATCCACCAACATGCACCTGATAAGGAGGGTAATCTGGCACCTACCTTCACGGGGAGAAAGACCACCTCCATTATTGATTTCCTGATCATTTCCAACCGGGTAGCTCCCCATTGTTCGGTTACCCAGATCTTAGATCACGACCTGAGTGACCACAATGCACTTACCATGGTCTTATATTATGAGCTCCATAGGGATGTATTTTCTGGTAGGGTAGTCGATGACATTACGCCATGTAGACCCAACGGGACCCGCATAAAGTGGAGTGGGGAAAAAGCAGAGAATTTACATCGCAGGGTGGTGAAAGCTGGCCTAAATATGATATTCAGTTGCCTGGAAACGGAAGCCCCCGCAGCACAATCAATAAATAACTTTGAGAATTTGGGTATCATAATCAAGCAAACACTCACCTCAAAGAAGGCCAAATCCGGACAGGCCACACAGGGCTGGTTCAACCAAGCTTGTACAAGGGCACTAAAATCCCTTAAACTTGCCCTTTCAAGCACCCCGAGAGACAGGGATGCGGTTAAATCCCTGAGGGCTGATTATAAAAATGCGCTCGAAACCAGGAAACAAGAACTTAGAGAAATAGCCTGGGAAGATTTGAGTAAAGCCGCAGCCCTCCGGGACAGTAAACTGTTCTGGAATACCATCAATAGCCCATTCCTGCAAAAAGAGGAATTCCCTGTCCTCACTGCCCAAGTTAATGAAGAGGGATGGATGGCCCACTTTTCAGGGATCTTCGATCCAACTGGAGAGTCCTTAGCCAGTGATAACACCATTTGCACTACCCTAGTTGAACCCCCGAGAATAACGACCGATGAGGTGGATTTGGCTATAAGGAATAGTAAAGGGGGAAAAGCCCCCGGCCCAGACGGGGTGCCGATCGACCTATACAAATATGATCCAGCCCTCTGGAGTCCATTATTGACCATAGCCTTTAATGCTGCTATGGATAACAGGACCCCTTCCACGTGGGGTGAATCCATTATCATTCCAATCTATAAAAAGGGGGATAGAGGAGAGGCCAAGAACTACCGCCCTATCTCCCTTTTGGATTCCTCACTAAAAATCTTGAGTAGGGTCCTGTTAGCACGCTTGGAAGATTGGGCCTTAGATAATAACATTCTTGCCCCATCCCAATACGGCTTTAGAAAGGGCCTTGGTACGATCGACCAGTGTATTAACTTGAACCTTTTAATAGGGAAGTATACCAAGGCCAAGCCGGGATCACTATTTCTGTGCTTCGCAGATCTTTCAAGCGCATTCGATCTGGTCGACCATGCCTTGTTATGGACAACTCTGCTGGGTATGGGAGCCCCCCCCGATATTATCTATTTCTTGGCCACACTTTATTCTAACCTATCCGCCCAAATTCGTTACGGTCCTGAGGGTGAGTGCACACGGAAGATCAGAGTAAGATCTGGCATTCGACAGGGCTGCGTATTAGCCCCGTTGCTTTTTTCCCTCTTCATTAACTCGATGGAACAAGAACTAAAGCAAATTCATGCTGATGCCCCCCAAGTAGGAGGCACCCCTATACCGGTATTACTGTATGCCGATGATACAGTTCTTCTCTCTAGGACCCCTATAGGCCTACAAAAATTGATGGATGGGTTTTATGATTTTATATTGAAAAGGAAACTCAAAATTAATAATTCTAAAACGTTTGTCATGGTGTGTGGGAAAAAGTTGAAACTTTTTAAACCTTTTTCTTTTAAGGAAAACCATATTGCAACTGTCACAAATTTTTGCTATTTGGGAGTCACATTTAACGACAGAGGATCATGGGCCCCTGAGGAAACAAATGTCAAAGCGAGAATGGGGAAAGCATCCTTAGGCGTCTTCCGCTTTGCTTCCAAAGTAGGAAGCCGCCGTATTGCTGATATGTTGACTATATACAAGCACAGATGTACTTCGATAGCATTGTATGGCTCGGGGGTATGGGGACATTGCAATGCCAAGGCCCTGCAGACTGAAGAAAACAAGTTCATTAAACGGCTGCTTTGCCTCCCCACCTCGGCATCTACTGTTCTAACCCATTCGGAACTAGATCTGGATTACCTGTCCGACCTCACTGGGTTAAGGCCACTGTTGGTATGGAAATCCATTTTTACCAAGTCGGAAACAGCATTCACCAAAGATATTATCAAAGACTGTTTGCTCTTGGATAAAGTTTCAAGTATTCCATGGTTAAAATATGTAGTTATGACTGTTAAAGACCTGTTTGACATGGACCTAGGAAATGACCCTACCAGTCTGAACACTCTAGACAAACAGGAACTAAAAAATGTCTATCTTAGGGCGAAATCGGATGTGCGAAGTTATGCTACTAGAGAATATTCCACACATATTTTCCACCTGTCCCTGAATGATGATAGCCGGGGTATCCCAATGTACCTTAAAGTTATCCACAGACAGTCCCACCAGTTTGTTCTTTCAAGGCTAAGATTAGGTTTAGTGCATAACTTGGTTGCTTTCCCGATTATGAAATCTCATCCAGTCACCCCATGTCCATGTGACGGCTCTTCAAAACAAAGTACAATGCATTTTTTATTACTCTGTCCTCTGTATAAAGCACAACGCATCTGTTTCCTCAAGCCTATGTTCCTTAAATATAACATGTGTACTACTGATAGCGCTCTGAGGCTTCTTTTTTCACTTTCAAGCCCAGATATCTGTTTTTATACTGCCACTTTTATTCTGAAATCTATTAGAGCTAGACTTAGCATGGTTTTCCTGTAATTTTATGTGTAGCAATTCCCACAACATGTGACAATGTTATTTCTGTCTCTGTATTCTGAGTACCATGTGTATGTAATGTTTTAAATTGTATACTTTTATGATGTTTTTTAAACATTCGAATAAAGTTATAAACTGAAACTGATAGAGTGAGGGCGATAGATAGAGTGAGGGCGATAAATAATGTGAGGGCGATAGATAGATAGAGTGAGGGCGATAGATAGATAGTTTGAGGGCGATAGATAGATAGAGTGAGGGCGATAGATAGATAGAGGGAGGGCGATAGATAGAGGGAGGGCGATAGATAGAGCGAGTGCAATAGATAGACAGATAGAGTGAGGGCAATAGATAGACAGATAGATAGAGTGAGGGTGATAGATAGAAAGATAGATAGAGTGAGGGCGCTAGATAGAGAGAGTGAGGGCGATAGGTAGATAGAGGGCAATAGATAGATAGAGTGAGGCGATAGACAGTGAGGGGGATAGATAGATAGAGTGAGGGCGATAGATAGATAGAGTGAGGGCGATAGATAGATAGAGGCCAATAGATAGAGTGAGGGCGATAGATAGCTAGAGTGAGGGCGATAGATAGATAGAGTGAGGGCGATAGATAGATAGAAAGAGTGAGGGTAATAGATAGAGTGAGGGCGATAGATAGAATGAGGGCGATAGACAGATAGATTGATAGAGTGAGGGGCGTTAAATAGATAGAGTGAGGGCGATAGATAGATAGAGTGAGGGCGATAGATAGATAGATAGATAGATAGATAGATAGATAGATAGAGTGAGGGTAATAGATAGAGTGAGAGCAATAGATAGATTAATAGAGTGAGGGGCGATAGACAGATAGAGTGAGGGCGATAGATAGATAGATTGATAGAGTGAAGGGCGATAGATAGATAGAGTGATGGCGATAGATAGAGTGAGGACGATAGATAGATAGATAGATTGACAGAGTGAGGGGCGATAGATAGATAGAGTGAGGGTGATAGATAGATAGAGTGAGGGCGATAGATAGATAGAGAGAAGGATAGATAGATAGATAGATAGATAGATAGATAGATAGATAGATAGATAGATAGATAGATAGATAGATAGATAGATAGATAGATAGATAGATAGATAGATAGATAGATAGATAGAGTGAGGGCAATAGATAGATATATATATAGATAAATAGATAGGTGCTGAGTGATGCTGTGGTGATGCAATAGATAGATAGAGTGAGTGCGATAGATAGATAGATTGAGGGCCATAGATAGAGGGAGGGCGATAGATACAGTGAGGGCGATAGATAGATATATATATAGATAGATAGATAGATAGATAGGTGCTGAGTGATGCTGTGGTGATGCGATAGATAGATAGAGTGAGTGCGATAGATAGATAGAGTGAGGGCCATAGATAGAGGGAGGGCGATAGATACAGTAAGGGCGATAGATAGATAGATAGATAGATAGATAGATAGAGAGATAGATAGATAGATAGATAGATAGATAGATAGATAGATAGATAGATAGATAGATAGATAGATAGATAGATAGAGTGAGGGTGATAGCTAAATAGAGTAAGATATATATAGGTAGACTGATAGATAGAGTGAGGGCGATCGAAAGATAGAAAGATAGATAGATAGATAGCTAGATAGATAGATAGATAGAGTAATGGTGATAGATAGAGTAGGTGCGATAGATAGACAGATAGAGTGAGGGAGATAGATAGATAGATAGATAGATAGATAGATAGATAGATAGATAGATAGATAGATAGATAGATAGATAGATAGATAGATAAATAGAGTGAGGGGCGATAGATAGAGTGAGGGGTGATAGATAGATAGAGTGAGGGCGAAAGATAGATAGAGTGAGGGCAAGAGATAGATAGAGTGAGGGCGATAGATAGATAGAGGGCAATAGATAGACAGAGTGAGGGCAATAGATAGATAGAGTGAGGGCGATAAATAGATAGAGTGACGGCGATAGATAGAGTGAGGGCGATAAATAGAGTGAGGGCGATAGATAGATAGATAGCCCATTCCTGAGCCTATCGCCGCCCACCCCCCCTCAATCCGGGACCTGCCAGGTTTATTGACTTGTCTATTGTTCCGGCCGCGGGCGGAGCCGGAGTGATACCTGAGGCGCAGATCTCGACGTGAGTGTCCGGATCTGCGAGTTGCTAGGTATCCTGAAGTGGTGATTTACCTCCGAGCTTCTCGCTGCAGCCCCCCCCCTGCGCTGGGTTTGCCAGGGTGACTCTCTTTGGCCATTCAGTCATTTATCCCTATACATGTGGATTGAAACCTCGTCACAGAAGAACTAAGCTACTTCGCAAACTCTCCGGTGCCCGACCCAAAATGGCACCCACCAATGACTATAACCCCCCCTCACCTCGTTAATCAAGAGGTCTACTTTCAGAACCTCCATTTTGTTGTTTCTCCTTGTATTTTGGTTGCTTCCTTATTCCTCACTGTGTAATGGACATTGAGATAGGACTCCTCCCCGACCATGCTTAGGATTTAACATAGAGATAGGACCTACTTCTCTAATCTGGCACCCATCTTTGAATTGTGACCCCCAGTGTACTTCCCCAATCATTGCGAAAGTAGTGCTCCTTTCGAAACTTTCGCTATATATTGCATATGACTTTTGTATTCACACTGTATTCCTCTTTTGATCATTATGTACACTCTGTCCTTTATATCTTTCTGATTAACTCTCTATTCCTCATTTTTCTCCTTAATTCTCAGTTTTATCTACCTGACGATTGCTGCTAGAATTGTTATTTGCACCTCATGTCATTTACATGTCCCTCACTTTATCCAAGTTACTATTCATGCAATAGGAGTGCTCCTTTTAAAAACCTTAACTATCGATTGTGTATGACTTTTGTAATCATACTGCATTCCCCCTGTTGATTATTTTGCACACTATTTCGCTTATCTCAACCTGACTAGCTGGTTATTCCTCATATCATCATGTTTACCTCAACTATATTTGATTAATCCAGATTACTGCTGCTTTAATGGTTATTTGCACCTCAGGACATTTAGCTCACCATGACCTTAGCCATGATGTTATTCTGAACTTCGGATTTTTGTACACTCTGTCCTTTACATCTTTCTGATTAACTCTCTATTCCTCATTTTTCTCCTCAATCTCAGTTTTATCTACCTGACGATTGCTGCTAGAATTGTTATTTACACCTCAGGTCATTTACATGTCCCTTACTTTATCAAAGTTACTATTCATGCAATAGGAGTGCTCCTTTTAAACCTTAACTATCGATTATGTACGACTGTTGTAATCATACTGCATTCCCCCTGTTGATTATTTTGCACACTACTTCGTTTATCTCAATCTGACTAGCTCGTTATTCCTCATATCATCATGTTTACCTCAACTCTATTTGATTAATCCAGATTACTGCTGCTTTCTGCTCCTACTTCCTACACCTATACTTTTAATCATGCCCCCGTGCACCCCCCCCCCTGCTGTCTCACCCTCACCTATTTTAAATCTGGCCTGTTCTCTCGGTCGATCCTCTACCCTTCCCATCTCTCCAAACACGGTAAAAAATCCCTCAAGCACAAACTTCTCTGTCTTCACCCTGAAACCCTATTTGCAGACCATCATAATACCCTAAACTCCTCCATCATCACCAACTACATCTTCTACACTAAACGCACTTCTAAATGGAAAAGCCTTTTTCTCCGCCACCTCCCTATCACTAATTCCCGCAATATCCCATATGGTTTAATACTCTCCACGTCTCCCTCTCTCTCCTTTCCGGGTGATATCGATATCTCTATCTTTAATTCACTTGTTGCTTTTAAAAACTCACCACGCGCTAGCAAAGCACCAGGGCACCCACCTCTACCAACAGCACAGCGAGGAGCGGATCTAGCGCTCACTCATGGACCAACAATTTCCTGCAAAAACGCCAACTCGGCGAGGACTGAGGCCACGCCCCCTGTAGGCCACGCCCCCCTACCCCCCACATCATGTGCTGCCACCGGAGGCGCAGCGGACGAGCGCAGCGGGAGCGCCGTTTGCGCGCCGAAGGCGCGCCTAAGGCAAGCCCGTCTGCGCTCGTCCGCGCTCGGACGGGCTCAGGGCCAGAATCCCTGCCGGACCCAGCTCCCACTAGGGTAATATACTCGCGTCGAGACCTTCTTAGTCTCAGACCCACCATTGACAGCACCTGCAACTATGCTCACGACTTAGACGGTCAATTTACTGGCTGCACAATCTGCCACCCAGCCCAGCTACAACTACCCATTCCACGCGTCTTTCACCCGAGTCTTAAACTTGCCTCACTGAACTGCAGGTCACTCCCCATGCACGCTCTGCTCATTAATCACCTTATAGAAGACCACGAACTAGACATTCTATTCCTTACGGAAACGTGGATCACCGACCACTCGGATTCGGATGTAGTCTTAGCCCTTCCCCCGGACTTTAATATCCAGTCCCAACCACGTCCATCTGGCAGAGGAGGTGGACTGGCCATCCTCTACCGGAATCATTTTTCCTGTAGAACTCTCGATGCACACATCTTGGACTCGGAAAGCCTCCATTTCACCATCCAGCTAGCACCGACTAGCACACTGTCAGGCCTCCTAGTATACCGCTCCCCTGGCCATTATGGCCCGTTTTCTAGCGCCCTCCTATAATCAATAGCATCTCTGGCCCATTCCACCTCCAATTTCACTATACTAGGAGACCTTAACATCCATTTCGATGACCCCCTTGACACTGGGGCAACAGATTTGATCGGCGACCTGGCGGCCTATGGCCTTTTACTTACCAACTCCGGAGCCACACACATTAAGGGCCATTTATTAGACCCTGTGTTCACCAACCTCCATACCCTACAAACCAAAGAGTCCCTCCCCCTCCCATGGACGGACCATTTTCTGGTCCCCTTCCGTCTACCAGGGGATTTTAGGAAACCTCATAAACCTGCCACCTATACTACGGACAGAGCATGGTCCAGACTCTCGGCTGAGGATTGGGCCAAAGCCCTGGACCATACAACCCCTAGCCCCTCGGATGACCCAGACACCGCGGACAGAAAGTTCAGGGAGTGGATCTCCACCTCCCTCGACTCCATCCTCCCCATAAAAACCCGTGAGGACAAAAACGGGAAAACCAGATCAGCCCCATGGTACAGTCCGGAACTAAGAACTCTCCGCAAAGAGTGTAAAAAAGCGGAGCGACTATGGAGAAAGGACTGGCTCCATACTAGCAAGGACGCATACCGTAGCTCGGTGAGATCTTATAAAGCCACCTTGAAGCTCACTAAAGCCGCATACTACGACACCAGAATAAGTAATTCCACCAACTCGGCGAGAGAATCCTACCTCATCGCTAAAGAACTTCTGAAAATACCTGCGCCTCCTTCTTCCAACCCATCTTCGCCAGATAGAAGCGATGAACTGGCAACCTACTTTGACTCCAAAATCACCCGTATCCTAGTCTCCCTCCCGCCTCCCAGTCTGCCTAACCCTAAGGACTTTGAGGCACTTACCAACCAGACAGGAAACATTTTGCACCCACAATTGACCACCTTTAGGGCAGTCTCACTGGACAAAGTAGGATCAGCCCTGGCCAAACTGAAAAGCGGCTCTCCTCTTGACCCCGCACCTATCAGATTCCTGAAAGCAGTTGTCCCCACCATCCTGCCCACCATCACGGAACTGATTAACATCTCGCTATCCCAGGGCTCTGTCCCACCGAGCTGGAAGAGCACTGTAGTTAAGGCTCTTCTCAAAAAGCCCCAACTGGACTCTTCCGACCTGTCCAACTATCGGCCAATTTCGCTCCTTCCTAGTATCAGCAAAGTAGCCGAGAAACTGGTAAACGCTCAACTGTCCCAGTTCTTTGAGTCAAATAATCTTCTACGTCGGTCCCAAACTGGGTTCCGCCCGGGCCACGGCACAGACACCGCCCTCCTCGCTGTCATCGAGGAGGCTAGGTGCATTTTGGATTCAGGAGGATCAGTGGCAGTGATCCTCCTGGACCTCAGTGCAGCCTTTGACACGGTGAATCACCGTGTCCTACTCCACCGGCTGGCCGTGGCGGGACTCGCGGACACGGCACTTGCGTGGATAGAATCTTTTCTATCAGGTCGCTCCTTCCAGGTTTGGGACGGTAATTCCCGATCAGCCCCTCTCCCCCTCACTAGTGGAGTCCCCCAGGGGTCGTCATTAAGCCCTACCTTGTTTAACGCCTACATGGCCCCCCTCGAGGATGTCGTCTCCCCCTTCGGAATCAAGATAGTGAGCTATGCGGACGACACGCAACTGGTCGTCTCATTTTCTCATCTTGACAATCACCCGGACAATCTGTTGAACTGCCTCCAGGAAATCCACCACTGGATGTGCGAGTCATCTCTGAAGCTCAACGGATCGAAAACCGAAGTTATGCTCATGGGCAAGAAATGGACCACCATCCCCCCATCGGTCTGACCAGACGTTTTTGGTGAGGTGCCCACCCCGAAACCAGAAATCAAGACCTTGGGAATCTGGCTTGAGCCAGAGCTGTCCATGAAGACCCAGGCAGCCAAAACAGCAGGCACCTGCTTCGGACTCATGCGTTCCATCCGCAAAATCCTCCCAATACTTCCGCCCCTATCTAGGAAACTCTTGACTCAAGGTTTGATCCTCGCTCGGCTAGACTATACCAACGCTGTCTACCTGGGAGCCCCTGAATCCACCCTGGCCAAACTCCAGCGAACTCAAAACGCAGCAGCCCGGCTCCTTATGGGCCTTCCTTCAAGAACCTCGGCCAGACCAGCGCTCAAGGCCCTACACTGGCTTCCAGTGCGTCAGAGGGTAGAATTCAAAGCGATGTGTACTGCCCACAAACTCCTCAATGGGCTTGGCCCCTCTATCCTGAGAGACATGGTCACCCCTCACAAGGCCCCTAGACTTCTACGCTCGGACAACGAACGTTTGGCCATCGTTCCGAGATTTAGGAAGGCGCGCACCGGCGGTAGACGGTTCAAAGTAAAAGCTTCCGCAGGATGGAACTCACTCCCCCGCTGCCTGCGACTGGAACCCTGCCACCTCCTCTTCCGTAAAAAATTTAAAACTTTGCTTTTCCCTAAATAAGCTCCCTTTTCCCCTCTGGCCTTCACATGTATCATTAGCGCGGGGATGCCTCCGGGTCACCAGGCGCTTTATAAATCGCTAAATAAATAAATAAATAAATAGATAGAGTGAGGGCGATAGATAGATAGAGTGAGGGCGATTGATAGATAGATAGATAGATAGATAGATAGATAGATAGATAGATAGATAGATAGATAGATAGATAGATAGATAGATAGATAGATAGATAGATAGATAGATAGATAGATAGATAGATAGATAGATAGAGTGAGGGTGATAGACAGAGTGAGGGGCGATAGATAGATAGAGCGAGGGCGATAGATAGATAGAGTGAGGGCGATAGATAGGCAGAGTGAGGGCGATAGATAGATAGATAGATAGATAGATAGATAGATAGATAGATAGATAGATAGATAGATAGATAGATAGATAGATAGATAGATAGATAGATAGATAGATAGATAGATAGATAGATAGATAGATAGATAGATAGATAGATAGATAGATAGATAGATAGATAGATAGATAGATGGATAGAGTGAGGGCAATAGATAGAGTGAGGGCGATAGATAGAGTGAGTGCAATGGATAGACAGATAGAGTGAGGGCAATAGATAGACAGATAGATAGAGTGAGGGTGATAGATAGTGAGATAGATAGAGTGAGGGCGATATATAGATAGAGTGAGGGCGATAGATAGATAGAGTGAGGGCGATAGATAGATAGAGTGAGGGCGATAGATAGATATAGTGAGGGCGATAGATAGATAGATAGATAGATAGATAGATAGATAGATAGATAGATAGATAGATAGAAAGATAGATAGATAGATAGATAGATAGATAGATAGATAGATAGATAGATAGATAGATAGATAGATAGATAGATAGATAGATAGATAGATAGATAGATAGATAGATAGATAGATAGATAGATAGATAGATAGATAGATAGATAGATAGATAGATAGATAGATAGATAGATAGATAGATGGATAGAGTGAGGGCAATAGATAGAGTGAGGGCGATAGATAGAGTGAGTGCAATGGATAGACAGATAGAGTGAGGGCAATAGATAGACAGATAGATAGAGTGAGGGTGATAGATAGTGAGATAGATAGAGTGAGGGCGATATATAGATAGAGTGAGGGCGATAGATAGATAGAGTGAGGGCGATAGATAGATAGAGTGAGGGCGATAGATAGATAGAGTGAGGGCGATAGATAGATAGATAGATAGATAGATAGATAGATAGATAGATAGATAGATAGAAAGATAGATAGAAAGATAGATAGATAGATAGATAGATAGATAGATAGATAGATAGATAGATAGATAGATAGATAGATAGATAGATAGATAGATAGATAGATAGATAGATAGATAGATAGATAGATAGATAGATAGATAGATAGATAGATAGATAGATAGATAGATAGATAGACAGACAGATAGACAGACAGATAGATAGATAGATAGATAGATAGATAGATAGATAGATAGATAGATAGATAGATAGATAGATAGATAGATAGATAGATAGATAGATAGATAGATAGATAGATAGAGTGAGGGCAATAGATAGATATAGATAGATAGATAGATAGATAGATAGATAGATAGATAGATAGATAGATAGATAGATAGATAGATAGATAGATAGATAGATAGATAGATAGATAGATAGATAGATAGATAGATAGATAGATAGATAGATAGATAGATAGATGCTGAGTGATGCTGTGGTTATGCGATAGAAATATAGAGTGAGTGCGATAGATAGATAGAGTGAGGGCCATAGATAGAGGGAGGGCGATAGATACAGTGAGGGCGATAGATAGATAGATAGATAGATAGATAGATAGATAGATAGATAGATAGATAGATAGATAGATAGATAGATAGATAGATAGATAGATAGATAGATAGATAGATAG
>NC_136070.1:736087738-736365238 GCF_964261635.1 Lissotriton helveticus
TAGATAGATAGATAGATAGATAGATAGATAGATAGATAGATAGATAGATAGATAGATAAATAGAGTGAGGGGCGATAGATAGAGTGAGGGGTGATAGATAGATAGAGTGAGGGCGATAGATAGATAGAGTGAGGGCAAGAGATAGATAGAGTGAGGGCGATAGATAGATAGAGTGAGGGCGATAGATAGATAGAGTGAGGGCGATAGATAGGTAGAGTGAGGGCGATAGATAGATAGATAGATAGATAGATAGATAGATAGATAGATAGATAGATAGATAGATAGATAGATAGATAGATAGATAGATAGATAGATAGATAGAGTGAGGGCGATAGATAGATAGATAGAGTGAGGGTGATAGATAGTGAGATAGATAGAGTGAGGGCGATATATAGAGAGAGTGAGGGCGATAGATAGCTAGAGTGAGGGCGATAGATAGCTAGAGTGAGGGCGATAGATGGATAGAGTGAGGGCGATAGATAGATAGAAAGAGTGAGGGTAATAGATAGAGTGAGAGCGATAGATAGATTGATAGAGTGAGGGGCGATAGATAGAGTGAGGGCGATAGATAGTTAGATAGATTGATTGAGTGAAGGGCGATAGAAAGAATGAGGGCGATAGATAGAGTGAGGGCGATAGACAGATAGATTGATAGAGGGGCAATAAATAGATAGAGTGAGGGCGATAGATAGAGTGAGGGCGATAGATAGATAGATAGAGTGAGGGCAATAGATAGAGTGAGAGCGATAGATAGATTGATAGAGTGAGGGGCGATAGATAGATAGAGTGAGGGCGATAGATAGATAGATTGATAGAGTGAAGGGCGATAGATAGATAGAGTGAGGGCGATAGATAGAGTGAGGACGATAGATAGATAGACTGACAGAGTGAGGGGCGATAGATAGATAGAGTGAGGGCGATAGATAGATAGAAAGAGTGAGGGTAATAGATAGAGTAAGAGCGATAGATAGACAGATAGAGTGAGGGCAATAGATAGACAGATAGATAGAGTGAGGGTGATAGATAGTGAGATAGATAGAGTGAGGGCGATATATAGAGAGAGTGAGGGCGATAGATAGCTAGAGTGAGGGCGATAGATAGATAGAGTGAGGGCGATAGATAGATAGAAAGAGTGAGGGTAATAGATAGAGTGAGAGCGATAGATAGATTGATAGAGTGAGGGGCGATAGATAGAGTGAGGGCTATAGATAGTTAGATAGATTGATTGAGTGAAGGGCCATAGAAAGAGTGAGGGCGATAGATAGAGTGAGGGCGATAGACAGATAGATTGATAGAGGGGCAATAAATAGATAGAGTGAGGGCGATAGATAGAGTGAGGGCGATAGATAGATAGATAGATAGAGTGAGGGCAATAGATAGAGTGAGAGCGATAGATAGATTGATAGAGTAAGGGGCGATAGATAGATAGAGTGAGGGCGATAGATAGATAGATTGACAGAGTGAAGGGAGATAGATAGATAGAGTGAGGGCGATAGATAGAGTGAGGACGATCGATAGATAGACTGCGAGAGTGAGGGGCGATAGATAGATAGAGTGAAGGCGATAGATAGATAGATAGATAGATAGATAGATAGATAGATAGATAGATAGATAGATAGATAGATAGATAGATAGATAGATAGAGAGAGAGAGATAGATAGATAGATAGATAGATAGATAGATAGATAGATAGATAGATAGATAGATAGATAGATAGATAGATAGATAGATAGATAGATAGATAGATACAGAGATAGATAGATAGATACAGAGATAGATAGAGTGAGGGCAATAGATAGATATATAGATAGATAGATAGATAGATAGATAGATAGATAGATAGATAGATAGATAGATAGATAGATAGATAGATAGATAGATAGATAGATAGATAGATAGATAGATAGATAGATAGATAGATAGATAGATAGATAGATAGATAGATAGATAGATAGATAGATAGATAGAGTGAGGGCGATAGATAGAGTGAGGGCGATAGATAGAGTGAGTGCAATAGATAGATAGATAGAGTGAGGGCAATAGATAGACAGATAGATAGAGTGAGGGTGATAGATAGTGAGATAGATAGAGTGAGGGCGATATATAGAGAGAGTGAGGGCGATAGATAGCTAGAGTGAGGGCGATAGATGGATAGAGTGAGGGCGATAGATAGATAGAAAGAGTGAGGGTAATAGATAGAGTGAGAGCGATAGATAGATTGATAGAGTGAGGGGCGATAGATAGAGTGAGGGCGATAGATAGTTAGATAGATTGATTGAGTGAAGGGCGATAGAAAGAATGAGGGCAATAGATAGAGTGAGGGCGATAGACAGATAGATTGATAGAGGGGCAATAAATAGATAGAGTGAGGGCGATAGATAGAGTGAGGGCGATAGATAGATAGATAGAGTGAGGGCAATAGATAGAGTGAGAGCGATAGATAGATTGATAGAGTGAGGGGCGATAGATAGATAGAGTGAGGGCGATAGATAGATAGATTGATAGAGTGAAGGGCGATAGATAGATAGAGTGAGGGCGATAGATAGAGTGAGGACGATAGATAGATAGATAGACTGACAGAGTGAGGGGCGATAGATAGATAGAGTGAGGGCGATAGATAGATAGAAAGAGAGAGGGTAATAGATAGAGTGAGAGCGATAGATAGACAGATAGATTGAGGGCAATAGATAGACAGATAGATAGAGTGAGGGTGATAGATAGATAGATAGATAGAGTGAGGGCAATAGATAGATAGATAGATAGATAGATAGATAGATAGATAGATAGATAGATAGATAGATAGATAGATAGATAGATAGATAGATAGATAGATAGATAGGTGCTGAGTGATGCTTTGGTGATGAGATAGATAGATAGAGTGAGTGCGATAGATAGATAGAGTGAGGGACATAGATAGAGGGAGGGCAATAGATACAGTGAGGGCGATAGATAGATAGATAGATAGATAGATAGATAGATAGATAGATAGATAGATAGATAGATAGATAGATAGATAGATAGATAGATAGATAGATAGATAGATAGATAGATAGATAGATAGATAGATAGATAGATAGATAGATAGATAGATAGATAGATAGATAGATAGATAGATAGATAGATAGATAGATAGAGGGTGATAGCTAAATAGAGTAAGATATATATAGGTAGACTGATAGATAGAGTGAGGGCGATCGATAGATAGAAAGATAGATAGATAGAAAGATAGATAGATAGATAGCTAGATAGATAGATTGATAGATAGATAGATAGATAGATAGATAGATAGATAGATAGATAGATAGATAGATAGATAGATAGATAGAGTAATGGTGATAGATAGAGTAAGTGCGATAGATAGACAGATAGAGTGAGGGAGATAGATAGATAGATAGATAGATAGATAGATAGATAGATAGATAGATAGATAGATAGATAGATAGATAGATAGATAGATAGATAGATAGATAGATAAATAGAGTGAGGGGCGATAGATAGAGTGAGGGGTGATAGATAGATAGAGTGAGGGCGATAGATAGATAGAGTGAGGGCAAGAGATAGATAGAGTGAGGGCGATAGATAGATAGAGTGAGGGCGATAGATAGATAGAGTGAGGGCGATAGATAGGTAGAGTGAGGGAGATAGATAGATAGATAGATAGATAGATAGATAGATAGATAGATAGATAGATAGATAGATAGATAGATAGATAGATAGATAGATAGATAGATAGATAGATAGATAGATAGATAGATAGATAGATAGATAGATAGATAGATAGATAGATAGATAGATAGATAGATAGATAGATAGATAGATAGATAGATAGATAGATAGATAGATAGATAGATAGATAGATAGATAGATAGATAGATAGATAGATAGATAGATAGATAGATAGATAGATAGATAGATAGATAGATAGATAGATAGATAGATAGATAGATAGATAGATAGATAGATAGATAGATAGAGTGAGGGCGATAGATAGACAGATAGATAGAGTGAGGGTGATAGATAGTGAGATAGATAGAGTGAGGGCGATATATAGAGAGAGTGAGGGCGATAGATAGCTAGAGTGAGGGCGATAGATAGCTAGAGTGAGGGCGATAGATGGATAGAGTGAGGGCGATAGATAGATAGAAAGAGTGAGGGTAATAGATAGAGTGAGAGCGATAGATAGATTGATAGAGTGAGGGGCGATAGATAGAGTGAGGGCGATAGATAGTTAGATAGATTGATTGAGTGAAGGGCGATAGAAAGAATGAGGGCGATAGATAGAGTGAGGGCGATAGACAGATAGATTGATAGAGGGGCAATAAATAGATAGAGTGAGGGCGATAGATAGAGTGAGGGCGATAGATAGATAGATAGAGTGAGGGCAATAGATAGAGTGAGAGCGATAGATAGATTGATAGAGTGAGGGGCGATAGATAGATAGAGTGAGGGCGATAGATAGATAGATTGATAGAGTGAAGGGCGATAGATAGATAGAGTGAGGGCGATAGATAGAGTGAGGACGATAGATAGATAGACTGACAGAGTGAGGGGCGATAGATAGATAGAGTGAGGGCGATAGATAGATAGAAAGAGTGAGGGTAATAGATAGAGTAAGAGCGATAGATAGACAGATAGAGTGAGGGCAATAGATAGACAGATAGATAGAGTGAGGGTGATAGATAGTGAGATAGATAGAGTGAGGGCGATATATAGAGAGAGTGAGGGCGATAGATAGCTAGAGTGAGGGCGATAGATAGATAGAGTGAGGGCGATAGATAGATAGAAAGAGTGAGGGTAATAGATAGAGTGAGAGCGATAGATAGATTGATAGAGTGAGGGGCGATAGATAGAGTGAGGGCTATAGATAGTTAGATAGATTGATTGAGTGAAGGGCCATAGAAAGAGTGAGGGCGATAGATAGAGTGAGGGCGATAGACAGATAGATTGATAGAGGGGCAATAAATAGATAGAGTGAGGGCGATAGATAGAGTGAGGGCGATAGATAGATAGATAGAGTGAGGGCAATAGATAGAGTGAGAGCGATAGATAGATTGATAGAGTGAGGGGCGATAGATAGATAGAGTGAGGGCGATAGATAGATAGATTGACAGAGTGAAGGGCGATAGATAGATAGAGTGAGGGCGATAGATAGAGTGAGGACGATCGATAGATAGACTGCGAGAGTGAGGGGCGATAGATAGATAGAGTGAAGGCGATAGATAGATAGATAGATAGATAGATAGATAGATAGATAGATAGATAGATAGATAGATAGATAGATAGAGAGAGAGAGAGATAGATAGATAGATAGATAGATAGATAGATAGATAGATAGATAGATAGATAGATAGATAGATAGATAGATAGATAGATAGATAGATAGATAGATAGATAGATAGATAGATAGATAGATAGATAGATAGATAGATAGATAGATAGATAGATAGATACAGAGATAGATAGATAGATGCAGAGATAGATACAGAGATAGATAGAGTGAGGGCAATAGATAGATATATAGATAGATAGATAGATAGATAGATAGATAGATAGATAGATAGATAGATAGATAGATAGATAGATAGATAGATAGATAGATAGATAGATAGAGTGAGGGCGATAGATAGAGTGAAGGCGATAGATAGAGTGAGTGCAATAGATAGATAGATAGAGTGAGGGCAATAGATAGACAGATAGATAGAGTGAGGGTGATAGATAGTGAGATAGATAGAGTGAGGGCGATATATAGAGAGAGTGAGGGCGATAGATAGCTAGAGTGAGGGCGATAGATGGATAGAGTGAGGGCGATAGATAGATAGAAAGAGTGAGGGTAATAGATAGAGTGAGAGCGATAGATAGATTGATAGAGTGAGGGGCGATAGATAGAGTGAGGGCGATAGATAGTTAGATAGATTGATTGAGTGAAGGGCGATAGAAAGAATGAGGGCAATAGATAGAGTGAGGGCGATAGACAGATAGATTGATAGAGGGGCAATAAATAGATAGAGTGAGGGCGATAGATAGAGTGAGGGTGATAGATAGATAGATAGAGTGAGGGCAATAGATAGAGTGAGAGCGATAGATAGATTGATAGAGCGAGGGGCGATAGATAGATAGAGTGAGGGCGATAGATAGATAGATTGATAGAGTGAAGGGCGATAGATAGATAGAGTGAGGGCGATAGATAGAGTGAGGACGATAGATAGATAGACTGACAGAGTGAGGGGCGATAGATAGATAGAGTGAGGGCGATAGATAGATAGAAAGAGTGAGGGTAATAGATAGAGTGAGAGCGATAGATAGACAGATAGAGTGAGGGCAATAGATAGACAGATAGATAGAGTGAGGGTGATAGATAGATAGATAGATAGATAGAGTGAGGGCAATAGATAGATAGATAGATAGATAGATAGATAGATAGATAGATAGATAGATAGATAGATAGATAGATAGATAGATAGATAGATAGATAGGTGCTGAGTGATGCTTTGGTGATGAGATAGATAGATAGAGTGAGTGCGATAGATAGATAGAGTGAGGGACATAGATAGAGGGAGGGCAATAGATACAGTGAGGGCGATAGATAGATAGATAGATAGATAGATAGATAGATAGATAGATAGATAGATAGATAGATAGATAGATAGATAGATAGATAGATAGATAGATAGATAGATAGATAGATAGATAGATAGATAGATAGATAGATAGATAGATAGATAGATAGATAGATAGATAGATAGAGGGTGATAGCTAAATAGAGTAAGATATATATAGGTAGACTGATAGATAGAGTGAGGGCGATCGATAGATAGAAAGATAGATAGATAGAAAGATAGATAGATAGATAGCTAGATAGATAGATTGATAGATAGATAGATAGATAGATAGATAGATAGATAGATAGATAGATAGATAGATAGATAGATAGATAGATAGATAGATAGATAGATAGATAGATAGATAGATAGAGTAATGGTGATAGATAGAGTAAGTGCGATAGATAGACAGATAGAGTGAGGGAGATAGATAGATAGATAGATAGATAGATAGATAGATAGATAGATAGATAGATAGATAGATAGATAAATAGAGTGAGGGGCGATAGATAGAGTGAGGGGTGATAGATAGATAGAGTGAGGGCGATAGATAGATAGAGTGAGGGCAAGAGATAGATAGAGTGAGGGCGATAGATAGATAGAGTGAGGGCGATAGATAGATAGAGTGAGGGCGATAGATAGGTAGATTGAGGGCGATAGATAGATAGATAGATAGATAGATAGATAGATAGATAGATAGATAGATAGATAGATAGATAGATAGATAGATAGATAGATAGATAGATAGATAGATAGATAGATAGATAGATAGATAGATAGATAGATAGATAGAGTGAGGGCGATAGATAGACAGATAGATAGAGTGAGGGTGATAGATAGTGAGATAGATAGAGTGAGGGCGATATATAGAGAGAGTGAGGGCGATAGATAGCTAGAGTGAGTGCGATAGATAGCTAGAGTGAGGGCGATAGATGGATAGAGTGAGGGCGATAGATAGATAGATAGAAAGAGTGAGGGTAATAGATAGAGTGAGAGCGATAGATAGATTGATAGAGTGAGGGGCGATAGATAGAGTGAGGGCGATAGATAGTTAGATAGATTGATTGAGTGAAGGGCGATAGAAAGAATGAGGGCGATAGATAGAGTGAGGGCGATAGACAGATAGATTGATAGAGGGGCAATAAATAGATAGAGTGAGGGCGATAGATAGAGTGAGGGCGATAGATAGATAGATAGAGTGAGGGCAATAGATAGAGTGAGAGCGATAGATAGATTGATAGAGTGAGGGGCGATAGATAGATAGAGTGAGGGCGATAGATAGATAGATTGATAGAGTGAAGGGCGATAGATAGATAGAGTGAGGGCGATAGATAGAGTGAGGACGATAGATAGATAGACTGACAGAGTGAGGGGCGATAGATAGATAGAGTGAGGGCGATAGATAGATAGAAAGAGTGAGGGTAATAGATAGAGTAAGAGCGATAGATAGACAGATAGAGTGAGGGCAATAGATAGACAGATAGATAGAGTGAGGGTGATAGATAGTGAGATAGATAGAGTGAGGGCGATATATAGAGAGAGTGAGGGCGATAGATAGCTAGAGTGAGGGCGATAGATAGATAGAGTGAGGGCGATAGATAGATAGAAAGAGTGAGGGTAATAGATAGAGTGAGAGCGATAGATAGATTGATAGAGTGAGGGCAATAGATAGAGTGAGAGCGATAGATAGATTGATAGAGTGAGGGGCGATAGATAGATAGAGTGAGGGCGATAGATAGATAGATTGATAGAGTGAAGGGCGATAGATAGATAGAGTGAGGGCGATAGATAGAGTGAGGACGATAGATAGATAGACTGACAGAGTGAGGGGCGATAGATAGATAGAGTGAGGGCGATAGATAGATAGAAAGAGTGAGGGTAATAGATAGAGTAAGAGCGATAGATAGACAGATAGAGTGAGGGCAATAGATAGACAGATAGATAGAGTGAGGGTGATAGATAGTGAGATAGATAGAGTGAGGGCGATATATAGAGAGAGTGAGGGCGATAGATAGCTAGAGTGAGGGCGATAGATAGATAGAGTGAGGGCGATAGATAGATAGAAAGAGTGAGGGTAATAGATAGAGTGAGAGCGATAGATAGATTGATAGAGTGAGGGGCGATAGATAGAGTGAGGGCTATAGATAGTTAGATAGATTGATTGAGTGAAGGGCCATAGAAAGAGTGAGGGCGATAGATAGAGTGAGGGCGATAGACAGATAGATTGATAGAGGGGCAATAAATAGATAGAGTGAGGGCGATAGATAGAGTGAGGGCGATAGATAGATAGATAGAGTGAGGGCAATAGATAGAGTGAGAGCGATAGATAGATTGATAGAGTGAGGGGCGATAGATAGATAGAGTGAGGGCGATAGATAGATAGATTGACAGAGTGAAGGGCGATAGATAGATAGAGTGAGGGCGATAGATAGAGTGAGGACGATCGATAGATAGACTGCGAGAGTGAGGGGCGATAGATAGATAGAGTGAAGGCGATAGATAGATAGATAGATAGATAGATAGATAGATAGATAGATAGATAGATAGATAGATAGAGAGAGAGAGAGATAGATAGATAGATAGATAGATAGATAGATAGATAGATAGATAGATAGATAGATAGATAGATAGATAGATAGATAGATAGATAGATAGATAGATAGATAGATAGATAGATAGATAGATAGATAGATAGATAGATAGATAGATAGATAGATAGATAGATAGATACAGAGATAGATACAGAGATAGATAGAGTGAGGGCAATAGATAGATATATAGATAGATATATAGATAGATAGATAGATAGCTAGATAGATAGATAGATAGATAGATAGATAGATAGAGTGAGGGCGATAGATAGAGTGAGGGCGATAGATAGAGTGAGTGCAATAGATAGATAGATAGAGTGAGGGCAATAGATAGACAGATAGATAGAGTGAGGGTGATAGATAGTGAGATAGATAGAGTGAGGGCGATATATAGAGAGAGTGAGGGCGATAGATAGCTAGAGTGAGGGCGATAGATGGATAGAGTGAGGGCGATAGATAGATAGAAAGAGTGAGGGTAATAGATAGAGTGAGAGCGATAGATAGATTGATAGAGTGAGGGGCGATAGATAGAGTGAGGGCGATAGATAGTTAGATAGATTGATTGAGTGAAGGGCGATAGAAAGAATGAGGGCAATAGATAGAGTGAGGGCGATAGACAGATAGATTGATAGAGGGGCAATAAATAGATAGAGTGAGGGCGATAGATAGAGTGAGGGCGATAGATAGATAGATAGAGTGAGGGCAATAGATAGAGTGAGAGCGATAGATAGATTGATAGAGTGAGGGGCGATAGATAGATAGAGTGAGGGCGATAGATAGATAGATTGATAGAGTGAAGGGCGATAGATAGATAGAGTGAGGGCGATAGATAGAGTGAGGACGATAGATAGATAGACTAACAGAGTGAGGGGCGATAGATAGATAGAGTGAGGGCGATAGATAGATAGAAAGAGTGAGGGTAATAGATAGAGTGAGAGCGATAGATAGACAGATAGAGTGAGGGCAATAGATAGACAGATAGATAGAGTGAGGGTGATAGATAGATAGATAGATAGAGTGAGGGCAATAGATAGATAGATAGATAGATAGATAGATAGATAGATAGATAGATAGATAGATAGATAGATAGATAGATAGATAGATAGATAGATAGATAGATAGATAGATAGATAGATAGATAGATAGATAGATAGATAGATAGATAGATAGATAGATAGGTGCTGAGTGATGCTTTGGTGATGAGATAGATAGATAGAGTGAGTGCGATAGATAGATAGAGTGAGGGACATAGATAGAGGGAGGGCAATAGATACAGTGAGGGCGATAGATAGATAGATAGATAGATAGATAGATAGATAGATAGATAGATAGATAGATAGATAGATAGATAGATAGATAGATAGATAGATAGATAGATAGATAGATAGATAGATAGAGGGTGATAGCTAAATAGAGTAAGATATATATAGGTAGACTGATAGATAGAGTGAGGGCGATCGATAGATAGAAAGATAGATAGATAGAAAGATAGATAGATAGATAGATAGCTAGATAGATAGATTGATAGATAGATAGATAGATAGATAGATAGATAGATAGATAGATAGATAGATAGATAGATAGATAGATAGATAGATAGATAGATAGATAGATAGAGTAATGGTGATAGATAGAGTAAGTGCGATAGATAGACAGATAGAGTGAGGGAGATAGATAGATAGATAGATAGATAGATAGATAGATAGATAGATAGATAGATAGATAGATAGATAGATAGATAGATAAATAGAGTGAGGGGCGATAGATAGAGTGAGGGGTGATAGATAGATAGAGTGAGGGCGATAGATAGATAGAGTGAGGGCAAGAGATAGATAGAGTGAGGGCGATAGATAGATAGAGTGAGGGCGATAGATAGATAGAGTGAGGGCGATAGATAGGTAGAGTGAGGGCGATAGATAGATAGATAGATAGATAGATAGATAGATAGATAGATAGATAGATAGATAGATAGATAGATAGATAGATAGATAGATAGATAGATAGATAGATAGATAGATAGATAGATAGATAGATAGAGTGAGGGCGATAGATAGACAGATAGATAGAGTGAGGGTGATAGATAGTGAGATAGATAGAGTGAGGGCGATATATAGAGAGAGTGAGGGCGATAGATAGCTAGAGTGAGGGCGATAGATAGCTAGAGTGAGGGCGATAGATGGATAGAGTGAGGGCGATAGATAGATAGAAAGAGTGAGGGTAATAGATAGAGTGAGAGCGATAGATAGATTGATAGAGTGAGGGGCGATAGATAGAGTGAGGGCGATAGATAGTTAGATAGATTGATTGAGTGAAGGGCGATAGAAAGAATGAGGGCGATAGATAGAGTGAGGGCGATAGACAGATAGATTGATAGAGGGGCAATAAATAGATAGAGTGAGGGCGATAGATAGAGTGAGGGCGATAGATAGATAGATAGAGTGAGGGCAATAGATAGAGTGAGAGCGATAGATAGATTGATAGAGTGAGGGGCGATAGATAGATAGAGTGAGGGCGATAGATAGATAGATTGATAGAGTGAAGGGCGATAGATAGATAGAGTGAGGGCGATAGATAGAGTGAGGACGATAGATAGATAGACTGACAGAGTGAGGGGCGATAGATAGATAGAGTGAGGGCGATAGATAGATAGAAAGAGTGAGGGTAATAGATAGAGTAAGAGCGATAGATAGACAGATAGAGTGAGGGCAATAGATAGACAGATAGATAGAGTGAGGGTGATAGATAGTGAGATAGATAGAGTGAGGGCGATATATAGAGAGAGTGAGGGCGATAGATAGCTAGAGTGAGGGCGATAGATAGATAGAGTGAGGGCGATAGATAGATAGAAAGAGTGAGGGTAATAGATAGAGTGAGAGCGATAGATAGATTGATAGAGTGAGGGGCGATAGATAGAGTGAGGGCTATAGATAGTTAGATAGATTGATTGAGTGAAGGGCCATAGAAAGAGTGAGGGCGATAGATAGAGTGAGGGCGATAGACAGATAGATTGATAGAGGGGCAATAAATAGATAGAGTGAGGGCGATAGATAGAGTGAGGGCGATAGATAGATAGATAGAGTGAGGGCAATAGATACAGTGAGAGCGATAGATAGATTGATAGAGTGAGGGGCGATAGATAGATAGAGTGAGGGCGATAGATAGATAGATTGACAGAGTGAAGGGCGATAGATAGATAGAGTGAGGGCGATAGATAGAGTGAGGACGATCGATAGATAGACTGCGAGAGTGAGGGGCGATAGATAGATAGAGTGAAGGCGATAGATAGATAGATAGATAGATAGATAGATAGATAGATAGATAGATAGAGAGAGAGAGAGATAGATAGATAGATAGATAGATAGATAGATAGATAGATAGATAGATAGATAGATAGATAGATAGATAGATAGATAGATAGATAGATAGATAGATAGATAGATAGATAGATAGATAGATAGATAGATAGATAGATAGATAGATAGATAGATACAGAGATAGATAGATAGATACAGAGATAGATACAGAGATAGATAGAGTGAGGGCAATAGATAGATATATATATAGATAGATAGATAGATAGATAGATAGATAGATAGATAGATAGATAGATAGATAGATAGATAGATAGATAGATAGATAGATAGATAGATAGATAGATAGATAGATAGAGTGAGGGCGATAGATAGAGTGAGGGCGATAGATAGAGTGAGTGCAATAGATAGATAGATAGAGTGAGGGCAATAGATAGACAGATAGATAGAGTGAGGGTGATAGATAGTGAGATAGATAGAGTGAGGGCGATATATAGAGAGAGTGAGGGCGATAGATAGCTAGAGTGAGGGCGATAGATGGATAGAGTGAGGGCGATAGATAGATAGAAAGAGTGAGGGTAATAGATAGAGTGAGAGCGATAGATAGAGTGAGGGCGATAGATAGTTAGATAGATTGATTGAGTGAAGGGCGATAGAAAGAATGAGGGCAATAGATAGAGTGAGGGCGATAGACAGATAGATTGATAGAGGGGCAATAAATAGATAGAGTGAGGGCGATAGATAGAGTGAGGGTGATAGATAGATAGATAGAGTGAGGGCAATAGATAGAGTGAGAGCGATAGATAGATTGATAGAGTGAGGGGCGATAGATAGATAGAGTGAGGGCGATAGATAGATAGATTGATAGAGTGAAGGGCGATAGATAGATAGAGTGAGGGCGATAGATAGAGTGAGGACGATAGATAGATAGACTGACAGAGTGAGGGGCGATAGATAGATAGAGTGAGGGCGATAGATAGATAGAAAGAGTGAGGGTAATAGATAGAGTGAGAGCGATAGATAGACAGATAGAGTGAGGGCAATAGATAGACAGATAGATAGAGTGAGGGTGATAGATAGATAGATAGATAGATAGAGTGAGGGCAATAGATAGATAGATAGATAGATAGATAGATAGATAGATAGATAGATAGATAGATAGATAGATAGGTGCTGAGTGATGCTTTGGTGATGAGATAGATAGATAGAGTGAGTGCGATAGATAGATAGAGTGAGGGACATAGATAGAGGGAGGGCAATAGATACAGTGAGGGCGATAGATAGATAGATAGATAGATAGATAGATAGATAGATAGATAGATAGATAGATAGATAGATAGATAGATAGATAGATAGATAGATAGATAGATAGATAGATAGATAGATAGATAGATAGATAGATAGAGGGTGATAGCTAAATAGAGTAAGATATATATAGGTAGACTGATAGATAGAGTGAGGGCGATCGATAGATAGAAAGATAGATAGATAGAAAGATAGATAGATAGATAGCTAGATAGATAGATTGATAGATAGATAGATAGATAGATAGATAGATAGATAGAGTAATGGTGATAGATAGAGTAAGTGCGATAGATAGACAGATAGAGTGAGGGAGATAGATAGATAGATAGATAGATAGATAGATAGATAGATAGATAGATAGATAGATAGATAGATAGATAGATAGATAGATAGATAGATAGATAGATAGATAGATAGATAGATAGATAGATAGATAGATAGATAAATAGAGTGAGGGGCGATAGATAGAGTGAGGGGTGATAGATAGATAGAGTGAGGGCGATAGATAGATAGAGTGAGGGCAAGAGATAGATAGAGTGAGGGCGATAGATAGATAGAGTGAGGGCGATAGATAGATAGAGTGAGGGCGATAGATAGGTAGAGTGAGGGCGATAGATAGATAGATAGATAGATAGATAGATAGATAGATAGATAGATAGATAGATAGATAGATAGATAGATAGATAGATAAATAGATAGATAGATAGATAGATAGATAGATAGATAAATAGATAGATAGATAGATAGATAGATAGATAGATAGATAGATAGATAGATAGATAGATAGATAGATAGATAGATAGATAGATAGATAGATAGATAGATAGATAGATAGATAGATAGATAGAGTGAGGGCGATAGATAGACAGATAGATAGAGTGAGGGTGATAGATAGTGAGATAGATAGAGTGAGGGCGATATATAGAGAGAGTGAGGGCGATAGATAGCTAGAGTGAGGGCGATAGATAGCTAGAGTGAGGGCGATAGATGGATAGAGTGAGGGCAATAGATAGATAGAAAGAGTGAGGGTAATAGATAGAGTGAGAGCGATAGATAGATTGATAGAGTGAGGGGCGATAGATAGAGTGAGGGCGATAGATAGTTAGATAGATTGATTGAGTGAAGGGCGATAGAAAGAATGAGGGCGATAGATAGAGTGAGGGCGATAGACAGATAGATTGATAGAGGGGCAATAAATAGATAGAGTGAGGGCGATAGATAGAGTGAGGGCGATAGATAGATAGATAGAGTGAGGGCAATAGATAGAGTGAGAGCGATAGATAGATTGATAGAGTGAGGGGCGATAGATAGATAGAGTGAGGGCGATAGATAGATAGATTGATAGAGTGAAGGGCGATAGATAGATAGAGTGAGGGCGATAGATAGAGTGAGGACGATAGATAGATAGACTGACAGAGTGAGGGGCGATAGATAGATAGAGTGAGGGCGATAGATAGATAGAAAGAGTGAGGGTAATAGATAGAGTAAGAGCGATAGATAGACAGATAGAGTGAGGGCAATAGATAGACAGATAGATAGAGTGAGGGTGATAGATAGTGAGATAGATAGAGTGAGGGCGATATATAGAGAGAGTGAGGGCGATAGATAGCTAGAGTGAGGGCGATAGATAGATAAAGTGAGGGCGATAGATAGATAGAAAGAGTGAGGGTAATAGATAGAGTGAGAGCGATAGATAGATTGATAGAGTGAGGGGCGATAGATAGAGTGAGGGCTATAGATAGTTAGATAGATTGATTGAGTGAAGGGCCATAGAAAGAGTGAGGGCGATAGATAGAGTGAGGGCGATAGACAGATAGATTGATAGAGGGGCAATAAATAGATAGAGTGAGGGCGATAGATAGAGTGAGGGCGATAGATAGATAGATAGAGTGAGGGCAATAGATAGAGTGAGAGCGATAGATAGATTGATAGAGTGAGGGGCGATAGATAGATAGAGTGAGGGCGATAGATAGATAGATTGACAGAGTGAAGGGCGATAGATAGATAGAGTGAGGGCGATAGATAGAGTGAGGACGATCGATAGATAGACTGCGAGAGTGAGGGGCGATAGATAGATAGAGTGAAGGCGATAGATAGATAGATAGATAGATAGATAGATAGATAGATAGATAGATAGATAGATAGATAGAGAGAGAGAGAGAGAGAGAGAGAGATAGATAGATAGATAGATAGATAGATAGATAGATAGATAGATAGATAGATAGATAGATAGATAGATAGATAGATAGATAGATAGATAGATAGATAGATAGATAGATAGATAGATAGATAGATAGATAGATAGATAGATAGATAGATAGATACAGAGATAGATAGATAGATACAGAGATAGATACAGAGATAGATAGAGTGAGGGCAATAGATAGATATATAGATAGATATATAGATAGATAGATAGATAGATAGATAGATAGATAGATAGATAGATAGATAGATAGATAGATAGATAGATAGATAGATAGATAGATAGAGTGAGGGCGATAGATAGAGTGAGAGCGATAGATAGACAGATAGAGTGAGGGCAATAGATAGACAGATAGATAGAGTGAGGGTGATAGATAGTGAGATAGATAGAGTGAGGGCGATATATAGAGAGAGTGAGGGCGATAGATAGCTAGAGTGAGGGCGATAGATAGATAGCGTGAGGGCGATAGATAGATAGAAAGAGTGAGGGTAATAGATAGAGTGAGAGCGATAGATAGATTGATAGAGTGAGGGGCGATAGATAGAGTGAGGGCGATAGATAGTTAGATAGATTGATTGAGTGAAGGGCCATAGAAAGAGTGAGGGCGATAGATAGAGTGAGGGCGATAGACAGATAGATTGATAGAGGGGCAATAAATAGATAGACTGAGGGCGATAGATAGAGTGAGGGCGATAGATAGATAGATAGAGTGAGGGCAATAGATAGAGTGAGAGCGATAGATAGATTGATAGAGTGAGGGCGATAGATAGATAGATTGATAGAGTGAAGGGCGATAGATAGATAGAGTGAGGGCGATACATAGAGTGAGGACGATCAATAGATAGACTGCGAGAGTGAGGGGCGTTAGATAAATAGAGTGAAGGCGATAGATAGATAGATAGATAGATAGATAGATAGATAGATAGATAGATAGATAGATAGATAGATAGATAGATAGATAGATAGATAGAGAGAGAGAGATAGAGAGAGAGATAGATAGATAGATAGATAGATAGATAGATAGATAGATAGATAGATAGATAGATAGATAGATAGAGAGATAGATAGATAGATAGATAGATAGAGAGATAGATAGAGAGATAGATAGAGTGAGGGTAATAGATAGATATATAGATAGATATATAGATAGATATATAGATATATAGATAGATAGATAGATAGATAGATAGATAGATAGATAGATAGATAGATAGATAGATAGATAGATAGATAGATAGATAGATAGATAGAGTGAGGGCGATAGATAGAGTGAGGGCGATAGATAGAGTGAGTGCAATAGATAGACAGATAGAGTGAGGGCAATAGATAGACAGATAGATAGAGTGAGGGTGATAGATAGTGAGATAGATAGAGTGAGGGCGATATATAGAGAGAGTGAGGGCGATAGATAGCTAGAGTGAGGGCGATATATGGATAGAGTGAGGGCGATAGATAGATAGAAAGAGTGAGGGTAATAGATAGAGTGAGAGCGATAGATAGATTGATAGAGTGAGGGGCGATAGATAGAGTGAGGGCGATAGATAGTTAGATAGATTGATTGAGTGAAGGGCGATAGAAAGAATGAGGGCGATAGATAGAGTGAGGGCGATAGACAGATAGATTGATAGAGGGGCAATAAATAGATAGAGTGAGGGCGATAGATAGAGTGAGGGCGATAGATAGATAGATAGAGTGAGGGCAATAGATAGAGTGAGAGCGATAGATAGATTGATAGAGTGAGGGGCGATAGATAGATAGAGTGAGGGCGATAGATAGATAGATTGATAGAGTGAAGGGCGATAGATAGATAGAGTGAGATCGATAGATAGAGTGAGGACGATAGATAGATAGACTGACAGAGTGAGCGGCGATAGATAGATTGAGTGAGGGCGATAGATAGATAGAAAGAGTGAGGATAATAGATAGAGTGAGAGCGATAGATAGACAGATAGAGTGAGGGCAATAGATAGACAGATAGATAGAGTGAGGGTGATAGATAGTGAGATAGATAGAGTGAGGGCGATATATAGAGAGAGTGAGGGCGATAGATAGCTAGAGTGAGGGCGATAGATAGATAGAGTGAGGGCGATAGATAGATAGAAAGAGTGAGGGTAATAGATAGAGTGAGAGCGATAGATAGATTGATAGAGTGAGGGGCGATAGATAGAGTGAGGGCGATAGATAGTTAGATAGATTGATTGAGTGAAGGGCCATAGAAAGAGTAAGGGCGATAGATAGAGTGAGGGCGATAGACAGATAGATTGATAGAGGGGCAATAAATAGATAGAGTGAGGGCGATAGATAGAGTGAGAGCGATAGATAGATAGATAGAGTGAGGGCAATAGATAGGGTGAGAGCGATAGATAGATTGATAGAGTGAGGGGCGATAGATAGATAGAGTGAGGGCGATAGATAGATAGATTGATAGAGTGAAGGGCGATAGATAGATAGAGTGAGGGCGATAGATAGAGTGAGGACGATCGATAGATAGACTGCGAGAGTGAGGGGCGATAGATAGATAGAGTGAAGGAGATAGATAGATAGATAGATAGATAGATAGATAGATAGATAGATAGATAGATAGATAGAGAGATAGATAGATAGATAGATAGATAGATAGATAGATAGATAGATAGATAGATAGATAGATAGATAGATAGATAGATAGATAGATAGATAGATAGATAGATAGATAGATAGATAGATAGATAGATAGATAGATAGATAGATAGATAGATACAGAGATAGATAGAGTGAGGGCAATAGATAGATATATAGATAGATATATAGATAGATAGATAGATAGATAGATAGATAGATAGATAGATAGATAGATAGATAGATAGATAGATAGATAGATAGATAGATAGATAGATAGATAGATAGATAGATAGATAGATAGATAGAGTGAGGGCGATAGATAGAGTGAGGGCGATAGATAGAGTGAGTGCAATAGATAGATAGATAGAGTGAGGGCAATAGATAGACAGATAGATAGAGTGAGGGTGATAGATAGTGAGATAGATAGAGTGAGGGCGATATATAGAGAGAGTGAGGGCGATAGATAGCTAGAGTGAGGGCGATAGATGGATAGAGTGAGGGCGATAGATAGATAGAAAGAGTGAGGGTAATAGATAGAGTGAGAGCGATAGATAGATTGATAGAGTGAGGGGCGATAGATAGAGTGAGGGCGATAGATAGTTAGATAGATTGATTGAGTGAAGGGCGATAGAAAGAATGAGGGCAATAGATAGAGTGAGGGCGATAGACAGATAGATTGATAGAGGGGCAATAAATAGATAGAGTGAGGGCGATAGATAGAGTGAGGGCGATGGCTAGATAGATAGAGTGAGGGCAATAGATAGAGTGAGAGCGATAGATAGATTGATAGAGTGAGGGGCGATAGATAGATAGAGTGAGGGCGATAGATAGATAGATTGATAGAGTGAAGGGCGATAGATAGATAGAGTGAGGGCGATAGATAGAGTGAGGACGATAGATAGATAGACTGACAGAGTGAGGGGCGATAGATAGATAGAGTGAGGGCGATAGATAGATAGAAAGAGTGAGGGTAATAGATAGAGTGAGAGCGATAGATAGACAGATAGAGTGAGGGCAATAGATAGACAGATAGATAGAGTGAGGGTGATAGATAGTGAGATAGATAGAGTGAGGGCGATATATAGAGAGAGTGAGGGCGATAGATAGCTAGAGTGAGGGCGATAGATAGATAGAGTGAGGGCGATAGATAGATAGAAAGAGTGAGGGTAATAGATAGAGTGAGAGCGATAGATAGATTGATAGAGTGAGGGGCGATAGATAGAGTGAGGGCGATAGATAGTTAGATAGATTGATTGAGTGAAGGGCCATAGAAAGAGTAAGGGCGATAGATAGAGTGAGGGCGATAGACAGATAGATTGATAGAGGGGCAATAAATAGATAGAGTGAGGGCGATAGATAGAGTGAGAGCGATAGATAGATAGATAGAGTGAGGGCAATAGATAGAGTGAGAGCGATAGATAGATTGATAGAGTGAGGGGCGATAGATAGATAGAGTGAGGGCGATAGATAGATAGATTGATAGAGTGAAGGGCGATAGATAGATAGAGTGAGGGCGATAGATAGAGTGAGGACGATCGATAGATAGACTGCGAGAGTGAGGGGCGATAGATAGATAGAGTGAAGGCGATAGATAGATAGATAGATAGATAGATAGATAGATAGATAGATAGATAGATAGATAGATAGATAGATAGATAGATAGATAGATAGATAGATAGATAGATAGATAGATAGATAGATAGATAGATAGATAGATAGATAGATAGATAGATAGATAGATAGATAGATACAGAGATAGATAGAGTGAGGGCAATAGATAGATATATAGATAGATATATAGATAGATAGATATATAGATAGATAGATAGATAGATAGATAGATAGATAGATAGATAGATAGATAGATAGATAGATAGATAGATAGATAGATAGATAGATAGATAGATAGATAGATAGATAGATAGATAGATAGATAGATAGATAGATAGATAGATAGATAGATAGATAGATAGATAGATAGATAGATAGATAGATAGATAGATAGATAGATACAGAGATAGATAGAGTGAGGGCAATAGATAGATATATAGATAGATATATAGATAGATAGATAGATAGATAGATAGATAGATAGATAGATAGATAGATAGATAGATAGATAGATAGATAGATAGATAGATAGATAGATAGATAGATAGAGTGAGGGCGATAGATAGAGTGAGGGCGATAGATAGAGTGAGTGCAATAGATAGATAGATAGAGTGAGGGCAATAGATAGACAGATAGATAGAGTGAGGGTGATAGATAGTGAGATAGATAGAGTGAGGGCGATATATAGAGAGAGTGAGGGCGATAGATAGCTAGAGTGAGGGCGATAGATGGATAGAGTGAGGGCGATAGATAGATAGAAAGAGTGAGGGTAATAGATAGAGTGAGAGCGATAGATAGATTGATAGAGTGAGGGGCGATAGATAGAGTGAGGGCGATAGATAGTTAGATAGATTGATTGAGTGAAGGGCGATAGAAAGAATGAGGGCAATAGATAGAGTGAGGGCGATAGACAGATAGATTGATAGAGGGGCAATAAATAGATAGAGTGAGGGCGATAGATAGAGTGAGGGCGATGGCTAGATAGATAGAGTGAGGGCAATAGATAGAGTGAGAGCGATAGATAGATTGATAGAGTGAGGGGCGATAGATAGATAGAGTGAGGGCGATAGATAGATAGATTGATAGAGTGAAGGGCGATAGATAGATAGAGTGAGGGCGATAGATAGAGTGAGGACGATAGATAGATAGACTGACAGAGTGAGGGGCGATAGATAGATAGAGTGAGGGCGATAGATAGATAGAAAGAGTGAGGGTAATAGATAGAGTGAGAGCGATAGATAGACAGATAGAGTGAGGGCAATAGATAGACAGATAGATAGAGTGAGGGTGATAGATAGTGAGATAGATAGAGTGAGGGCGATATATAGAGAGAGTGAGGGCGATAGATAGCTAGAGTGAGGGCGATAGATAGATAGAGTGAGGGCGATAGATAGATAGAAAGAGTGAGGGTAATAGATAGAGTGAGAGCGATAGATAGATTGATAGAGTGAGGGGCGATAGATAGAGTGAGGGCGATAGATAGTTAGATAGATTGATTGAGTGAAGGGCCATAGAAAGAGTAAGGGCGATAGATAGAGTGAGGGCGATAGACAGATAGATTGATAGAGGGGCAATAAATAGATAGAGTGAGGGCGATAGATAGAGTGAGAGCGATAGATAGATAGATAGAGTGAGGGCAATAGATAGAGTGAGAGCGATAGATAGATTGATAGAGTGAGGGGCGATAGATAGATAGAGTGAGGGCGATAGATAGATAGATTGATAGAGTGAAGGGCGATAGATAGATAGAGTGAGGGCGATAGATAGAGTGAGGACGATCGATAGATAGACTGCGAGAGTGAGGGGCGATAGATAGATAGAGTGAAGGCGATAGATAGATAGATAGATAGATAGATAGATAGATAGATAGATAGATAGATAGATAGATAGATAGATAGATAGATAGATAGATAGATAGATAGATAGATAGATAGATAGATAGATAGATAGATAGATAGATAGATAGATAGATACAGAGATAGATAGAGTGAGGGCAATAGATAGATATATAGATAGATATATAGATAGATAGATATATAGATAGATAGATAGATAGATAGATAGATAGATAGATAGATAGATAGATAGATAGATAGATAGATAGAGTGAGGGCAATAGATAGAGTGAGGGCGATAGATAGAGTGAGTGCAATAGATAGATAGATAGAGTGAGGGCAATAGATAGACAGATAGATAGAGTGAGGGTGATAGATAGTGAGATAGATAGAGTGAGGGCGATATATAGAGAGAGTGAGGGCGATAGATAGCTAGAGTGAGGGCGATAGATGGATAGAGTGAGGGCGATAGATAGATAGAAAGAGTGAGGGTAATAGATAGAGTGAGAGCGATAGATAGATTGATAGAGTGAGGGGCGATAGATAGAGTGAGGGCGATAGATAGTTAGATAGATTGATTGAGTGAAGGGCGATAGAAAGAATAAGGGCAATAGATAGAGTGAGGGCGATAGACAGATAGATTGATAGAGGGGCAATAAATAGATAGAGTGAGGGCGATAGATAGAGTGAGGGCGATGGATAGATAGATAGAGTGAGGGCAATAGATAGAGTGAGAGCGATAGATAGATTGATAGAGTGAGGGGCGATAGATAGATAGAGTGAGGGCGATAGATAGATAGATTGATAGAGTGAAGGGCGATAGATAGATAGAGTGAGGGCGATAGATAGAGTGAGGACGATAGATAGATAGACTGACAGAGTGAGGGGCGATAGATAGATAGAGTGAGGGCGATAGATAGATAGAAAGAGTGAGGGTAATAGATAGAGTGAGAGCGATAGATAGACAGATAGAGTGAGGGCAATAGATAGACAGATAGATAGAGTGAGGGTGATAGATAGTGAGATAGATAGAGTGAGGGCGATATATAGAGAGAGTGAGGGCGATAGATAGCTAGAGTGAGGGCGATAGATAGATAGAGTGAGGGCGATAGATAGATAGAAAGAGTGAGGATAATAGATAGAGTGAGAGCGATAGATAGATTGATAGAGTGAGGGGCGATAGATAGAGTGAGGGCGATAGATAGTTAGATAGATTGATTGAGTGAAGGGCCATAGAAAGAGTTAGGGCGATAGATAGAGTGAGGGCGATAGACAGATAGATTGATAGAGGGGCAATAAATAGATAGAGTGAGGGCGATAGATAGAGTGAGGGCGATAGATAGATAGATAGAGTGAGGGCAATAGATAGAGTGAGAGCGATAGATAGATTGATAGAGTGAGGGGCGATAGATAGATAGAGTGAGGGCGATAGATAGATAGATTGATAGAGTGAAGGGCGATAGATAGATAGAGTGAGGGCGATAGATAGAGTGAGGACGATCGATAGATAGACTGCGAGAGTGAGGGGCGATAGATAGATAGAGTGAAGGCGATAGATAGATAGATAGATAGATAGATAGATAGATAGAGAGATAGATAGATAGATAGATAGATAGATAGATAGATAGATAGATAGATAGATAGATAGATAGATAGATAGATAGATAGATAGATAGATAGATAGATAGATAGATAGATAGATAGATAGATAGATAGATAGATAGATAGATAGATAGAGAGATAGAGAGATACAGAGATACAGAGATAGATACAGAGATAGATAGAGTGAGGGCAATAGATAGATATATAGATAGATAGATAGATAGATAGATAGATAGATAGATAGATAGATAGATAGATAGATAGATAGATAGATAGATAGATAGATAGATAGATAGATAGAGAGAGTGAGGGCGATAGATAGAGTGAGGGCGATAGATAGAGTGAGTGCAATAGATAGATAGATAGAGTGAGGGCAATAGATAGACAGATAGATAGAGTGAGGGTGATAGATAGTGAGATAGATAGAGTGAGGGCGATATATAGAGAGAGTGAGGGCGATAGATAGCTAGAGTGAGGGCGATAGATGGATAGAGTGAGGGCGATAGATAGATAGAAAGAGTGAGGGTAATAGATAGAGTGAGAGCGATAGATAGATTGATAGAGTGAGGGGCGATAGATAGAGTGAGGGCGATAGATAGTTAGATAGATTGATTGAGTGAAGGGCGATAGAAAGAATGAGGGCAATAGATAGAGTGAGGGCGATAGACAGATAGATTGATAGAGGGGCAATAAATAGATAGAGTGAGGGCGATAGATAGAGTGAGGGCGATAGATAGATCGATAGAGTGAGGGCAATAGATAGAGTGAGAGCGATAGATAGATTGATAGAGTGAGGGGCGATAGATAGATAGAGTGAGGGCGATAGATAGATAGATTGATAGAGTGAAGGGCGATAGATAGATAGAGTGAGGGCGATAGATAGAGTGAGGACGATAGATAGATAGACTGACAGAGTGAGGGGCGATAGATAGATAGAGTGAGGGCGATAGATAGATAGAAAGAGTGAGGGTAATAGATAGAGTGAGAGCGATAGATAGACAGATAGAGTGAGGGCAATAGATAGACAGATAGATAGAGTGAGGGTGATAGATAGTGAGATAGATAGAGTGAGGGCGATATATAGAGAGAGTGAGGGCGATAGATAGCTAGAGTGAGGGCGATAGATAGATAGCGTGAGGGCGATAGATAGATAGAAAGAGTGAGGGTAATAGATAGAGTGAGAGCGATAGATAGATTGATAGAGTGAGGGGCGATAGATAGAGTGAGGGCGATAGATAGTTAGATAGATTGATTGAGTGAAGGGCCATAGAAAGAGTGAGGGCGATAGATAGAGTGAGGGCGATAGCCAGATAGATTGATAGAGGGGCAATAAATAGATAGACTGAGGGCGATAGATAGAGTGAGGGCGATAGATAGATAGATAGAGTGAAGGCAATAGATAGAGTGAGAGCGATAGATAGATTGATAGAGTGAGGGCGATAGATAGATAGATTGATAGAGTGAAGGGCGATAGATAGATAGAGTGAGGGCGATACATAGAGTGAGGACGATCGATAGATAGACTGCGAGAGTGAGGGGCGATAGATAGATAGAGTGAAGGCGATAGATAGACAGATAGATAGATAGATAGATAGATAGATAGATAGATAGATAGATAGATAGATAGATAGATAGATAGATAGATAGATAGATAGATAGATAGATAGATAGAGAGAGATAGAGAGAGAGAGAGATAGATAGATAGATAGATAGATAGATAGATAGATAGATAGATAGATAGATAGATAGATAGATAGATAGATAGATAGATACAGAGATAGATAGAGTGAGGGCAATAGATAGATATATAGATAGATATATAGATAGATAGATAGATAGATAGATAGATAGATAGATAGATAGATAGATAGATAGATAGATAGATAGATAGAGTGAGGGCGATAGATAGAGTGAGGGCGATAGATAGAGTGAGTGCAATAGATAGACAGATAGAGTGAGGGCAATAGATAGACAGATAGATAGAGTGAGGGTGATAGATAGTGAGATAGATAGAGTGAGGGTGATATATAGAGAGAGTGAGGGCGATAGATAGCTAGAGTGAGGGCGATAGATGGATAGAGTGAGGGCGATAGATAGATAGATAGTTGTGTGTAATTATGTGGCACTGAGTGGTATTTGTAGTGTATGCTGCTTTGTGTGCAGGGTAATTATGTTGCATATAACTATGTGGCACTGAGTGGTATTTGGAGTGTATGTTGCATTGAGTGCAGTGTAATTATGTGGTGTGTAATTATGTGGCACTGAGTGGTATTTGGAGTGTATGTTGCATTGGGTGCAGTGTAATTATGTTGCGTGTAATTATGTGGCACTGAGTGGTATTTGGAGTGTATGTTACATTGAGTGCAGTGTAATTATGTGGTTTGTAATTATGTGGCACTGAGTGGTACTTGGAGTGTATGTTGCATTGAGTGCACTTTAATTATGTGGCGTGTAAATATGTGAGACTGGGTGGTATTCGGAGTGTATGTTGCATTGAGTGCAATGTAATAATGTGGCGTGTAATTATGTGGCAATGAGTGGTATTTGGAGTGTATGTTGTGTTGAGCGCAGTGTAATTATGTAGCATATAATTATGTGGCACTGAGTGGTATTGTGCGGAGTGTATGTTGTATTCAGTAGAGTGTAATTGTGTGGCGTGTAATTATGTGGCACTGAGTGGTATTGTTTGGAGTGTATGTTGCATTGAGTGCAGTGTAATTATGTAGCATGTAATTATGTGGCACTGAGTGGTATTTGGAGTGTATGTTGCATTGAGTGCAGTGTAATTATGTGGCTTTTAATTATGTGGCACTGAGTGGTATTTGGAGTGGTGGTGGAGGTGGTGGTTGTGGACGTGGTGGTGGAGGTGGTGGTGGGTGTGGTGGTGGATGTGGTGGTGTTGGTGGTGGACAAGGTGGTGGTGGTAGTGGGCGTGTAATTATGTGGCACTGATTGGTACTCTTTGGAGGGAATGTTGCATTGTAATTATGTAGCATATAATTATGTGGCACTGAGTGGTATTGTGTGGAGTGTATGTTGTATTCAGTAGAGTGTAATTGTGTGGTGTGTAATTATGTGGCACTGAGTGGTATTGTTTGTAGTGTATGTTGCATTGACTGCAGTGTAATTATGTAGCATATAATAATGTGGCACTGAGTGGTATTGTGTGGAGTGTGTCTTCCATTCAGTAGAGTGTAAATATGTGGCATGTAATTATCTGGCACTGAGTGGCATTTGGAGTGTATGTTGCGATGAGCGCAGTGTAATTATGTAGCATATAATTATGTGGCACTGAGTGGTATTATGAGGAGTGTATGTTGTATTCAGTAGAGTGTAATAGTGTGGCGTGTAATTATGTGGCACTGAGTGGTACTCTTTGGAGTGAATGTTGCATTGTAATTATGTAGCATATAATTATGTTTCACTGAGTGGTATTGTGTGGAGTGTATGTTGTATTCAGTAGAGTGTAATAGTGTGGCGTGTAATTATGTGGCACTGAGTGGTACTCTTTGGAGTGAATGTTGCATTGTAATTATGTAGCATATAATTATGTGGCACTGAGTGGTATTGTTTGGAGTGTATGTTGCATTGAGTGCAGTGTAATTATGTAGCATATAGTTATGTGGCACTGAGTGGTATTGTGTGGAGTGTGTTGCATTCAGTAGAGTGTAATTATGTTGTGTGTAATTATGTGGCACTGAGTGGTATTTGTAGTGTATGCTGCTTTGTGTGCAGGGTAATTATGTTGCATATAACTATGTGGCACTGAGTGGTATTTGGAGTGTATGTTGCATTGAGTGCAGTGTAATTATGTGGTGTGTAATTATGTGGCACTGAGTGGTATTTGGAGTGTATGTTGCATTGGGTGCAGTGTAATTATGTTGCGTGTAATTATGTGGCACTGAGTGGTATTTGGAGTGTATGTTACATTGAGTGCAGTGTAATTATGTGGTTTGTAATTATGTGGCACTGAGTGGTACTTGGAGTGTATGTTGCATTGAGTGCACTTTAATTATGTGGCGTGTAAATATGTGAGACTGGGTGGTATTCGGAGTGTATGTTGCATTGAGTGCAGTGTAATAATGTGGCGTGTAATTATGTGGCAATGAGTGGTATTTGGAGTGTATGTTGTGTTGAGCGCAGTGTAATTATGTAGCATATAATTATGTGGCACTGAGTGGTATTGTGCGGAGTGTATGTTGTATTCAGTAGAGTGTAATTGTGTGGCGTGTAATTATGTGGCACTGAGTGGTATTGTTTGGAGTGTATGTTGCATTGAGTGCAGTGTAATTATGTAGCATGTAATTATGTGGCACTGAGTGGTATTTGGAGTGTATGTTGCATTGAGTGCAGTGTAATTATGTGGCTTTTAATTATGTGGCACTGAGTGGTATTTGGAGTGGTGGTGGAGGTGGTGGTTGTGGACGTGGTGGTGGAGGTGGTGGTGGGTGTGGTGGTGGATGTGGTGGTGTTGGTGGTGGACAAGGTGGTGGTGGTAGTGGACGTGATGGACACAGTGATGGTGGTGGATGTGGTGGTGGTGGACGTGGTGGTGGTGGATGTGGTGGTGGTGGACATGGTGGTGGTGGTGGATGTGGTGGTGGTGGATGCGGTCGTGTTGGTGGTGGATGTGGTCAACATGGTAGTGGTGGACAGGGTGGTGGTGGACGTGAAGGGGGACATGGTGGTGGTGGAGGTGGACTTGGTGGTGGAGGACGTGGTGGTGGTGGTAGTGGTGGTGGTGGAGGTGGACGTGGTGGTGGTGGATGTGGTGGTGGTGGATGTAGTGGTGGAAGTGGTGGTAGACTTGGTGGTGGACTTGGTGGTGGCCGTGATGGTGGACGTGGTGGTGGTAGTGAATGTGGTGGTGGTGGAGGTAGACGTGGTGGTGGTGGACGTGGGTGGTAGTGGCCTCGTGGTGGACGTGGTGGTGGCCGTGGTGGTGGACATGGTGGTCGATGTGGTGGACATGGTGGTGGTGGACGTGGTGATGGTGGTGGACGTGGTGGAGGTGGGTGTGGTGGTGGATGTGGTGGTGGTGGACATGGTGTTGGTGGATGTAGTCGTGGTGGACATAGTGGTGGTGGATGTGGTGGTGGTGGTGGTTGTGGACGTGGTGGTGGTGGAAGTGGTAGTGGCCTCATGGTGGACATGGTGGTGGCCGTGGTGGTGGTGGTGGACATGGTGGTGGTAGACATGGTGGTGGTGGATGTGGTGGACGTGGTGGTGGTGGGTGTGGTGGTGGTAGTGGACGTGGTGGTGGTGGACATGGTGTTGGTGGACGTAGTCGTGGTGGACGTAGTGGTGGTGGATGTGGTGGTGGTGGTTGTGGAAGTGGTGGTTGTGGACGTGGTGGTGGTGGACATGGTGGTGGTGGATGTGGTGGTGGTGGACGTGGTGGTGGTGGATGTGGTGGTGGTGGTGGACATGGTGTTGGATATGGTGGTGGTAGAGGTGGTGGTGGTGGACGTGGTGGATGTGGTGTTGGTGGTGGATGTGGTGGTGGACATGGTGGTGGTGGATATGGTGGTGGTGGACGTGGTGCTGGTGGATGTGGTGGTGGTGAATGTGGTGGTGTTGGTGGTAAACATGGTGGTGGTGATGGACATGGTGGTGGTGGACGTGGTGGTGGTGGACGTGGTGGTGGTGGTGGACATGGTGTTGGATATGGTGGTGGTAGAGGTGGTGGTGGTGGACGTGGTGGATGTGGTGTTGGTGGTGGATGTGGTGGTGGACATGGTGGTGGTGGATATGGTGGTGGTGGACGTGGTGCTGGTGGACGTGGTGGTGGTGTACGTGGTGGTGGTGGACGTGGTGGTGGTGGATGTGGTGGTGGTGGATGTGGTGGTGTTGGTGGTGGACATGGTGGTGGTGGACATGGTGGTGGTGGACGTGATGGTGGTGGAGATGGGTCTGGTGGTGACGCTTTGCCTGGTCCTCTGTGCTCCTTGCTACAATCCAACTCCCTGCTTTCTATCCTGAAAAGCAATCCCAATGTACAGTAGGAAAACATTTCAGTAGCAATATAGGAGCTAAACTCCATCGTAATATTATAAAAACAGTGAGAATATTCTCTGTTTGTGGCACGATTCACAAACAGGGCTCTGTTTCAGCAGGAACAGGGCATTTAGAAAAATGTTTAGCGCAAAGACACACACACATGCACCAAAGCCTCAGCGTTGCTGTCTATTAAAGTGGAATATGCTTATTTTAGTAGTATTACCAGGTGTTTTTATGTCACCGGGATACAAGATGTTTCCCAGACCACGTCTTGTATTTTACTACCCAATGCACTGTGACTTGTAGTATTGGTGCTCGATCATGTCATTTGAGCCAAACTGACCTTTGTTGTACGCTTGTCTTATAAAACGCTATATGCAACTTTCTAAAGGCAGATTAAATGAGGGTTACTTAATTACTGCATGTCACTGGGAAATTACCGCCTAAACCTCACCCAGCTGCAGAGAGCAAAGAAAAATAATGGAATGGAATTACCTACTTAGCATTGACCATGGAAACTTGAACACTCTTGACACTACATTTTCAGTACTGAGTTTTAGTAAAATAAATTTCTCGTCTAGTCAACTAAACTACATTGACATCATACAAATGAATTGATAAAGGGAAGATTAGGGCTGGGTTATTGCTGTCTCAGTAACCGTGCAACATGTGGTAACCTTAAACTAGGAGTGCATGTGAGTAGGTCATCCACTGCCAGTATTTTGTTTTGTATTCTTCACATTTGTAGATGTATAGTCAGATACGAGAACTATGGACTACAAGTCCTAGAATGCAGCGAGCTCTTAATACATGAGGATAATGTTCTATGCATCAGACTACAGTTAATTGGGCCTGCGTAGACACAGCTGTACACATTCTGGTGTTTGGTAATCAGAGGCACAGCAGGGCACAGTGTCGAGCACAGCTGCCCGGGCCGTTCCTCACCCTGGAAATCACGGTGCCCCCTGTGTAATGTCAAACTGCATTTAACACAAATACCTAAATGACCAGCAGCTCTTGGGAAGAGGTTACTGGTGCTCATGTAAATGCTCTAATATCTTTGGGTCGAGGTCGCACTGTATAGCACTGCAAAAAATAAAAGAACTTAACACCAGGTTGCAATTGTGTGGTTTAACAATGTATACAGAGTTTGAAATGAAACCCGAGTGAGAGGAACATGTAAAAACATAAAGAAACAAGCTCTCGGCATTGCGTGGCGGAGGGGGGGTGGGGGAGCGGATTCCTTTGAAGTCTGATGCGGGGGCGGGGGAGCGGATTACTTTGAAGTCTGATGCCGAGGCTCACAAGCTGATAACAAATGGTGTGCGATGTGCACGCGCCCGGCTCACATGCACTGTAGGCAATCCGCCTTTGGGTGCACTTTTGAAAGACTTACTTTAATCTCGCCAAAGCATCCCTAATGGGAGTGCTTCAGCGAGACCTAAAAAGCATTTATTTTTTATCACTGAAGCAAGCACTGTATTCCGATGCCCCGCACATGCTTTACAGCACATGTTGCGGGGCACTTTAAATTCGGACAGAAGGATTGTGATGCCGGGCGGTCAGTTATAACACCACAGGCTCTTTCACCTCTGGCCGTCCGTTATTATTAGTTCTTTCACCTTCGAAGTGGGGAAACAGGACCCTCTTGCACACATATCAAGAAGCTTCGGCCTCTCTTCCCCACCTATTTTTAAACAGACTTTCGACTGCTCTTTAATTGGTGAGCGCTATAAACACAGTTACAGGAATGCAGTTGGTGAATTGCTTACTGGTCACAAGGAAAGAAAGTGTATACACCAAATTGAGAGTATTTCACATTATGGCTGCGTTTCAATAGATGACTGCAATTGGGGGGGGGGGGTCCTCCATAAAACATGTTCATAATGGGTGCACAATTTAGCAGTGTTCCATTTGCGCCCCTTTCTGCATAGCCCTCCACTAAAGGGGCAAGACTTTTCTGCTGCCTTCAATGCCTACAGGTTTCCGTTGAGGGATGTCGTGCACTGCAGTTGCTCGAATTTCAGAAGAAATACAACGGTAGAGTTGGGGACAGTTCTTAAAACTGAGATGTGTTTCCCTTTACTTTGTTTGTGTGATGGTTAATGAAAAATGTTCCTCTGTGACCGTCAGCCTGTACATATTAATTAGTTTGTCCTTCTTCCTCTGTTACTGTCTGTAGTTGTGTACTTGTCTCCATGTGTGTGCTGCTCTTTACATTCCTTTGTGTTGAATTAGAGTGGCTGTGTGCATTTAGTGTAGGTTTGCAACTGTCAATGTGTCTGTGTGCTTGCATCTGCACGGTTGTGTGCTTACAGCTGCCATCTTGTCTGTTAGAGTGCACACTTGCATTAGTTGCAGTGTCTGTGCACACGCTCTTCTGTTACCATATCTGTATTTGTGCGTGCTAGCGTCGGTCTATCTCAAATAGCCTCTACTTTCCTGGTGCTGTCGTTGTAATGTATTTCACTCAAATAATATATTTTGAAACTCATTATGATTTGGAATGTATTTTTTGTAGAGCACTCGGCCGAGAGGAGCAGGTACTGTGCAGCAGGCACACAGGTGCGTCGAAGCCTTTCTGCTGTTCTCGATAACCACGGTTTTGAGTAAGAGGATAATCCGCTCATGGACGTCCGTAGACATTTTCCAGGGGGGGCAAACCTGGCAAATGAAGGGGCGTGGCTAATGTTAATCAATAGGGGCGGGGCTAAATTGGCAGACAACCAGGATCGGGTAATGCTCAGGCCAAGCTGAGAAATAAAGTGGTGAATTCTGCATTTGAAACTGGACAACAATTAGAGCACACGTGAACCCTAAAATTACCCCTCTGGCCCCTTAAAACTCATACATTCCCTGACCCCTAAAATTGTCCCCCTGGCACCCCAAAACCCATACCTGCCCTGAACCCTAAAATTTCCCCCTCTTGCACTCCAAAAACCATACCCACCCAGAACCCCTAAAATTACCCCCCTAGTACCCTAAAACCCATACCCACCCTAAACCCTAAAATTACCCCTGCCCCCCCTAAACTCATACCCGCCCTAAACCCTAAAATTAGCCCCCTGGCCCCTTAAAACCCATACACGCCCTGAACCCTAAAAATACCCCATGGCGCCCCAAAACTCATTACCACTCTGAACCTTAAAATTATACCCTGCCACCCCAAAAAAAACCAATACCCACCCTGAACCCTAAAGTTACTCCTGGCACCCCAAAACCCATACCCACCCCAAACCCTAAAATTACCTCCTAGCACCTCAAAACCCATACCCACCCTTACCCCGAAAATTACTCCTGCCCCCGCAAACTCATACCCGCCCTGAAACCTAAAATTACCCCCTGGCAACCCAAAACCCATACCCGCCCTGAACCCTAAAATAACCCCCCTGGCCCTCAAAACCCATATCCACCCTGAACCCTAAAATTACTCCTGGCACCCCAAAACACAAACCCACCCTGAACCCTAAAATTACCCCTTGGCACCCCAAAATCCATACCCACCCTGAACCCTAAAATTACCCTGGCACCCCAAAACCCATACCCGCCCTGAACCCTATAATAACCCCCTTGGCACCCCAAAACCCATACCCACCCTGAACCCTAAAATTACCCCTGCCCCCCAAAACTCATAACCGCCCTGAACCCTAATATTACCTCCCTGGCCTCTTAAAACCCATACCCGCCCTGCACCCTAAAATTACCCCCTGGCACCTCAAAACTCATTACGACTCTGAACCCTAAAATGACCCCCTGCCACCTCAAAACCCATACCCACCCTGAACCCTAAAGTTACCCCTGGCACTCCAAAACCCATACCCTCCCTGAACCCTAAAATTACCTCCTAGCACCCCAAAACCTATACCCACCCTGAACCCGAAAATTACCCCTGCCACCCCAACTCATACCCGCAGTGAATCCTAAAATTACCCCCTGGCAACCCAAAACCCATACCCGACCTGAACCCTAAAATAACCCCCTGGCCCTCAAAACCTATATCTACCCTGAACCCTAAAATTACCCCTGGCACCCCAAAACCCAAACCCACCCTGAACCCTAAAATTACCCCCTAGCACCCCAAAACCCATACCCACCCTGAACCCTAAAATTACCCTGGCACCCCAAAACCCATACCCGCCCTGAACCCTAAAATTACCCCCTGGCACCCCAAAACCCATACCCACCCTAAACCCTAAAATTACCCCCTGGCACCCCAAAACCCATACCCACCCTGAACTCTAAAATAACCCCCTGGCACCCTAAAACAATTTACCGCCCTGAACTCTGAAATTACCCCCTGGCACCCCAAAACCCATACCCACCCTGAACCACAAAATTACCCCTGGCACCTCCATACCCATACCTACCCTGAACCGAAGCGAGTTTGTGACACTATGTGCTTGTGCGAGGACACAGTACTTACCAAACATACATCACAATCTGAATTTGGGGCAGTTTATCACGTTCCTTGGAGTCTCAGTCGCTGCGGTTTGGGTGTTAGGAGCGGTGTATGACTGAAGGGATAGAACTTGGAAGGCACAGCAGAGTGTTTAAAGTCAGGCGCCGCAACGCCCAGTGCGCTCAAAGAGCTTCAGCCCCTGCCCCTCTCCCAACCCCCCACCCTCCCCACCCCATTCGTGTAGTTTGTGTCAACCTGGCTGGGACAGCTTCCCCGGCACACACAGCGGCACCCTAGTATTTCACATAGGTCTTTAAAAGACCATTCACTTGTAATTGAGGCTTTTGTTGTGTTTTCACCACTTCTTAGAGCCCCTGCAGCTCCACTCTGCATATGGCTGGATGATTTAGCCCCCTTCCCCCCCTCCGAAATTTGACTCTTCTAATTGCGCCGCTGTTTAAAGTAGAGGCATTTTTTATTTTATTTTAAAAGTTTTATATAGTGCTAGCTAGACCCGTAGGTATCAGAGCGCTTTTTAATACATCCTGTGAAAGAACAGACGGAAATTGCAAAATAGGCTCTGACACCCTTAAAAGCGTCCAGTGTGTACGGACCGTGGCCTACCATGACACCTTGCTTATCACTTTATCACTTGGGTAATGTTTTCCGGTACAGTAAGTGAAAAGCAGAAAGCTTGCTTGTTTGTACCAATGCACATTTATTTTTTTTAAATTTTTTTTTAATGATTTATTAAGTGCGGCGAATACCCGTGGGCGTCTCGGCGCTGAGTGATTCCGTTATTTCCCTTGTGGCTCATAGAAAATGTCTTAGATTACTGATCAAACAACCAGGTTTTTAATAGTTTACGGAACTGCAAAAGTGAAGGTGACGTCTTGATGCAGTGTGGCAAGGTATTCCATAACTTAGGTGCCGCAACCAGAAAGCGACGATCTCCCCAAGAGACTGTCTTAGATCGAGGGACCACTAGTTGGTTCAAAGTGGTCGATCGGAGCAGTCTAGTTGGTTTATAAGGTGTCAACTGTTCCTTAAAGAAGTGAGGAGCCTGGTCATGCAGTGCTTTGTACACTATGCATAAAGATTTAAATTTTATTCGGTTGCGGATCGTTAGCCAATGATATTTCTTGATGGTGTCAGAAATTGGAAAGAATTTGGGTGTTCCTGAAAGAAGCCGTGCTGCTACATTCTGCAATGACTGAAGCTTGTTTATTATCCTGGCTTGGGCATTTAGAAATAGCCCATTGCAGTAGTCAAGAGATGTTAAAAACCAGGGAGCTGATCAGGGTTTTTAGCGGCTGTATCAGGAAGAAATGGAAGAATTTTCCTGGTCAGTTTTAATTTATGATGAGCTGTTGCCGCTACCTTATTCGTGTGTGCCATAAAATTTAGGTCCACATCGAATATTACTCCCAGGTTCCTAACCTTAAGTGCTGGCCTAGGCGGCTCTCCCATGGATAATGGCCACCAGGTTGACGACCAATCAGGTCGAAAGGGGTCCGAAAATAAGTACCTCCGTCTTATCGGAGTTTAGCTTAAGGCAGTTAGATGCTATCCACTCACTGATTGCAAGCATTCCATGTTGAAATCGGTCTGCCACCTCTGGTCCATTGTCTTTAATGGCCAACACCAGTTGGGTATCATCAGCGTAGGAGGTTACGCTCATCCCATATGCTTTGATGACATTAGCAAGGTCCGACACATAGATATTGAATAGTGTCGGACTTAGGGATGAGCCTTGAGGAACCCCACATGGTAGTGACAGTTTGGCGGATTGATATGGGCCCAGAGTGACTGCCTGTGATCTGTCGGCTAGAAAGGATGCAATCAGGTTACTCGCTAAAAGATGAATGCCCATCTTTTCGACACGGTCGACAAGAGTCTTATGGTCGACTGTGTCGAAGGCCGCCGATAGATCTAACAGAACTAGGACTGCTGTCCCACCTTGATCTCGAATTGTCCTGATATCGTTCGCAGCCTTGATTAAGGCGGTTTCGGTACCATGGTGTCTTCGAAAACCAAATTGTGATTTGTCTAGTAGGTGGTGTGTCTCCAGGAACTCAACCAACTGTTGGTTCATGGCCTTTTCGATCACTTTGGCTAGAAATGGTAGGCTCGCAATAGGTCTGTAGTTCTTTGGATCTGTCTTGTCCAAGCTTGCTTTCTTCAGCAGAGGCTTCACGATCGTATTCTTTAAGGAATCGGGAAAGATTCCAGAGCCTAGTATAGAGTTAAAGACTAAGGTGATAACCGGGATAAGTGTGTCCATCACGGGTGGAAGAACAGAAAAAGGGCACGGATCCAATATTGATCCGTCTTGATAGAGGATACTATATTTTTAATTTGGTCTATAGTCAGTGGTTTAAAACTAGCCAGATTTTTATCAGGCGCCAGATTGGGGGGGGGCTGAGTTTATTAGGTTTGAGGAAAACGCCTGATAGATATCGCTAACTTTGGAGAAAAAGAATTTAGCCAGTGCGTCACAAAAGGATTGGGAAGCAGGTGGAGTAAGATCAGGTGCATTACCTGACAGTGTTCTCGTGATATCGTACAATTGCCTACTTGAATTTTTGCTTCCGTAATCATCATTTTGTATACAGAGAGAGACTCTTTGTATTTCGCCTTCTCCTCTGGGGCGTAATTTCTCCGCCACTGCCTTTCCCAGCGTCTATTAAGCTGTTTTTGTCTCCTTAGCTCCTCGGTGTACCAGGGGGCTGAAGGGGTGATTCTATTCTTGGAAACTTTTTTTATTGGTACTAAGGTATTGGTGGCGTGTCTTAGCCAGTCATGAAATTGTTGAGTGGCGATGTTGGGGTCGGAGGAAAGCAATGGACAAGTGCTGTCCAATAAGGTAGTTAGTTCAGTCTGGTTTATGTTTTTCCAGATTTGTCCTCAGAGCAGGGCGGTGCCTTCTCCACCCTCATGCTCCTTCTGCCCACTGGCACCGGGTAGATGGGTTTCTTTCTGTAGCTTGACCTGCCTGTGCTTCTTGCGGTGTCCGGCAGTGACAAGAGACCCCTTCCTGCCTCCCCCAGACTGACAGGGCCATCCTTCTGGGACACTCCCAAATGCAGACCTGCACTTAAGGCACCCACCCCATAAAGGGGTGATGCCCCCTGACCTCGGTGGAACTGTGCTGCACCCAAAGGCAGGAGACATAATCAAAGAGCACATATGCGGTGCATGTCTTGCCCCACTCAGTGTGACATGCCAGACGCTGGACTGCACACACTGTGTGAAACCAATGTAGGCCCAGATTGGTGATTTTTAATCCGTGCTTTGCACTTTTTTGGGGGGGCTGTAGCTCGGTTGTGTAAAGCACCTGGACATCAACTGGTGCACTATGTTCGACTCGTAAACAGGCAAAGTTTCTGCCTTGTTTGGGACCTGCCTCTAACCCAGTGCTGAACCAACCTCAGCAGCTGCCGCTTAATTCCTGACAATCACAGCTGTGCCAGGGCACTCCACTAAAAACTGAATACGGCACCTGAGTCAGTTATGACCTGCGGCACCTCTACTGTGCTCTGCAGAAAGACCAAAGTTTGGATGAGAATGAAACTCACACTGCTTTCACACTTTGGAGAGCTCAATTTTGCCACCAGAACCCCTTCCACCATCTGAGCTCCCCGAACCCTTACAAGCAACTCAGCTCGTGTTATGCGCTGCATCTAGGAAAGGTAAATACTCTTAGGAAACAGGCCTGCATGTACTACAACAGGTGAGGTCAAACGAGTAAAATGTACATAAGACTGCATCGCTGGCTTGTATAACCATCAGGGTTCTTGTACATTCTGTTGAAAAACTGTTCTCTTCTGGGGCCGTCCCACATCAACCTCTGGCCTCAGTCTTCAAACCCCGTGGGCTGCTTGAAACATTTCCGAGAGGCCACCTCAAAGGCATTGATGCCACCGGAGCTGATAAATGCCCAATAAACCATAACGACTGGGGCAACACAACTGCTTTATTCCACCTCAACCCCTATCCCCCACACTTCTAAAGGATGCTCAGGCCCAAGCACTTGATCAGTTCCGGGAGGGCAAAGGACTCACACGTTCTGTGCGCGAGAGTGGGCCGAGCAGGCTGGGTGGAATACACACCTTTTTATGGCTACAAACAGTGGTTTGTATGAGGTGTTCCTGGCAGCTGGGTTTACTATAGATAAGGCACTGGGGGTAAAACACACAACCCTACAGCGGGGCGGCCTCAGTACTGGCCCGATCTCCCAATCTGACCCTGGCTGCTTCCAAGGTCAATGACTCCTCGGTCTGTGCACGTGAACCAAGCTGAATAATTGCCCCATTAAGTTATAATTGACCCCGCTACGACACTCTCACAGACATACTTCAATGCTCTGCTGGACACTCAAGGTAGGAGGGAGACGAGTTGACGTGAGGTTTAAAAGAGGGGTGAACGAGGGATTCAAGACGCTGCATGGTGATGGTCATGAGCTTCCTCGGATGGGCAAGGAGGGGTGCTACGGGGGGGGCAAGCGCCCCTCCTTGCCCCCCCCCCGCGGACGCCCATGAAGTTGAAATAATGGATTGTCTTCTTGGGAGCTCACTAGCCAACAGACAAGGAACCGCAAAGACACATCAAGCAGGAAAGCACAAAGCAAGCCCACAGGCTACTCGTGGAGTGTGGAGCTCTGACCTTCAGTGCAAAAGGTGCTCAGGTCAGGGGCTTCAAGCACCCCAATGCACAACTTCGGGATACCTCGGGAAGTTGATGCAAGTAGCAAAATGCAGGATGTCCAGGAGTTCCTGTCCCACGTCTCTCTAGTCTGCCACGGGCCTCAGCTTTGATGTGAGCGAAGGTCGGGTCAGAGATGTCTGGAAGTCCATGTTCTGTATCGCAGATTCTTCGGGTTCCGGCAGGAGCCTCGAAAATGCAGACCGGCAAAGATGCTGTTAGTGCCTGTTTGAACAGGGCAGTCACTCCTTGACCACAAGGGAGATGTCTTCCATATTCCAGTTGAAATGGAATGTCGAAGGTCCAGGATATATGTTTCAGAGTTTCGTCCAGGGTAATCTAATGTCCTAGGGACTGGGATCCTATACTTATACTAAGTTTAGGGGTTGGACTAACTTTAAGGTCCCTCCTATGGGTGGACCTGGGGTGGGGGTGGTTACACCTCTTCCCCTTTGTCCAGTTTCGCACCAGAGCTGGGGCTGAGTGCCCCAGCAACCGGTTTGAACTGGGAAATGCCTGGAGCACCTAGTGTGCCCCAGGCAGTGTCTGGAAGCCATTCACTGAATGCAGCCCTCCCTGCCCCAATACACAGAGAGCCTGTCTGGGGAGGTGCCAGCACCTCCCTGGGCAGGAAACCTATTGTCCAGGCCTTCCCTGCCGGAGTTTTGTCTGGCAGCAGGAGGACAGACTCGTGTCTGTGGCAGCAGCATCCATTTTGTGATGCTAAGGCTCTGTTTAACTTTAACCGGGTAAACCAGTACCTACATGTCTTCTCCCTCTAGAAGGGTGGAATGCTACCCCCACCACCAGAACTGGTGGGGGGGTAGTATTCCAAAGTGTTTGACACCTTACACAACATGTTTTGATAAAGCCAAACCAAAGTTAGCATTAACCGCGATGATTATAATGCACTTAAGAGTATATGGCATGACTATATCATAGTGTTATGTATTATTTTAGGACCCTATTGTAAGTTTCCCGATTCATGCCCTTATATAGGTATAAATCACTATATCCTTATAAAGGCATAGAAATCATAACCGTACTTAGGCATAGCTCATGCAGTCCAAATACGGCAGGGCTACTTCCACTAGTTCCGAAAATCCACAGCGATTTCTTGGAAAAACCCGCCTTCAGCAGTCAGGGACTTCCCCTTGCTTGAGCACTGTGTTATCCAAGAACTCATGGAGTTTTCAAAGAACTGAGGGGCACATTACCAACAACTAGCGATATTTATCGCTAAATGCGCTTAGCGACTTTTTTTTATCGCTGCCTATCGCTGGATATTTTAGCGGAGAAAACATGCTATTAGCAACGTTTTTCTCCATAGCGCTAAAATATCCAGCGATAGCGGCGTAATGCGAGAATATCGCTGAGAATATAGCGATATTCTCGCATTAGCGACAAAATGCTCTTAGCCATGTTATCCACCTCCCATTGGATAACATGGCTAAGAACTGGTCAGAGCAGGCGTTAGTTTTTGGCGATAGCGGGAATATTTCCATCGCTACGCCAGCCTTGTGAATAGGCGATAGCGACGTTATCGACTGCTTTCAGTCGCTAACGGGTTGGGTACGCCCACTTTGCATGTCATTAGCGATAAATATCGCTGACATGCAAAGCGGGTCCCAAACCGCTTGCTATCGCCTTCAAGCTGTCGCTAACTTCTGTTAGCGACACCTTGATAATAGGGCGATAGAATTTTCACCGCTCAGCGGCCGAAAACGGCTGCTAAACCGGCGAAAAGTGCCTATCGCCCCCCTTGATAATATGCCCCTGAGACTCTTTGATGACGTTATTATGTCCAACCATACGTCAAACCAGGCACCTTCAAGGTATAAATATGCCCATACTTGCCCAAGCAAACACACAGTGGTTTGGAGCAGTTCGACTTTCTACTTGCCCGACGCAGCCTGCTACAGCAAGTGACGAAGGAAACCGACCCTCCAGCAGACGCACTGAGAGAGACGCTGTCTTTTCTCCTGCCGAGAAATCCAGCTTCAGTGTTTCCAAGCTACCCTTGCGGGTTGTTGGGAAATCGAGTCCCAAAACCAGCCTTCTCCATTCTAAAGTAAGGTACAGAGCTGATTAGACCCTTAGAGAAATCTTGGGCAGATTCTTGGCAAAAGAATACTACATTTATGCTACACCTCACTTACTTCTTCCCTTGTACTAAGCTTAGGTTAGGTACACCGGGGTAGGCATATTTTAGAAGCACCAGTTGAGTATTTTTAGCCTCTGTTATTTATGTATGTATTTTTCTATGGTTTAGGAACCATACAATGCTCTTACAGTATTATTTTATTTTACTATTTATACTGTAAGCATTATATTTTACAAACTGTGTTACAATTTTAGCAGTTCATTTCTTATGCTTGAGAAAGAAGACTGTTCAATTAATCTTTTTATTGAAAATGCCTGTCTATCTATTTCTCTGCACCTCTAGTGAAACGAAGCATGCACGATTGACTGAGTGAAATATCTATCTATTGTTTCCATGACTCTGAAGATACGTTTTATCTTGGGGAAACAAAGCTGTCATGTTTATGCGGTTGTCAGGGACTAATCCCTTCTTGTGAATTCGAGAAAGTTTCTAGTGACCTCTGAGCTAGCTGGCACACACAATTAAGTTTAGTATATTCGATAGAGACCTAGTCGACCTCAGTCCTACGTTTAATCTACAGGATATATTATTCCAATGCGCAGAGCCTATTGGGAATATAGGAACTACACTACACGGCGCCCAACGTTTGGTAAGGCACTAATTTAATGCTAGAGACTAGAGTAACTCAGTCGTGCTTTTCACAGAGACCCTTTTTTCCCATAAAATACTCCAATAGACGTCTGGAGTGGGTTAAAGGATAAAATGTCCGCCTCAAACTGAGTAGGACAAAAAATCCTATGTATTAGTTTTTGGTTTTGTTCTACGTTGAAGGATACAGTGTTCCATAATATTGTGCACCTTAACTTTATTTCCTTGAAACTTGCTCTGCAAACCTTCATAAAAAATGACAGAGAGTGACAAAGAGGTGTCTAAAACCGCATAAAACCTAGATACTACAGGTTTTAATGAAAATGACCTGGATGTTATACACATCCCGGCAAATGTAAAATGTAAATTGTAAATTGATACTTGTATAGCGCACTACTCACCCGCAAGGGTCTCAAGGCGCTTGTACGAATACCGCTGTGGAACCCATCCTGGCTTTCCCTGTGAGGTGTCCACTCCTGGGCACCCCCAAGGTGGAGGCCAGGCATCCTTAGCATTGTGGGGGCCGTTGTGGAGATTAAGCAAGCTATTGCCCAGAGTTGCAGAGTGGGACTCCATGATTGGAATAGGCACCGAGGCGAGAATTATCAGGTCCGTGGAATTTTGAGCCCAAGACCCGCCGAGGCTGGGAATTGAACCCTGGTCCCGGGCTAGACCTCTGCATCAGGGTCTGCCGCTCTAACCATTGAGCCACACTTCCCCACAAAGTAAGAAAAATTATAACTTACAAACTCATAAATAATGGAGTATCATCGAGAGGTGGTAAAGTAATATTTGTAATAGAGGCACATCAATATCGGCAGACAGAGGTATTCTATTCATGGATTGTCTTTCCACAATTTTCAATTTTTTTATTAGAATATGATTTGGAACTCGATTGAGATCCACATATAAACAAAACACAGATTAACAACAAAAATTGCATAGACATAAAATCCACAAGATACATTCCATTTATACAAAAAAGAAAAAGAAACCAAATGTGAATCATGTCAAATTAATATAATTCTAAAAAACATTTGAAAAAGTTAAAAATTCTGAAACTGAACATTTCGTTAGGTGGGTTGAAAGTGGCATCACGTAAAGATTTTGCAGAGGAAATACTTAACTGTAAACATATAGGTCTTAACCACTTGCGACGGTGAGCTATTAGGGCCGGGCATATAAAAGGATGTGGGAAATATCCTGAATTGAGATGTCATTGCTACATAAATTACATTTGTCGGAACAACCATGCCATCTAGCTAATAATTTATTTAGAGGCAGAAGATCATGTCTCAAAAGGAACCAGAAACGGCGTAGGCCGTGTGGAAGGTTCCAGGATGCGTAAGGTTGTATTTGTTTAAATAAGTAAGAATTGATAACCTCAGTGACACCTTTCTTTATGGTGAAAACATCTCTATCCCTCCTAAAACTTAACTCCCAAGTTGCTCGTTTTAATGACAGCTTTAGCTGATGTGGAGTTAATGAAAAAAGAGTTGATACCTCCAATTCTAATAAAGTGACAGCCCTTCTAAAGTTCTTTAAAAGTAAAGAATATTCGTTCATGGGACCCAGTAATTCCTTTTTAATCAGAAATCTTATAGTAGCCGATTTACCCTTGGCTAAGTGGAAGACCCAACGTATAACTCCTGCCAGGGCCTGAACCCAACTACCTCGTATGCCCAATTCAAGCCTGAGGGATTCCACTCTACAAGCATTATTGACCAACAATAAATGTCGCAAGAGACTACCCTCGATAGTATCTAAGAAACCCCATTGACTCAAATCTATTAACTCGATGCCGTAGAGCAGGGAAGCTGGAATTTTTGCTCGAAAGGCCTCTAATAGATAGGCAAAATGTCTTCTGCCAGTAGCCTTATAAAGAGCACTCAGTCCGTTTCCCTGGGTCTTGGCTTTCCTAATGTTATGGTCTATGTGTAGTTTGACACTCAAGTTGCTACATACTATTTTCCCCAGGAAAACATAAGATTTTACAGTTTCTAGTTTCTCATTACCTAAAACCCAACTGAAATTTCCAGATTTTGTTTTTCTCTTCCCTGTAATACACATTACCTTGCTTTTGGACATGTTAATCTTCAAATGGTGGGACTCAGCGAATAGATGCAGTGCATGCAGATGATTATTTAATCCCTTTGGAGTAAGATCTAAAAGAAGGATATCATCTGCGTGCATTAAGCATGCAACCGGTTTGTCCCCTAAAGTGGGAGCAATTCCTTCGCTTAGGGACAAAAACTGGGGTAAGTCACAAACATAAAGAGAAAACAACAGAGGAGCCAATAAACAACCCTGTTTAAGACCATTTGGGAATTGCTTGGGATAGGCCTCTCTCTCCACCCAGCAATACTCTACACCAGGTGTCAGAGTGGAGTTCCTGAATTAGATTTAACATCCTAGCTGGCATACCCAAAGTATATAGTTTCTTCCACAGCAAAGGACGGTCAACTTTATCAAAGGCCGTAGAGAAGTCAATAAAGGCCGCATAGACCCCCCCACCTCGGACCCTGATATATTTATCAGTTATTACTTGAAGAGCAGTTAAGTTATCCAAGGTACCATGATTCTTTCGGAATCCCGTCTGTTCTAGGGGAAGTACATTTGCTTGGTCCACCCAATCATTCATTTGTTTCAAGAGGCATCTTGCAAACACTTTGCCAATCGCATCCAAAAGGGCAATTTGGCGATAGTTTTGGGGAGATAGTCGGTCTCCCTTTTTAAAAAGGGGCACTAAGATACTCCCTTTCCACGAGGGCAGAATCTTTCCACTAGAAAAACAAGTGTTGAACACAGGGCATAACAATTTGCTCCATTTCACGCCACTTTGCTTTAAGACAGAGATGGGAAGTTCATCCGGCCCCATTGCCCCCGATGAACGCATTTCCTTTATAGCTGTTTCATTGTCCTTTTCAGATAAAGGGGCCAAAAACTTTTCACTCTCTTTAAAACCTATTGGGGAAGCCACTACTCCATTATTTGCTTAGAGGGATGTGACATAATCCACCCATGATTGTTCTTCTATGGGGATAGGAAGCGGTCTAGTTCTTGATCCACACCCCTCACCTATGAGGGACCAAAACTGTCTCGTTTCTCCTTTGAAGGCTGCCTCTCTTAGTTTTATGCAAATGATATCCTCACCTTCTTTCCGTAATTTCATTTGTTGCCTTTTCCTCCTTCTTTTTAATAAAGTTACTTTGCGTGATCCTTCTGCTGATTTACACAAGTATTGTTCCCTTACTAACTTATTTATTTCCATATTAAGTAGACGTAGGGGACAAGAGGGTATTGCAAAGCACCTTTTCTTAATTGGTTTTTTAGCTACCGATATCACTAGTTTCATAAAATATTGGAAACACGCAATTTCAAAACCATGCCACATAGCAAGATCGTCAATTGCAGCATCCAGAACTCTCTCCAGAACTCTCTCCAGATCTTGTTCTGCTTTTGTGCTTTTGTGTTCCAATAACATCTTCCTGATTTCACTCCAAAACTTACCAGGTCGCCATTAAGAGACCATTGGTCAGATTTAGGAGGGATTATATTCATAGTGGAAGAAAGTAGTCTATGGTTGCTAAAAGCTGTTTCAATAACCCTAAGATCCTTCAGTAGGGCAAAGGTGGAAATCTCAACTATCACATAATCTAATATAGAATCTCCCTGATAAGATTTATGAGTAAAATTTGCAGGGGAGTCAGAAGGGAGCCTTCCGTTCGCTATAATCCCATCCATAACGGATAGTTCTTTAAGAAGTAACTTCCCTCGCTTGTTTGTTTTAATCCTCTCGGGAAGGAGGGCTTGGGGGATCTGAAATGATTCTTCTTTATATTTATCGCGAAACAGACTCATGCTTAAGTTAGAGATTTTGCAATTCAAATCTCCTACTAAAATTATATTAGTGGAGGGGGATTTCTCCCTAAGACTCTGAATATAGGCGAAAACCTTTTTTAAAGTTTCATTAAAACTAGCTTTAGGGGGGCTATAGGCGTTAATCAGCACTAGGGGTTTAGACACCTCGACATTATCCTGGCCAAATAGCGTTACAGTTTGAAAAAGGTTACAGGAATCCAAGTAGTGGGAGAAATTCAATTTTATCCGATTGGATAACAGACAGACAATTCCCCCTCTAGCGGGGCCTCTCCTGGAGGGGACAGCGTAATCTTCTAAAACAAAATAGTCCCTTCCTATTTGAAGTTTCGCTGAGCACCAAGTCTCCTGGAGACAGATCACACTTGCTTTTAAGGACATAAGGAATTTAATTTTTTCGGGACAATTCTTTAACCCAGCACAATTCCAAGATATTAACGATATATCATCGCTAAAGATGAGGATTAAGCGGGTATTCAATAGTCAATTTCTTCGAAAGAACACCAGGTAACCAATTCCAGCGGAGGGTTTCATCTACGACCTTATCCTGAGGGGGGGATATAGGAGGATTAGGGTAAAATACAAGGCGATGATCTTTTGATAAGCAAATTTTCAAATCATCGAAACCGCCGGAATGTTGTGCATTTCCAGGTGCTACCTGCAAGAAAGATACAGTAGACCTTAAAGGCCTTAAAGACTTAGGAGGTCTGACAGAGTGGAGATTCCCCCAGACTTACATAACATCAATCCCTCTACTCTGGAATTCTTCAGATCGTTGTAAAATTAGATTTACCACTAATTTGGAGTAGAATTTTACCCTCGTTAAATGTCTACCCTCCGTCTTCAGAATCCGTACTAAGTCTATATCTGTAGTTTGTAGCCATTTCAACTTTACCGATTCGTGGAAATATTTTAAAAGCAATGATCTATTTAAAGTGCAATCAGCATCAAACAGAGGGAAGAAATCAAGAATAAGGGTATCAACGCTCTCTTCCGTGGGAATTTCAGGAGGCTTTTGACAAGCCACCACTCCTTTCCTTTTAGCGGAGTAGGGACTTGCCAAAGGATTAAGAGCGGAGGATACAGGGCCAATGGAAAGGATCTCATTTTTTTGTGGATTTGAAATTAACAAATCCCCATTTGTCGTACAGGGCCCACCTGAAGAGCTGGGAATAAGAGGTAAAGGGTCAGAGCTCTGTAAACTCTGTGCTGCGGGAGTTGGAGGATCCACAGCTATTTTTCTTTCCTCGCTTTCATCCTTTAGTACCAACAGGGAGGCCTGATGTAATTCTTGATTTGAGATCATTTCCGAATTTGCTCTCCAGAGGATTTTCCTCCGTCTATTTTTTTCAATTCTTCTAATTAGTCTTCTCTTTTTTGTCCCATTCTTTTTAGTTTTCCCTACATTCTCCTTTTTTCTATCGCCTTCTTGTTCCTGAACCTCCTTGTCACCCATACTAAGTTGTTTATTAAAAATTGGAAATAGTTCTTTATCTTCCTTAGGATCCATTTCATACTGATCCTCTACTATCAGAGGTACTTCTATATCATTCTTTGACCCCATTTCGTGTAAAACCTCTACTACTGGAACTCTATCAACTACACAATTTGAGATAGGGGTTTTCAAAGGGGGGACTAGTTGTTCCCTATCATTAGATGGATGGGAAATGGTGTGAGACCCATTATCTTGCTCAGAGATTTTCTGCTCTACAGGGTCTTCTCCCATAGCATCTAAAATTGAACCGGGTATCTTCTCAAATTTATTGTGTAACAAAACCTTCAGAATTTGGGTTACTGTTTCCAAAACACAATCAGAGCCCCCAACAAATTTCTCTAATAATAATAGTATAGAAGAGAGAAAGTTTTCAAGAGAGGATAGGCAGTCGGAGACTGGTTTATCCAATCTGGGAGGGCCCTTAGTATCACTACCTGTTATATTAAGGTTAAAGCACGTTGAGGTATTTAACTGGGAGATATTTGAGGGAGTACTGTTATAAAGATGGAGAACAGGTGGGACTGATGTTATAGGAGTTTTTTGTAGATCCCTTATCTTATCAGTATCAACCTCGATATATCTTCTACAAAGGTCCAAATCCAAATCAGAAAAGGCTAAGTCAATATTATACCCTTTAATTGGTGATAAGAGACTTGCTTCATGTTTCTCAGATGGAAACTCACTAATTTTAGGGAGTGAAACATGATCTAACACCCCCTCCATTTGTAAAATAGCTTCCGGGGGGAATTGAAGCGGAAGAGAATAATGCTTATTTTGTTCCTTTAAATTATATGTGATAGGAGACATATGATTGATCAATGGGACCAAGCCTTCTCTTATTAAGGCTGGAGAGTTGCCCCCCTTTTCTATATTATTCTCATTCACCGAAACCTCAGTACTCAATCCCATCCGGGAACCAGGAGTTTTCCCCGAGTCAACATAGGTAGGGTCAACAGTTGATGCTCTATTTTTCCCCCGCTCCCAGAGATTGAAAAGCTGACAGGTACCCTTAAGTTGTACAACATGATTGTCCTTGTTTCGAAGGGGGTTCGATTTTGTTTTGGAACACGACCTCCCAACCAATAGTCTTCCAGACCTAAGCTTTTTGGCCGTCATTGCAAAAGAGACTAAGGAGTACACAGGGGTATCACTAGAAGCGGTAAGGCACGATAAAACAGTCACAGGCCAACAGGTGAACTTGGAAATAAAAACTTTATAAGAGGGGTGGACACAGCACAGCCTTCTTCGGCCTCTGAGTGCCTCAGAGGGCCCGCCCTTTGCCCGGGCTTAGCCCAGCGCCTGCCCGCGCGCATCCCGCGTCGCGTGAAAGTGCTGGAGTGATAAGGAGGCAGGCGGGGGCGAGGTCACTGCGGGAAGAGGCGGCAGGTGTGCAGTGAATGGCCTGCTGGGCCTCGCAGTCCCGCAGCGTGAGGAGTTCAGCCCCAAGTATCCTGTGAACGGCACCCGCGAAGCGGGGACCGTGAAAAGGTAATGCAAGCGCCCTCGGCAATCCTCGTAGTCAGGAGTCAAAAGCACAAAGGTTTCCCGGTCAGCCAGGTGAGCAAAATTCAAATACGGCGTCCGTGCAGCCGAGGCAGTCTGTTCAAGAGTGGGAGGCAGGCGGGGGCGAGGTCACTGCGGGAAGAGGCGGCAGGTGTGCAGCGAATAGCCTGCTGGGCTCGCAGTCCCGCAGCGTGAGGAGTTCAGCCCCAAGTATCCTGTGAACGGCTCCCGCGAAGCGGGGGCCGTGAAAACTTAATGCAAGCGCCCTCGGCAATCCTCGTAGTCAGGAGTCAAAAGCACAAAGGTTTCCCGGTCAGCCAGGTGAGCAAAATTCTAATGTCCACAAGCAAATCGAGTAACACATGAGTTCCACTACTATAAAATGAAGGAACCTCCAGCGGTATACGTTCCTTTCGAGGACGTTGAAATTCCACTAACTTACCAAGAGCATCAGCTCTGGTTTAATGGCGCCCTACAACATCAAAATCACATTACCAGGCTCGATCCACTAGGTAGACCAGGAGCTACATGGCCGGTATTAGCCAGCTATACACCACATCCTGACATTGAAAAGAGGACAGGACCAGAATTGTTAGCTCAGCCACAACAATTAATTAAAATAGATAGACAATTGGTACAATATGTCATGCAGACCTTAACAGTCCAACCTGATATTAGAATTCCACAGCACATCCCTCATCAGGAGAACACAAACAAAATCACACCACAGACTATACAGTCAGTAATCAGTAAGTTGCCCACAAAAAGGGAACACATTCCATTCTGGTTAGCCCAGAAAATTACTCAAATAGAGGCAGTATTTCCCGATAGTACACCTCATGAGAAACACAGGATTCTAACAATCTGTTTACCAATGGGGATTGCACCACACGTAGAGGACTGTGACACTTGGGGTACAGTCTTCTCTTCAATCTACACGAAAACACATGGTGTCCCGTCTATGGCGGTAATACCAGACGTTCTAAGACAGATTCAAAATGAATACGGTCCAGAACCAGCCTTAAATCTCGGTATGAAATTACTGAAAGATTTCAAACAGGTCTCGGCTATACTATTAGCCAACATTAAAGGTGAAGCAGCATCTGTGGCAATCCGCCAAAAGCTAAAAGAAACAGATATTACTGAGCAACCATATGATTTTGCCAGAATTATTGAAAAATCTTATGAAGAACTAGGTAGAGATAGTTTGGGAGGGACACCTGTAAAGCCCGAACTAACAGAAAATCCTGAAAACGTTTTTATCAAAAATAATCTCACTACTCCTAAAAAGAAGTGGGAGAACACTAAACAGACACTTCCTAAAAAGAAGCGTTCTCAGTCCAGAGGAAGGCCTCCTCAATAGGAGCCATCTGAGAAGATATACAACCTTAGAAATAGGGATAATATAAGAAAACCTGAAAGATATCAAGATACTGATACACGATCCTCTCGTACCTTTCAGACTTCCTCGCAGAAATCCGAAAGAAGAGGACGATCAGAACAAAAAGAAGAACGCGTGAAGTCCAAAGACGATCAACACGTTCTGAAAAATAAGAAAACCCAATTCACCAAAAAGAAGGTAGCAAGTCTAAAAATCAGACATGCGGAGGATCTTGAGGACACAACTCAAGAACAGGAAGTGGCCCAGACAATGCTGGACAGCGCAGCAGAGGTCACTATAGTTCGCAGGATCCTGAATGATCATCTGGAGACAGTGGATCTGAATGAATACATTCAGGTTGAAACTGCCGACACCAGGGTTAGTGTACCCCATAAGTTATATGAAGTAACGCTCCGAATAGAGGGGGACATAACTAGGAAAATAAAAGCACTCTTTTGGGAAAAACTATCTAAATGTTTTGACATCCTTCTAGCTGAAAACGACTGGTCACCTGAATTTGTCAGGGAGTGCCCACATGGCGAAGAAATCATTATGCCAGCCTTCTCTAATCATATTCCTATTGATAAAAAATACACCTATGCCAGAAAATGGGCTGTGGCCCAGGCTCCAGCATTATATAAAAATCATGTGGGATGGGATGAGGATTCTCCTCACCACAAAATCCAGTTAAAAAATCAACCTACTGCTCAGAGGCAGTATCCTGTACAGCATGAAGCTAAAAAACAAGTCAGGGAGATCTTAGATCAACTTGAATACCAAGGGGTGATTGAAACATGCACCTCATCAATGAATAATCCTTTGTTTCCTGTCTCCAAACCAGACAATACATATTGTCTAGTTTTGGACTACAGACATTTAAACTCTTGTAGCAAAACTTTTGCAGTACAAAATGCACACAGTGCAGCATTGATGAATAACATTGTGTGCAAAAAATACAAAACAACATTGGACATTTCAAACGGTTTCTTCTGTCAAAACATTGCACCAGAAAGCAGGTACTTGACCGCGTTCTCAATCATGGGGACACAGCGACAATTTTGCCGTCTCCCCCAGGAATTCAGGAATAGTCCAGGATTATTTTCAGCCAGAGTGACAGAGTTACTACAAACGTATGATGATGAGGCATTATCTTATGTCGATTACATCTATCTTACAGATGATGATTTGAACAGGCACTTGAACAGAGTGAACACCATAATACTTGGGTTCACCTCAGAAGGGTATCAATTCAATTTTAAGAAATCACGAATTGCCCACCTCATTGTCCTATTCTTAGGATACAAACTTTCGAGTGAAGGCAAAAGCCTGGCAGCAACTTTTTAGAAAAATGTGCGCTGCTCCAAACTCCAAAAACGCTGAAAAACCTACAATCAAATTAGGATGCCTAAACTTTGGAAGAACTTACATTCTGAATTAGGCAGAAAGGGTTAAACCTCTCTACGAATTAATCAAACTTGATTTCAAACCTACTAATTAGACTAAAAAACACACAGAAATTTTGCGTTCAGTACAAACAGACATGTTGGCAACAACACACTTACAAACACCTGACAATGTACGCAACCTTGTAATCCGAATCATCCCAGGGAGATGCAGATTCACATACCTAACCTTTAACGAAGGTGAAAAGGTACCAATAGCTTACAAGTCACACTTGTACACACAAGCTGAAATGAAATTCAATTCAACAGAAAAAATTCTGACAGCGGTTCAGACTGCTGTAGCAAAGGAGAGAGCCCGCGCACAGGGTAAACGCATTAAAGTCGTTACACCTGTACCTGCCTTAGAGGCAGTGACGAAGGCAAGCATTCCAAATGCAAAAGCTCTACATCTGAGATAGATACAATGGGTTAATTCTCTTGCTGCAACAGTCGTTGAATACGTTTTTGACCCTTACTTGAAGACACGGGAATTTCTCCAATACGAACAAGAATGTCCTCTGCCTACTGAAATTCTACCTCTAGAACATTACGGCTGTATAATATATACAGATGGATCAGCACAGCCCGCAATTGGGGGTAAACAAGCTTACAGTGCAGCATGCACGATTGTTAAAGGTCACTGGCACAATGGAAAATTCAGACCTATGGTCACAAAAACTCAATCTCTTGGAGACTGTATAGCTCAACGAGCTGAACTACAGGCTTTCAAGATGGCGCTGGAAAATACAGATCGCAAATTTCCAACACTTATAGTGTGCGATTCGTATAACTGCATCAGGAATTACATTGAATATCTGCATACCTGGGTTCAAAATGGTTTTAAAAATACAAAAGGTGGCACAATCAAGCATAAAAAGCTTTGGGAACAAGTAGTTCTTTTGCAGAAAGAACTACAAAAGACTCACGTGATCATACACTGAGTCATCAACGTGATGGCATTCACGTTGAAGGGAATTCATTGGCTGATGAAGCCGCGAAGGCAGCTGTGCAAACGGCTTCCGTAGCTACAATCAATCGTTCGAAAACAACAATGGACGGTGAAACCATGCTCGCTGTCTATGCGGCGAGCAAAGGCAGTGGAGCCGCGTTACCTCCAAACTATCCACTCGAATATAAATACATAATTGATGCAAACTCTGTTCCTTTTGCTCGAATCCCTGGAGTGGGGGAATAGGGTAATTCCAAACAGGAAAAGGAGAGGTGCTCTCATTTTCGAAGCACATATAGGAGAGGGTCTGATACACCAAGGGATCTCTAAATCTCTACTAGAATTAGAACAGATGTACTGGTGGCCATGGATGAAAGCTCATTTATACAAATTAATTGCGATGACTGTTACAAATACCACAACTTTGAACATCACCAGATTCCTGACTACAGATTAGCCAGCCCAGTACAGACACCACTGTTAGACAGCATAAGGCTATCTACATGTGGGCGTCCGAATAGACTGATACAGTCCCACAAATATTGAGACAAGATTAATTTGGATGTGGCCCCAGCGCTCAGCTGATGCTCAAACTTTTATAAAAGATTTGCGAGTCTTTATCGGCACATACGCAATCGGCACGCTACATTCTGACCAGGGTCCTGCGTTTAGCTCTAGGGCTTACAAGGAGGCCATGGCCAGTTTGGGCGTTGCATTGCGATTTTCGAGTCCATTCCATCCTGAGGGAAATTGGTGTGGAGAGAAAAAAACGTGACATAAATCAATCTATAACAGCTAGGGTATTAGGTTCGGGTGATGGGTGGGTCAAACATCTAATAAATGTCCAAAGTAGTCTTAATAACCTGCCAAGAAATTCTATGGGTGGAATCACTCCATATAAAATCTTTTTTGGTACTAGAATGTTGGTCGAAGATCTCGATCGTCACACTTCAGTGGTGGAACAATAACCCTTTGATATCAAAGATCGTATGGCTGTTTTACAGGACTTAAATGAAAAAAGAAGAAGTCTAAGCATTACCAGCAAAAAACAAATGACCACTGAAGAAATACCACCTATCCCAGCAAGACCTGTCTGGATCCCAAAGATTGGGGATTTGGTCAGGGAGAAAATAGAGGACAAGAAGGAATTTGGGCCTTCTTACAGAAAACCAGTACCTGTACTAGCAATCCACGGATCAAGAAGAGTACTACTGCCGCCCCTTGCTGGAATAAAGGAGAACTGGTCTGTGTCAATTGACCTGGTAAAACCACACCATGTGGCCGATAATAAGTAGTAGGCCCAGTGGACTCCCAAGATGTAGCAGACGACCAAATCTTGCTACAATGCAAGAGGTTCAAACTGAAAGACTTATCACCTTTGATAAACCTGCGGTGAGAAAAGAAGGACTATGCAACAAAGCCATGGAACTTTTGCCTCTTGATACCCAAATAACAGTTCGTCAAGAAACTCCCGTCTACAATGATGTAGCATCTGACTATACAAATATGTCAAGGGAACAAGCAACTCCATCGATTTCGAAAAATCGGGATGCGATACCAACAATTGACAGAACTGCCTCTGGCTATTTTATCAACTTCGATAACTTTTCTGAGGATCCCAGTGAACCTGAAACTACGCCAGCAAACAAATCTTTCCAGGAAATAGTAAAGGAACTTGGTCAAGAGCTTACAAATACATATCTGGTTTCACCATGGGTTGAACTTTGGATTGTGTTAGGTGTACTTTATTTCCTGCTATGGCTCATTCTCGTGTTGAGTTTGGGAAAGCTGATAGATGGAAAGCACATTAAAATGGACACAGCAAGTAAGAACATCAACTTTCTCCTGAAGCCACACAAATCATCTCATCGTGAACAACGAGACCTGTCATCAGTGAACATCACAGCGGTCCCACTACCTGGTGGAATAGCATGGGATAAAACTGATTATGACATTTATGGCCCTGTTGAGCTGCTAAAGATTCCTCATCAATTTAAGGCTTCCTTGAGTGATTTTGTCTCACCTAGCACATTTTCTGATGATTGGGACTTTGAGACTGTTAATAACATGATGGCAGACTTAGAAATGTCAGCAAAGTTTACAAAACATGAATACTTAGAAGGTTCATCAAATTATGAAGAAATTTATTATTTTAATCATTTTTGCCATCATTACTTGCATAAATCTGCAAACCCTAGAAATGTTTTAACTTATAATCAATGGAAACATTGTTCAACACCACCAAAAGGTAGTTCTAAAACATTTCTTAGAAAATTTCCATATTTTAAAAGTTTTAATGTTACAAACCCAGAAAGTTTTTACTTTAAAAATGTGAATAAGACAGGCATGAAAAGTATGTTGACAAATAATAAACACATGTATTCTGCTGCCTTTTATGCTTAATTGTCCACCTTAGGCTTTGACTTTTGGAAAGACAACATTGAGACAAAAACTGTTTGGGGCACAAAAGACTGGCAGGTACAATGTTTAGAAGCATTGTTCAGAGCCTGCATCATCCCAGAACAAATGATGTTCCTAAATGACACTGTTCAACAGACATCTTGTCTTGGCATTGCTAAGATAAAAGATTTAAACAAACCGCCCATACCTAAGCCCACACCTGCTAGTAACTTAACTTCAGATGAGGAGGTAGACGTAAATTATATTTTACAACAGAACAGAACAAATTGCGATTCTCTAATTTACATGACCAGAGAATCTGGATTTCATTAAAGACACGGAGGCTAGCATTATGCTTACATCTTTTAATTGCAGACCAAGCAGCCGCATATGTCACAAAGTAAAAGTTCCATATTAGAACACTACCAACCAAACAATAGCAGAAAGCACTAGGCAATCAGCCTCTTTTAAGAATGGAGCAAAGGAGAAAGGAAATGTCCAAAGAGCATCCACAAAGTATAACAAAATTCCATAACTTGAATGAAGATAAAGGAACCAAACAAATTCAATATCTGAAGAACAGGAGTCAACTTCAAGATCTGTAGATTAGGAGCCACGAAAAGGAACTCATGAGAGGTTATCTGAAAAGAAAAAAGGGTGTAAATGACACCAGAAACAAAAACAAGAAGGATAAATCTTGCAATGGAACATAAGAGTATAAGAGTATGTGCAATCAAATAAACATATCATGAGATTAAAATAGAAGCACAATAAATCAAATACAACCACCCAAGGGATGGGTGGGAGGGATAATACTAGCCTCCGTGTCTTTAATGAAATCCAGATTCTCTGGTCATGTAAATAGGAGAATCGCAATTTCATTACAAGACCGGAGGCTACCATTATGCTTGTTGGTAGTCATGTAGAACAATATCAGACATATGGGTAATACGTTTACAATAGTGATGAGCAAAAGTTCTGGAATTAGACCAATCAGCAGCTTTAAGAATATCTTCCAACTTACCACCGGACCAGAATGACTTACTGGCCATAGCACCTCTGATGGAATGTGGTTTAAAGAGATCCAGATTGACACCTGCAAGGCCCATAACAATGTTAACCCATCTAGCTATCGAGGTGGAAGAAATACCTTTGTGAGGCGTAACAAAGGAAATAAGTAATTGATCAACACCAGAAGGACGAAGAGAATTCATTCTCAGATCATATTCCTTCATGCAGTGGACAGCACAAAGTTTATTACACATGTAAAATCGTGGGTAAAAAATAGTATCAGACATAGTTTTGGTTCTTTTATGTAAATCAAATGTGACCCCAAACATATCATAGAACCTATATGAAATATCCAGAGCTTTAACATCAGAAACTCTTCTACATGAAATTAAGCAAAGAAGAGTTGCCAATTTCAAAGAAAGGTTCTTTCTACTCAAAAGAGAGTTCTCAGGCCAGGAACAGAAAAGGTCAAGAACCAACTTAACATCCCAAACGGGTTGATATCTAGCTTTTGGAGGTCTCCTAATTCTTACACTCTTTAGAATTCTACAAATAATAGGATTTTTACCTATCGTCTTATTGTTGACAAGGGAATGGCCAGCAGAAATGGCAGACCTATAACAGTTGATGGATCTGTAACTCAGACCTCTATCAAATTGCTCTCCAAGAAAATTAACTATATCAACGATAGGTGCCTCCACGGGATCCAGGTCCCTCTCCAAGCACCAACGTAACCATACCTTCCAAATGTTGTTGTACCGGTAATGTGTGCCGGGGGCCCATGATTCTCCGAGGAGAGCAGAAGCTGTTGACGAAAGTCTTGCGAGATGGTTGGATCTCCTGACACCTTCCAGGCAAGAAGGTTCAAACTCCCTGTCTGAACGAGAGGGTGAATTCGACCGTCTACGTCTGTAAGGAGGTCTAAGAGTGACGGAATCAGGAACGGGAGATCGTAAGTTAGTTCCAGAGTAGTAGGGAACCATGCTTGGGACGGCCAAAATGGAGTTATCAGGACGATTGAAGAGCGCCGTTGTCTCACCTTCTGAAGTACTCTCTGGATCATTGCAAACGGAGGGAAGGCATAACCGACGATCCCTTCCCAAGATTGGAGAAAGGCGTTCACCGCCAGAGCACCCGGATCGGGCATCCAGCTGTAATAACTTTCCAATTGGAATGTCAGTCTGCTGGCAAAAAGGTCTATTTGGAAAGGACCCCAGAAATGATTGAGGGAATTGAAGACAGACATGTTGAGTTTCCAATCGCTGTAGTCTATGAGGAACCTCGAATTCCAATCTGCACAGAGGTTGGATTTTCCCGGCAGATATTCTGCTCTGAGAGAGATTTTGTGTTCCAGGCAGAATATCCAAAGTTTCTTGGCCAGGTTTGAGAGGTCCTCCGATTTGGTACCACCCAAGCGGTTTATGTAGGCGACAGCGGACATGTTGTCATTTTCAGAATGACTGATCTGCCTTGAAGAGAGTGCTTGAAACTCATCAGAGCATAAAGCCCTGCGGTTAACTCCAGGTGATTGATGTGTTGAAAGGATTCTTCCTGAGACCAGATCCCACCAGTGTTTTGATCTTGGAGACAAGCACCCCAGCCATGAAGGCTCACGTCTGATTCCAAAATAAAATCTGGTGCTGAACCGAAGATCGCCCTGCCATTCCATGCGTCCAGATTGTCCAACCACCAAGTCAGTTCTGAGATGGTCTCCTGGTTCCGAGAAACGCGATTTTCGTACCAGAGTCCTGATCTGGGAGCTCTTGCTTTTATTCTTTGATGGGCTCGATAATTCAAGGGGCCCGGAAAGGTAGCCTGAATGGAAGAGGTGAGAAGGCCCAAGAGTCTGGCTAGTCTGGCTCGATAATTCAAGGGGCCTGGAAAGATAGCCTGAATGGAAGAGGAGAGAAGGCCCAAGAGTCTGGCTAGTTCGCTCAAGGAGAGATTTTGTTGCTTCAGGACATGTTTTATCTCTTTCCTGAATTTGGAAATCTTCTTTGGAGGTAGAAGGAGAAGGCAATTTGTGGTGTCTACGGTGAAACCCAGCAATTCCATCGTTTTTGAGGGGGATAGTATGGATTTTTCCTTGTTTATGATAAAACCCAAGTTTCTAAAAGGTCTACGACAGTCTTGAGATCTTGAATGATCTGATCGTAATCTTGAGACAGTATAAGGATGTCATCTAGATAAATGATGAGACAAATACCTTTTTCTCTTAGAGATGAGGCGACTACCCTCATCACCTTGGTGAAACACCAAGGTGCTGAGGAGAGGCCGAAGGGAAGGGCCTGGAATTGGAAAAGACGGTTCTACCAAATAAACTGAAGAAAAGGTTGATGAACCTTGGCCATAGGGATGGTAAAGTAGGCATCTTTCAGATCCAATTTGACTAACCAGTCCCCTTCTAACAAGAGGTCTCTGAGAAGATGGATGCCCTCCATCTTGAAATGTCTGTAAACAAGGTATTTGTTGAGTTCTCTGAGGTTTATGACAGGTCTCCAACCTTTGTCCTTCTTTTCTACGAGAAAAATAGTGCTTACAAACCTCAGAAATTCCATAGGGACCTCTACAATAGCACCTTTTTGGAGCATTGAGGAAATTTCTTCCTCTAATATTTTTTCCTGATCCAAAGTAAGTGGAATTGCATTCGGAAGTGAGGTCTGAACTGGAGTTTGAGAGAAATCCACATAAAAACCGACTACGGTATTTAGAACCCAAGGGTCTTGAGTGATAAGTTTCCAGTTGTGGTAAAAGAATTTTAGTCTCTCTCCCACTTTTGGATTCGAAGAAAGGGGAGGGGGAAGAGTACTCACTTTGAGGGTTGGTGTCGGCAGAAGCTCCTCTCGCTCTGAATCCTCTCAAACGAAAGCCTCTTCCTCTTGGGGGATAGAATTGAGGTTGGCTGGGGGGTTGGTATCCTCTTCCGCCATAACCCCTGGATCTAGAATAGGGTCGTCCGTTGAAGCGGCCGAAAGATTGGCCCCTTCTTCCGGCCCTTCCAAAAAGGTTATTTGAATTGAACACCTTCCTCATGTTCTGATGGGCCTTATCCAAGGCGGTAAAGGTATTGACATATTTGCCAAGGCTTTTAATCAAATCCTCACCAAAGAGAAGACCTTTTGGGTTAAGAGAAACCTCCTTGTCAGCCAAATCGCTCAGTTTAGGGCTAATTCTGGTTAAAACCACCCTTCTCCTCACAGAGTTGAGCCCTGCATTAGCATTGCCCAACAACACTAGAGCTCTCTGACTCCAACCACGAATTGAAAGCGTGTCAAGAGGGGAGTCATTGAGGTAGCTCTCTTCTGCTGCGTCAATTATCTCAGTTAAGGGACCCAGGATGTCCAGAACCTTATCTTGGCATATTTTAAGGGATCTTTCCAGCCCTTTTTGAGGGTCCCTGCCAAGCTTAAACAGATAGGTAATGAGCTCAGGGTCGAGATTTGGGGTCTGGCAAACTCTACCGTCTATAGAAGGTCTGGAGCATTCGGCTCTCAAAAGATTGCAAGTCTCCCTCTCCAATGGGTTTCTGAGCCACTTAGTGATAAACTTACAAACGTGGTCATGGGGGGACCATTCAGAACTCCTAGGATGTTTAATATTAAAAAGAGAAAACATTTCTTCACCCAAGGGGTCCATAATACTATCCTTTGAAGGTCACCACCAAAGAGTCACCACCAAAGAGAAGGGAGTCAATATCTTGATCATTTTCATCTAGATCAAGGATATACTCATCCTGAAATTCTGGGGCAATATCATTTATGTTGAGATCATCATTAGTATCATTCTGAGCACTTTGATAATATGTGTCGCGGGGGACACCCATAACTTTTGTGCCGCCAAGGACACCTTTCGATTTTGTGCCGCTAGGGACACCTGAGGCAAGCGAGGTGAAATTACCTCCCGTGAATCTCGAGGTGCTAGGACCTCCCGTGCTCTCTGGGGTGAAATCAATATTATTTGTTTTTTTATGCCTCTTACCCCTTATTTCAGCGTTCTCATCCTCAAGGTCATCGTCATTAAAGTCACCCCTTCCGGGAGGGAATGACCTCTTAGAGGCCATGACCTGGGAAAGTGTAGAGAACATGCAAGATCTCATTTCTTTGTGTATAAGATTCCTGATAGACTCATCATTAAGATCAGATTCTGCTGCGTTAGCTTGATCTGAGTCGGAATCAGACATGAGTAAGATAATTACTAATATATGATGCCTTAAAAGATAATAATTAAATTATTATAAATATATATATATATATATATATATATTTTTTTTTAATATATTACCTAAATAATTTATAACTCTCCTTCTCTTCCTTTTTTTTTTGTTTTTTTAAATATACTAATATAGTAAGGTTGGGGTGGGGAGGGTCCAGTAGGACGAAGAGACTCTCAAATATGATTAATACGAATATTATATAAAGGGGGGGGCTTTAAACAAAGACAAAATGGCTAGAATGAGCGAAAAAAGGAAGAGGCACAGTAACTGACACCTGATCCGAGACGCGAGCAACTGAAGGATCGCACTTGAGGGTCCGATCAGCTGAGTTAGAGAGAGGAAAGTTCCTTGGCAACGTGCGTGCGCGACGCTGGCGTTGCCAAGTTGGATTCATCAAATGCGTGCCCGCTTGTGAAGCCCTGAACAACGGAGCAGCCACGAGCGGTAAGGGAACCAAATTAAAGTGAATACAATGAAAATATTGCCAAAAGTGTACGGGGGAGAGGAGCCTGAGGCGGCGAACCTCTCCCCCGAGCGAGCGAGGCGTGCGATAGACTCCGATAGTAGGGAGGGGGGGGAACGAGGACTATGCCGATCTCCGTAAATTGGAGATCGGTAGTGCAACGCGAACCAGAGAAGGATCCCCAGAGCCCCAAAAGGCGAAAGCCTAGCAACGAGGAGATAAACCTATAAAGGGGGAAAAAGAGCTAGAAACAATAAGCTAATATAGCATAACTGTGAAGGGAATAATAATAATATACCAACACAGAGACAATAGCAGAGTAAAATTGAAATCATAAACAACAGCTGTAACTAAACAACATTGAATATCTTAGACAGTTAAGCAAGGAGTGAAAGGGATAATGAACTTATCTGCTTGGAGCCGCATTTAAAAGAGGCTGATTGCCTAGTGTTTACTACTATTGTTTGGTTGGTAGTGTTCTAATATGGAACTTTTACTTTGTGGCATATGCGGCTGCTTGGTCTGCAATTAAAAGATGTAAGCCGTAAATTATATTTTACAACAGAACAGAACAAATCCTGAATGTAAAAAATGGTTAATCTGACCCACAGACACGAATAACTGTCAAGATAGATTCCTGAACAAGACACAAGGGTTTACAGTAACTCGGCCAGATCCAAGATATATCCAAAGACAACATCCAGGGATAATAACAACTTATAGTGTAGGAAAAATATGCCTTGAGTGGCTACAGCGATCCACACTTCCAGATATAAAACAACACTTATCTTTGCTTAAAGATGGCATTGATTTACTAGAATTCTTACTAGGTCCTCATAATCCATGTCATAAACGTTTCATATTCGCCGGTATATACGCTTCTTACAATGAAGCTTGGAAAGTCATGCAAATGGAAACAGCTGAAAGAATACGAGAAATTGATCGTATTAATCTAGAGAAATCACTCTCTGTAGTTGTCAATGGGTTAACAACTCTGTCGTCCAGAATTTATTCTATGGACAGCATTGTATCCTCTGCCATAGACATAATGGAACAGGACTTGCTAATGCTACAACATGGCCAGTCACAATTACGTTCTATAATGCTATTAAGCTGGACGTTGCAAAACCTTCGTTCTGGCTATGTGCCCTAGCGTTTAATCAACACTACGTCACTGTTTACTGTATTTAACCTTAACAAATCTCATTGGCACAGAGGGGAGCAGACTATACGGTGCTGAGCATAGAAAAATTGGAGAGATTACCATTGACCGTTTCTGAGAAACCATCAGTTGAATGGATAATACATGGCACCATCACGATACCAGTGACGACTTTCCAGTTTCAGTATTGCTTAAAACACATACCAGCAGGCCTGTATGAAAGGTTGGGTAGAGAATACATTAAGTCGATCTGGGATTTACCATAAACACACAAATGTTGGAGTGGGGGAAAGGAAGTATTTCTTAGTGGTAAAAATTGTGAAAACTCACTAAGCGGTACACTGTTGTGTCAAGGTATTAATTTACACAGATCATATGATAAAGGACGGTGCACCAAAGGGAGTACTCGAAAATTCCAGATCTTGATTCAAAAAAGTCTTTTATTAAATTTATTTCCCATTAAAACAGACTCCTCAGCCAACGCGTTTCGTTCTCATTGAACTTCGTCAGGGCTATTAAGGGTGAGGGAACAATTCCGTGTTGTTTTGGTTCGTTGCAGTACTGTTAAGATGTTGCCAAACACGGGAGTTCCAGATATGACCATATAATGGTATGTCAGTCTATAAATAGATAGATAATTTGAAATTAAGCACACAGCGTTCTTACGAACTCTGAAATTCGACCTTCACTTTTTCAAGATAAGAGCTTCCATGTCTGGAACTCTACTTACTACAATTTGATTTGATTTTTTTCCAAACAGACTGAACTTTGGCACTAAGTAATCTGCTTAAAATAGAACTATTCTTAGAGAACAAGAATTCCTTGAACCCTTCCTAAGAAACAATATTAGCCTAACCCACAAACAAAGAACATTATGTATTTTCTGCTATGAGATGGTCTCGACTTTTTCTTCTATACCTAAGAGCCATTCCATAAATGTAATTTTCATGATTCATTCAGTTAGCATTATCATTTGCTTACAATGAATTCATTTGCTTTAAATGTGTACTATACAAAATACTAATTTTTTGTGTGCAACCGTTTCAAATTCATTTTATATGATATTTTGGGGGTTGTAAACACATGCTCTAGATAATGTTTTAGTATTTACTCTTAGATGAACATAATAGCGTGGAGTGGGTGTTTTGTATTATTTTAGGACCCTATTGTAAGTTTCCCGATTCATGCCCTTTTATAGGTATAAATCACTATGTCCTTAAATAGGCATAGAAATCATAACCATATTTAGGCATAGCTCATGCAGTCCAAATACGTCAGGACTACTTCCACTACTTCTGAAAATCCACAACGATTTTGTGGAAAAACCAGCCTTCAGCAGTCAGGGACTTCCCCTTGCTTGACCACTATTTTATCCAAGAACTCGTGGAGTTTTCAAAGAACTGAGACTCTTTGATGACGTTATTATGTCCAACCATACATTGAACCAGGCAAGGTATAAATATGCCCACACTTGGCCAAGTAAACACACGGTGGTTTGGAGCAGTTTGACTATCTACTTGCCCGACGCAGCCTGCTACAGCAAGTACCGAAGGAAGCCGACCCTCCAGCAGACGCACTGAGAGAGACGCTGTCTTTTCTCCTGCCGAGAAATCCAGCTCCAGTGTTTCCAAGCTACCCTTGCGGGTTGTTGGAAAAACGAGTCCCAAGACCTGCCTTCTCCATTCCAAACTAAGGTACGGAGCTGATTAGACCCTTAGAGAAATCGTGGGCAGATTCTTGGCAAAAGAATACTACATTTATGCTACACTCACTTATTTCTTCCCTTGTACTAAGCTTAGGTTAGGTACACCGGGGTAGGCGTATTTTAGAAGCACTAGTTGAGTACTTTTAGCCTCTGTTATTTATGTATGTATTTTTCTATTGTTTAGGAACCATACAATGCTCTTACAGTATTATTTTATTCTACTATTTATATTGTAAGCATTATATTTTACAAACTGTGTTACGATTGTAGCAGTTCATTTCTCATGCTTGAGAAAGAAGACTGTTCAATAAATCTTTTTATTGAAAACGCCCATCTATCTATTTCTCTGTACCTCTAGTGAAACGAAGCATGCACGATTGGCTGAGTGAAATATCTATCTATTGTTTCCACGACTCTGAAGATATATTTTTTCTTGGGGAAAGAAAGTTGTCATGTTTATGCGGTTGTCAGAGACTAATCCCTTCTTGTGAATTCGAGAAAGTTTCTAGTGAACTCTGAGCTAGCTGGCACACACAATTAAGTTTAGTATATTCGATAGAGACCTATTCGACCTCAGTCCTACGTCTAATCTACAGGATATATTATTCCAATGCGCAGAGCCTATTGGGAATATAGGAACTACACTACAATAGAACAGCTATAAGGAGATGGTTCCGAAAGCTGCAGAAAGGCTCAGCTCATGCTAGGGCACCCTCTCACATAAAACCAAGCACTCTGCCTCCAGGATTGTCAAGGGCTGCCATAGGAGTGACTTATAAGTGTATATGTGTCTATATGTATATATAGATATAGGTATACTATTTCTAAGTAAGGGGTGATTACACCACCTTACCCAGGCTGTGTGAACAGACCTGTGGTGTCAGTTTGGAAGGCAAACCATGGGTGGCACAATACATGCTGCAGCCCCTGGTAGGCCAAGGGTGCACCTATGCCTTGGGTACCTATGCTACACTACACAGGGGCTCACAGGGTGACCCAGTAACCAATCTGGTATGTACCTAAAGTACATGGAGTCCATTTTATAGATAAAGCAGATAGACTGGGGCCCTGAATAGCAGGATCCTAGTCCAACTAAGTCGAAAACCAGCAAAACACCAGACAAAAAGTGGGGGTAACCATATAGTCAGATATCCACCTTCCTACACACCTGAACAGTTTGGGATTTTCAGCCTTCATCTGTTTTAGCCATAAGAGGGGCTTATGGTCTGTCTGAACTGTGAGGTGAGTACCAAACAAGTATGGCCTCAGCTTCTTCAGAGCCCAAACCACAGCAAAGGCCTCCCTCTCAATAGCTGACCAACGTTTCTCTCTAGGAGTCAGCCTTCTGCTAATAAAAGCTACTGTCTGGTCCTGACCTTCATCATTCAATTGTGATAGCACAGCCCCTACCCCCAACTCAGAAGGATCTGTTTGTACAACGAATTCTTTGGAGTAGTTAGGACTTGGCAGAATTGGTGCAGTGCACATGGCCTGCTTCAGGTCATCAAATGCCTTTTAACAGCTGACTGTCCACTGAACTTTCTTAGCCATTCTTTTAGAAGTTAAGTCATTCAGGGGTGTCACTATGGAACCATACCTCTTGAAAAATCTCCTGTAGTACCCAGTCAGGCCCAAGAAAGCTCTGACCTGAGTCTGGGTAGTGGGAGCAACTCAGTCCATTATGGTCTGGATTTTGCTCTGCAATGGTTGAACCTGGCCTCCACCTACAAGGTGCCCCAGGTACACAACTTGACTCTGCCCTATCTGGCACTTAGTAGCCTTGATAGTTAGGCCTGCTTTTTGCAGGGTCTCCAAAACTTTTTTCAGGTGGATCAGGTGATCTTCCCAGGTGGAACTAAAGACAGCAATATCATCAAGATAAGCTGCACAGTAGTCTTCCAGGCCTGTGAGGACTTTATTCGCCAACCTTTGAAATGTGGCAGGTGCATTTTTCAGACCAAAGGTCATCCCCACAAATTGATAATGCCCACTAGGGGTTGAAAATGCTGTTTTTGGCTTTGCATCATCAACTAGTCTGATCTGCAAGTAGCCAGCTGTTAGATCAAATGTGCTCAGAAATTTGGCAGATGAGCTCATCTGCTCTGGGTATTGGATGGGCATCAGTCTTAGTGACTGCATTGAGACCTCTGCAGTCTACACAAAATCCCATCTCTCTCTTACTACCCTGGGTGTGAGGTTTAGGTACTAGGACTACTGGACTAGCCCAAGGTCTATCTGAAGGTTCAATCACTCTCAATTCCAATAGTTTCTGGACTTCAGTCCTGATGCAGTCCCTGACATGATCAGGTTGCCTGTAAATCTTATTTTTAACAGACAGCCTGCCCCAGTGTCCACTTCATGAGTGCACCAGGTAGTCTGACTTGGAGTCAGTGAAAACATATGTCTGTACTGCTGTAGAACGTGTCTACAGTCAGTCTGCTGCTGATCAGTGAAGCTGCCTGCTAAGGCTACTCCATCGACTGATCCATTATCTGGGTTCTTAGAGAGCAGGTCTGGGAGAGGGTCACTCTCTTCCTCCTGTCCTTTATCAGTAGCCATGAGCAGGCCCATGTCTGCCCTGTCAACAAATGGTTTCAGTCTGTTGACATGAAGCACCCTATGGGGGCTCCTGGGAGTTCCAAGATCTACCAAATAGGTCACCTCTCCCTTCTGTTCAACAATAGTGTGGGGTCCACTCCACTTGTCTTCTAGAGCTGCTGGGGACACAGGCTCCAACACCCACACTTTCTGTCCTGGCTGGTAAACAGTCAGCACATACTTTTGGTTAGAGACCAAGTACATAGTCTACAATATCCTGTTTAGGGGGTTTGAGAGGTAACTCCCATCCCGCCTTCACCAGACAAAGTGGTCCTCTAACAGGATGTCCAAACAAAAGTTCAAATGGGCTGTAGCCAACCCCCTTCTGTGGAACCTCCCAGTATGCAAACAAAATGCAGGGTAGCAGGATATCCCATCTCTGCCTGAGCTTTTCTGGGAGACCCTTGATCATACCCTTCAAGGTCTTGTTAAAACTTTCAACTAGACCATTGCACTGAGGATGATAGGGTGTGGTGAACGTGTAGTTCACTCCACACTCCTTCCACATTGCAGTTAAGTAACTTGACATAAGGTTTGCACCTCTGTCAGAAACTACCTCCTTAGGGAAACCCACTCTTGAGAAAACTCCCAAGAGGGCTCTTGCCACAATAGGTGCTGTAGTGGTTCTAAGGGGAATTGCCTCTGGGTAGCTGGTGGCATGATCCACTATCACCAGGCTAAACCTGTGCCCAGATGCAGTCTGGGGATCCATTGGTCCAACAATGTCAATCCCTGCACGTTCAAAGTGAACCCCCACCACAGGGAGTGGTATAAGAGGGGCCTTTGTAGTGCCACCTGATTTGCCACTGGCTTGGCAGGTGACACAGTAGCGACAAAACTCCTTGGTGTCTTCAGACATGTGGGGCCAGTGAAAGTGAGGGACAATTCTGTCCCAAGTCTTGTTCTGGCCCAGGTATCCTACTAAGGGAATATCATGGGCTAGTGACAAAAGGAAGCCCCTGAATGTCAAAGGTATGACCAACCTCCTGGAAGCACCAAGCTTAGGGTCTCTACTCTCTGAATACAGGAGCCCTTCAATAGATTCTATGGGTGCCACTAGAATTCCCAGCAGCCTCAGCAGCAGCTTGCTGTTTGAGGGGTTCAAGAGAAGGGCAATCCAACTGCGCCTGACTTAGAGCTGCCCTGGAAGGGCCCCCTGTCCCTAAGAACTCAACCTAATCAGGTTCAAGCTCCTCTGGGACAGTTCCTTCTTCAGGCTCACAATCAGCTTCCTCAGAAGGCTGATCCTCACCTGAGTCAGGGGGAAGGCCCTGCCTTAACCCTACTGCTCCTTTTCTTGGTAGGCAACTGGTCCATTATTTCAGGATCCAGTGCTTGTTCAGTGTTAGACTTTTTGACCTGTGACCTAGTCACTGCAAGGGCATGTGCTGAGATTCCTAACATTTCTACATGAGTGCTAAACCCCACTTCGGACCAGGCTGAACTCTCTAGGTCATTGCCAAGCAAACATTCTACAGGGAGGTCTGCACTAATCACAACCTTCTTAAGGCCAGTTACCCCTCCCCAGGAGAAATTAACAACTGCCATACTATGGGTAGTACTGACATTGCTGGCATTGGTCACTTGGTAGGTTTCACCAAGTATGACTTGTCCAGGGTCCACAGAATCAGGTATCACCATCGTGACACTGGCACCTGTGTCCCTGTAGGCCTGAGCCCTTTTCTCATTGATTAATAGAGTTTGTCTGTTCTTGCCCAGGTTACTGGGACTCACAGAGGAGGTCATATCCATGCCTCCATCACAGATCAAAACAGCTTGAGTTGGCACTCTGACTAGGCCAGAGTCCATCTCAGTTCCCAGGGTTAACCCTACTACATCTTTCTATGGAGAACCACCACTTGGAGCTGAACTAGGGGGAACAGTTGCCTTAGGGGCAATGGTGGCTGGAGCTGTCGCCTTCTTGGTGCACTCACTAGTCCAGTGAGTATTATTCTTGCAATTCTTGCACCATGGTTTTCTTGGGCCTTCTTTCTTTTTAGATTGGGGACCCCGACCATTAGAAGCTTTTTGGGGACCTTTTGAAGACTTCTGGTCTTTGCCTTTCTCTCCACCCTTTTGGTCTTGCTTCTTTTGGTCACCACCTTGGTTCTGTACCTTCTGCTTCACCCTGGTTCTGACCCATTTGTCTGCCTTCTTTCCCAATTCGTGGGGAGAGGTCAGATCAGAGTCAACCAAGTGCTGATGCAACAACTGGTCTGACAGCTATTAGGAATCTGTTCTCTCGTGATTAGATTATACAATCCTGTATAGTCACACTTTACTGCCCAGTAACCATCCCTCCAGAGCCTTAGTAGCACAATCTACAAAGTCAGTCCAGTCCTGAGTCTGTGTCTTCTGGGTATCTCTGAACTGCAACCTATCCTGTTTAGTGGTTAAGCCAAACCCATCTATCAGAGCACTCTTCAGGACATTGTAATTGTAATTGTCAGCATCCTCTTCTCTTACAGTGAGGAGCTTGTCTCTACCTTTGTCTGCAAAGGAGAGCCACAAGATTGCTGCCCACTTCCCCGGTGGTACCTGCTGTACTTTGCAGGCCCTTTCCAGTGCAGTTATCCATTTGTGGATGTCATCCCAGTCTGATAGGGAGGGACAACCTTGCTTAGGTTTCTATGGTCAGGTGATTTATCCCTACCACTAGGGTTATTGCTATCATCATGGGGCTCTAGCCCCATCTTTTATTTCTCTCTCTGTCAAGAGCTAGGGTCTCTTTTTCTAAGGCTACTTCTTGTCTCCTTATCCTAAGCTTGGCTTCTCTCATCCTAGCTTCATGCTCCCTCTTCTCAGGAGAAGTTCTTCTCCTATGAGCAGAGGCAGAGGACCCTACAGATGTACCAGAATGGTCAGATTCCACTGAAGGTGATCTTTCCCTTCTAGTCACACTACCAGGTCTACGTGGGGGGATGGAGGGAGGCCCATTTTGGCCTTCTTCATCTCCAGGTAGACTTGGATTCCCCAGGTTGAATCTACTGACATCAACCAGTTCTGCATCATCATCATCATCATCAGAGTTCGGGAGAGGCACCCCAATAGAATCCTATTCTGCTGATGGTTGCACCCCATCCCCATTACCTGGTCTATCAGGATTTGATGCTTTTTGGAAGTCATCTAACACTAATATTTCTATGAGGTGTTGGGTGGTGGGACTTTGTCCTTGCTTTAATTTTCTTATGGCACACAGACCCCTTAACTCTTGGAAGGTGAATGTGTCATATTTAGATGTCTGCCCCTGGCTGACATGTGGCAGAGACCCACTAGGTCCTGCCTTTAAAGCCATGACTAGTGAGGTGTGGTGTGGGCACCTACCTGCACTACTTGGTTTCCTAATTAACCTCTCTAGTAATTCAGGGTGTGCTAGGCCCTTAACACCTACAACTGCTAAGTTCAGTAGAACTTATGTAGAACCTATGTATTTTAAGCTTGATTTATATGTACCTACTGGTACCTTAATGTAATTTTTCAAATTATATTCTCAAGATTATCTGGTAAAACAATGCAAGCTCTAATCCCAAACGCTGCACACCAATGTGAGAAGTTGGCCTGGCATATGATGTCCACTATTCTAGTGGGCACCTTGCACCAGTCCAAACGACCCTTATTGATGGTAGGTTTAAAGTCAACCTTTATAGAAAGTTATCCTAGTGGTAGCTGTGGAGGGAAGCCTTCGACCCTTATTGATGGTGGTTGTAAAGTCAACCTTATAGAAAGGTATCCTAGGGGTAGCAATGGCAAGCAGTCTTCAGGCTAAGACTTCAGAGAGCAAATTAAGCTAGTTGTTTAATCTCTTGAGTACCAAATGAAAGCACACCACACAAGGTATATATCAAATATATATGTATTTAATCTAAACACAACCCCTCTGGACTCTTTATGAGGTCGGAGGTAAAAGTACAATACAAGGAACTTAATTAGCATACGATAAGTTGCACAGTATATGTTATGCCCTAGGGGCCTCACAAACCATAGACTAAAATAGTGGCATAAGAAGCACGTGAGGGTTAGAAAGCAGGCCTAGGGCCTGTAGAACCTCTGTGGCTACCAGGAACCACCCAAGGTAGGGACGCAGGAGGCCCAAGGGGGACGCGTGCAGTGTCTAAACACAGCCGCGGATCACCATTGACTTTCTATGGAGAACAAATAAGTTACAATTTTAAAGATTAAGCGCAATTAGAGGTGAACTACGATGAAACCCTTTTAGACTAGGACACTTTGAGAGTCAAGACCCACGGGAGCACCGGAGTACTCGTATTACCTCACCCAGGGAAGCCGGGTGCATAGGTGTCTTTTGGTGTCGGGTTTCATCGTCGATTCCAATGGAGACCTGCGAAGAAATGCTGCAGGCAACCAGAGGAAAAGTGTCCGGGTGGATCAGAGATGTGAACAACCTGAAAGCAGAGGGTACACTAGCCAGTGACCAGGATGGCGACCAGAAGATGCCAGCCGATGTCGGGTGTTTTCAGGTGAAAGAGGTGAAGCTTGACTCTTCAGCCACGAGGACCAGGAGGCGTTGACGACAACCAGGAGCTAGATTCGAGCTGTCCCACAAAGGATGTTGAGTGCTGCAGCGTCGGAATCCAGATTGGATCCAACAAGCCTTGGCAACAGCAACCCACGCAAGATGACAAGATTGGCTTCGGTTCAGACCAGCAAGGTCTGAGGGACTCCTCCTTTGGAGGGGTGTCAGAGCACTTCTGGAGCAACCAGGAAAGCTCAAGAAACAAAGGACTGGCCTTCATGGGGGATCACTAGCCAACAGACTAGGAACCGCAAAGAGCCTCGAGCTGCGGTGAAGAAAGGGGACTCACGGGTCACTCAGGGAGTGCTGGCCTCTGTACTTCAGTACAAAAGGTGCTTGTGGCAGGGGCTTCAAATACTCCAATGCACAACTTCGGGATACCTCGGGAAGTAGGTGCAGTTGCAAAAATGTAGGATGTCCAAGAGTTCTGGTCCCACGTCTCTCGTGTCAGCTACGGGTTTCAGCTTTGCTGGGATCTCGGGTCAACTTCAGAGATGTCTGGAAGTCCATGTTCTGTGTCGCAGATTCTTCGGGATCAGGCGAGAGCCTCAAAAATGCAGACCGGCAAATATGCTTTTGGTACCTGTTTGGACAGGGTGGTCACTCCTTGACCACAAGGGAGATTTCTTATTGCAAAGAGAGGGTTTTCAGTAATGTGCAGTTTGAACATCGTGCAGCTTATAGCATTCTGATTTGCCTTTGTAATACTTTATTCGATGGAAATACATCATAAAAGTACAAACGTACAAACATATAAAACAAGTAATCCATAGTACTACAATTGCATCTCATAGAAACAAAATAAAACAGAAAATGTTTATAAAATTGACTTCCCCTTTCCCGAGATTTACACATTGTTCAACAGTCTGGAGCGTAATAGCCAGGCATCCCCCAAATTTTTGGCCACCCCACAAACAATGTACATAGAAACCGTGTTGGTTGTGATAATACGTAGGGCTGACATACAATCTTTTACACCCAACTCCCTACATACAGGTTTCAGCCATTTAGCTCTAACAACTTTATATGTTGGGCAGGCAAATAGAAAATGGGAAGGGTTTCCTCAGGACAATGACACCCTGGACATTTTAATTCAATTCCCCCCTTAGAATTCCATTTTCCCACAAAACCATTAAGAGGCAAGGTGCCGTATCTTAATTTCAAAAATAGAGTTCTATGGCTGGCTATTTGGATAAAATCTAAAAATGGTTCCAACTTCATGTGTGGTTTGTGAGCAAGAAAGTTCGTTGTTAGGGTTCCCAAATTTGAACTGTTATTAATTTTAGACTCAACCCAATCCCAATACAATTTCTTTACACTTTCTTTTGGGGGTGGATCTTGTGACGCCCAAGACTCCCCGAGACCTAATGACACTACTAGTTTCTTGAGGTTGTTAAGCCATTTTATTTGATTGGAAACATTCAGAGTTATTAGCTCATCCAACACTCGAGCATACCCCCTTAGTTCCTCGGTTCTTCTAAGGCGAACCCAAAATAACAAAGGCCGAAGCCGAACTTTGTCCGCAATTGATTTTTTGCCCATATCAAAAAATAGGGGTAACAAGGGGGAAGAAATCGGAAGTGAAACTAAGTCGCTAATAAACTTATTTTCAGCAATTACCAGTGGCCTAGTGTTTTCTGCCCCCCATAATTCGGTGCCATAAACTGCCGAAGATAGAGCCTTCCCCTCATAGACTATTAAGGCAGGGGCTACCGGTCTGCTTATGGAGAGTCGCTGGTTTTTTGTTATTACACCGGACACCCTTTTTAAATTCAGTACCATCTTAGAAATATGGGAGTCCCAAGTCATACGGTTAGACAGTCTCACCCCGAGGTAGTCCAATTCACTCACAACCTCCAGGGGTGATTTCTTCCATCTTTCAGTCGATATGGAATGTCGGAGGTCCAGGATTTGTTGCAGAGTTTCGTCCAGGGTAATCTAAAGTCCTAGGGACTGGGTTCCTATATTTATACTAAGTTTAGGGGTTGGGCTAACTTTAAGGTCCCACCTATGGGGGGATCTGGGGAGGGGGTGGTTACCACCCTTCCCCTTTGTCCAGTTTCGCACCAGAGCTGGGGCTGAGTGCCCCAGCAACCGGTTTGAACTTGGAAATGCATGGAGCAGCTTGTGTGCCCCAGGCAGTGTCTGAAAAGCATTCACTGAATGCAACCCACCCTGCCCCAATACACTAAAGCCTGTCTGGGGAGGTGCCAACACCTCCCTGGACAGCAAACCTATTGTCCAGGACTCCCCTGCCGGAGTTTCGTCCAGCAACAGGAGGGCAAGCTTGTGTCTGTGGCAGCAGCATCCATTTTGTGATGCTGGGACTCTGTTTAACTTTAACCGGGTTTCCCAGTATGTACATGTCTTCTCCCTTTAGAAGGGTGGAATGCTACCCCTGGCAGCAGGGGGGGGGGGTAGTATTCCAAAGTGTTTGACACCTTACACGACATGTTTTGATGAAGCCAAACCAAAGTTAGCATTAACCGCGAGGATTATAATGCACTTAAGAGTATATGGTATGGCTATATCATAGAACAGCTATAAGGAGGGATTTCCGAAAGCTGCAGAGGGGCTCAGCTCATGCTAGGGCACCCTCTCACACAAAACCAAGCACTCTGCCTTCAGGATTGTCAAGGCCTGCCATAGGAGTGACTTATAGGTTACTATGTGTCTATCTGTAAAGGTAGATATAGGTACACTATATCTAAGTAAGGGGTGCTTACACCACCTTACCCAGGCTGCAGGTGCAGACCTGTGGTGTCAGTTTGGAAGGCTAACCAGGGGTGGCGCAATACCTGCTTCAGCCCCTGGTAGGCCTCTGGGGTACCCAGGCCCTGGGTACCTAAGGTTCCATATACAGAGAATCACAAAGGTGACCCTGTAGCCAATCTGGTATGTACCTAAAGTACATGGTATCAATTTAGAGAGAGAACAGCTAGGCTGTGGTCCTGATTAGCAGGGCCACAGCCAGACTAAAGTCGAAAAAACAGTGAAACACAGCAAAAAGTGGGGGTAACCATAGGAAGCAGACCCTACTTTCCTACAACCTCCACATACTTAAATAGTGCTACGCAGCATTCCGGGAATTTCTCCCAGTAAACACTAACATAAATCAAGAAAGCTGCTGTTCAGTTCTCTACGGTCAGAGGAACCCTTGGCCACCTAGCCAGCTCGCATTCCTCTTCTTTAGACCCTTCTTTTGCACGCACTTCCCTGTGCAATAATTTCTGCATTTTAACTTATTCACCTTTCCATATGAGCTCTTTAGTCGCCAGCATCAAATGTGCCCCCAATGGCAGAGTCACTCCTATATAAGGGAGTCTCTTAATCTACAACTCTTTACTTTCAAGCTTATCTTTATTATCTCCGCTGGTTTCTTCCCTTGTCAGATTTCTCTGTGCCTTTGCTAATCACTGGCCTGGCCGGATTCCTCTTACCTTCCTCCTTGGTACTCACCCCTGTGTCTAAAACATACTTGCCCTTGCGCACCCTACCCTCTCCCCCCCCCCGAAACCCCTCTCCTCCTGTCCCCACGGAGACCATTACCAGTACCTCCCTCTTTCCATATATTTTACCTGACTCTAAGGAGGGTGCCCGTGTTGCTGCAGTCCGCCTTGCCAGTGGCCCCGTGGTCGATCCTGACTTGGTTGGCCTTGCCGTAGGCTCTGACTCTCCTCTGGAAACCTGAAAAACACTCTGAGAGACATTACTCTTATCCCCCCACCCCATCTAAATCATCGCCTTCCTCTAGGTTCTCCTCATCATAATCTAACTCCTCCCCTTTTTGCAACCCCACATGGGGGCCCCTCATGGGCCCATACCTCCGCGCCTCCGGGGGCGCCGACCGCACTCTATGATACAGCTGAGTCCTTTGACTGCGTTCTCCTTCTGGCTTTCCGTCCTGCAGACCGCTGAGGTCCGTCAGGTGTGGGGCCAGCGAGACTGCTCAGGACCTACATGTGCTGGCCGCGCCGGGATCCCCCCCAAGGTAGTGGGTACGCCGTGCGAGGCTCCATCCTCCCTTCTCCTTGGCGCCAGTAAGCCGCACCCAGCTCTGCCAAGTCTGCACCCGGACGTGAGTCCTCGCCTTGTAATATAAATGATTGGTCTGGTGTGCTGGCCCTCTGATACTCATCCCCTGTCTTCCTTCTCCTTTTCCTATTTAAGCCCAATGTCTTTTCTGCCCACTGACACCATACCTTAAACAAATCACCTACTTCCTTGTCACTCAACTCCCACTCCTCCCCTCACTCCATTCCAGCCCAGCCATGTCTAACCCTGGCCGGTCCTCGTCCTGTCTCTTGAGCTCACCCACCAAGTTTTCTGCTGCCCCTCCCTTCGTCCCCTTTCCCCCTCTTCTCAAATTCAAACCTTTGCCCTCCAAACCAGTTGACCCTCCCTGTGCAAGATAAGCATCCACTTGCCCTCACCTCCTCATTCCATGAGGTGAAAATATCTAGCCCTTCCCAGGCAGTGCTACCCCCGGTCATCTCCCAATCCCCCGGATCCCCTCCTCTTCCCCCCAACATCCATTTGAGTCTTGGCCCTGCCCAAACTCCCTCTACCTTCCTCCCCTCTCCAGTCACCAAACCCAAGTTCCCCTTCTAAATCCCTCAGGCCCTCACCATGCCTAACCCAACGGGTATACCCCCTCCACCTCCCAAACCCCAAAACTGCCCTTGCACACTCTCGCCAGAGCCTCGGAATGCGCATCAGGCTCCGGCATGTCTGGGGAGAAAGGGGCCGCTCTTCGGGACTAAGAGCGGCCCCTAAAACTCACCGCTTTTCTTCTCACCCGCCTAGGGGACGTTCAGGCCGAGACGCTGGCCCCCACCCTTGCAGAAGTACGCCCAGGAGAGCATGAAAGCTCCGCAGCTGAAGGGATCAATACATCAAAGGCGGCCTGCCTCGCTCAGCAGGCGCACTGCTTCCAAGACCTTATAATCCTGCATAACTATGCCCAACTCGCTAAACACAGCTAATTAAACAGCCAAGAAAACAGCTAACTGAACAGCCAAGAAAACTATTACTAGCTACCCTGCTGCCAGCCACCAGGTCACCAAAACCTAAAATGGTGGCTGGCAAATCCCCTTATAGGATTATATAAACATAGGGCTACTTGGGCTATTATTGGGCTACAATTGGGCTACATCCCCGAAAAAGCCCAAAACCACAAAATGGCCGATCCGGCCAGCCAAGACCCTTCCCAAACTGCCGGGGGCAGGCCTCACTATGTTCGGCTGCCCCCCAAACCCCCCTTGACGTTAAACTAGGCACACTAATCAATTTAACGATGCAGCCAGAATGTTTAACGTATAAGGGAGCAACTACGTACCAACATTTCACGACCTGTGCTAACGTCACTTATCTGCAACTATTCTGGTTTGTAACCAAAGCCAGAAAGAGCTCGAAAGATTACACGTTTTGTTTTATTTACAGTTCACTCATTTTTAAAGTACCAATGGCCACCAGTCTCTTCATTATAACAAGCAAATTAAGTATTAAGCCACTGGCCTGGACTCCAGCCCTGCCAAGTATCATGCATCAGGTGGGAGATTGTTGCATTTCAGTGTGGTGATTCGCATCACCGCACTGAAATGCATTGTCAAGCATTTATGGAGCCCCAGCTGTCAGCAGGAGAGCTGCTATTTAGCAGCTCGTCTGACTGCCAAAGCTCTTAGCTTGGGGGTTGCTGGCTCAACTCATGGGAGGCTACAATGTTTTACCCGCCACCGGCAATAACTAAGATCAGGTCGCGAGTCTGTCCCATGAGTTTACTTAGATTGCCCAATCACTATAGGCGCCATGGTGGGCGGGAGCGGGCGTGGCTGAGCGCCATAGTTTCAGTTCTTTGGCAGCTGCGCACTTGTAGCCGCTGCAGCTCGTAACATGCCAGGTCAGCGTAATGATTCGGCAGTTGTTGGAGAGTGGTGGAGGTGCATGACTGCTTCAACAGCCACCCTGAAGTTAAGTGCAGCCAATGCTAGGCGAGTCGGCCATCGGAGTGTCCTTATCCGAATCCCGGTTGCGGCTCTTTCCGGGCGGAATTGTGCCAGTGCAGTCATCAGCCATAACAGAGTAAGTGAAGTCTCCCTCGTTGTTTCTTCTCCCCTAGCTTCCATCAGCATCTCCATGAATAAACTCTGTAGGCATATCGGCAGGCCCAGCCTGTGAGTGTGTACCTTTATCTTTTAGCATTCTGGACCTGCAGGCAGTTTGGCCAGGGGGCCGGTGTCTTTTTAGGGCGAGCTATTATATCCCGCATGGATTAATAGCGAGTATATAGTAGGCGAAACAAATTCTTGAACAAGCAAGGATTCTCCCCAATGCATGTGAGGCACTCAAGCGCGACGCTTCCCCGGCGCGCGCTTGGCCTCACTTCTCAATCACACCCCATATGGTCGTTCCCTCCCACTCGCTCGCACATCAAAAGCTGCTGCTCCCCAGCAATGCCGAGAGCTTGTTGTTGGCCAGCTCTCACCTCCTTGCTCGCACCTCTGCCCGTCATTGCTTCCGTCCTTCCGGCGCCTGTCACTCTGTCTGAGCACGCTCGCTGAGAGTAATGGGCATCCGCTCTCAGCAATGCTGGTTTTATTTGCCGATTGCTTTGGTGTTAAAATAAAAAAGAACATCGTCACTGCATATGTGGCAATATGCTCCATAATTTGTATTTTCTCGTCTCATAATTTTGTCATTCTTGCCATACAATATGTTTTTTAAATGCCGCAAACTTTGATCCCCTTCCTGTGATGTGAAACAAATTTTTGGACGTGGTCGCCTATCGCCACTTGCAGGCCAAAACTATGATTTGTGTGCTGTAATCATCTGAAATCGCCACAAGAAAGATCTGAATGGCGTCTGTTGATAGGGCTACGTTTTTCTTTCTCAATATGAAAGTACGAGCTGAATTTGTAAATGATCTTTTGCATTTTAAGGCTATATAATGCAATTGTAATAATTACTCTAATTTCCAAACATATTTGATGTACTATGACTCTTGAAATAAGATGCTGCAACCTAGGGTAGCTGTTAACCAAATGGAGACTAATATTTCAAGCGATTTGAGGATTTTGTCTGTTCACATCAGCTGGTCACTTAGCGCAACTTAGTCCAGTCCAGGAGCAGAAAAGCACCATGTCCAACATTTATGGTACTATCACAGGCGAACCACAGATGAGCATAAAAGGCTTATCCCTTGTCTTTGGTTGCTGGGAGGTTTCTCGTGGTGGGGTTGTTGGTGCACTCGGTTGTTGGGACAGCACTTGCTGATTGCGCATTCCTTGCCTGTCTGAAAAGAATTCCACAGCTGAGCGCGAGCCCACAATCCTCTGCCCACCATCCCCCACACAAGGGACGGATAGAAAGCAAACAACGGCACATTTGTCGTGGCATCTCCCTAGGCTTCAAACTGGAGGGCACTGTTACTTTAGCACGAAAGAATCTCGTTGCACTTAAAAATAAGGCGGGAACTGGGTGCGTTCTAATTTTGTACCACTTCATACATGGACCAATCACGTGTCCTCTTGCTGCAAATAACAGTACACACTTCTATCAAAAGAGCATAGGGCGTCAATGCCTTTATGAAATAATACACAATTGCTACATTTATCTGGAGCCTGACATCTTACTTTACAGGTTGGAGCTTAACTAATGGTCCCGATTATTTACGTTTTTTTTGTGACTAAGTGCGACTTTGTATAGGATTTCCTGGAAAAAGTGGTCCCTACTTCTGGGTTTAAAACAAAAAAGCTGTGGAAATCTGGCCCAAAGTCTGTACTTGCACTGTTGCGCAGGAGTGTGTATTTTCCCATATACATCAGTTAGCTTTCAGGACGAAGGTCGGTTTTCTGAGCAGGGCATTAAACTACTTAAGAAATGTGAAAGATTGATGTCAGAATGGTACATTTTCATTGGTTGATTCCAGCGGTCCCCATCCTTCCATATGATAGAGAAGGTATTGTTTAGATTGCATAATAAAGTACGTCAGAATATGTATGTAGATTCATTGTCCGACTTCAGCATGCACCTTCTCACAACCCCTTCGCGCACTGTTATCTTAACATTTGTGTTTCTCTCTCTCATGATGTCTGCCCTGCCACCATTTACTTCGTACCCTTACACACCCTCACCCTCACTCCTCCTCACCCCACACACCCTCACACCTGCTCACCCTCACACACCCTCACACCTCTCACCCTCTCACCCCCTCACACACTCTCACTCACCCTCACACCCTCACTCACCTTCACCCCTCACACACCCTCACACCCTCACCCTCACACACCCTCACTCACCCTCACACCCTCACCCTCACACACCATCACTCACCGTCACACCCCCTCACCCTCACCCACCCTCACTCAGCCTCACCCTCACACACCCTCACACCCTCTCACACTCACACACCCTCACTCACCCTCACACCCTCACCCACCCTCACTCACCCTCACACCTCCTCACCATCACACACCCTCACATCCTCACACCCTCACTCACACCCTCACCCACCCTCACACCCTCACACACCCTCACTCACCTTCACACCCTCACACCCCCACACCCTCACCCCCTCACCCCCTCATCCTCACACACCCTCACTCACCCTCACCCCCCTCACCCTCACAACCCTCACACCCTCACCCTCACTCCCCCTCACCGTCACTCACCCTCACACACCATCACAATCCCTCACACCCCCTCACACACCCTCTCACACCCTCACTCACCCTCACACCCTCACCCTCCCTCACACCCACAAACCCTCACTCACCCTCACACCCTCACCCCTCACCCTCACACACCATCACACCCTCACAGTCACACCCTCATCCACACACCCTCACTCACCCTCACCCCCTCACCCTCACAACCCTCACACCCTCACCCTCACTCACCCTCACCCTCACTAACCCTCCCAACTCAACCCTCCCAACTCCACCCTCCAACTCCACCCTCCAACTCCACACTCTGACTCCACCCTCCAACTCCACCCTCCAACTCCACCCTTCAACTCCACCCTCCAACTCCACCCTCCAACTCCACCTCCACCCTCCAACTCCAACTCCACCCTTCAACTCCACCCTCAAACTCCAACTCCAACTCCACCCTCAAACTCCACCCTCCAACTCCACTCTCCAACTCCACCCTCCAACTCCACCCTCCAACTCCACCTCCACCCTCCAACTCCAACTCCACCCTCCAACTCCACCCTCAAACTCCAACTCGAACTCCACCCTCAAACTCCACCCTTCAACTCCACTCTCCAACTCCACCCTCCAACTCCACCCTCCAACTCCACCTCCACCCTCCAACTCCACCCTCCAACTCCACCCTCCAACTCCACCTCCACCCTCCAACTCCACCTCCACCCTCCAACTCCAAGTCCACCCTCCAACTCCACCCTCCAACTCCACCCTCCAACTCGAACTCCACCCTCCAACTCCACCCTCCAACTTCCAACTCCACCCTCCAACTTCCAACTCCACCTCCACCTCCAACTCCAACTCCACCCTCCAACTCCACCCTCCAACTCCGCCGCCAACTCCACCCTCCAACTCCAACTCCACCCTCCAACTCCACCCTCCAACTCCATCCTCCAACTCCACCCTCCAACTCCACTCTCCAACTCTACCCTCCAACTCCACCTCCACCCTCCAACTCCACCTCCACCCTCCAACTCCAACTTCACCCTCCAACTCCAACTCCACCCTCCAACTCCACCCTCCAACTCGAACTCCACCCTCCAACTCCACCCTCCAACTTCCAACTCCACCCTCCAACTTCCAACTCCACCTCCACCTCCAACTCCAACTCCACCCTCCAACTCCACCCTCCAACTCCATCCGCCAACTCCACCCTCCAACTCCAACTCCACCCTCCAACTCCACCCTCCAACTCCATCCTCCAACTCCACCCTCCAACTCCACCTCCACCCTCCAACTCCACCCTCCAACTCCACCCTCCAACTCCACCTCCACCCTCCAACTCCAACTCCACCCTCCAACTCCAACCCCACCCTCCAACTCCACCCTCCAACTCCACCCTCCAACTCCACCCTCCAACTCCAACTCCACCCTCCAACTCCACCCTCCAACTTCCAACTCCACCCTCCAACTTCCAACTCCACCTCCAACTCCAACTCCACCCTCCAACTCCACCCTCCAACTCCATCCGCCAACTCCACCCTCCAACTCCAACTCCACCCTCCAACTCCACCCTCCAACTCCATCCTCCAACTCCACCCTCCAACTCCAACTCCACCCTCCAACTCCACCCTCCAACTCCACCCTCCAACTCCACCTCCACCCTGCAACTCCACCTCCACCCTCCAACTCCAACTCCACCCTCCAACTCGAACTCCACCCTCCAACTCCACCCTCAAACTCCAACTCCACCCTCCAACTTCCAACTCCACCTCCACCTCCAACTCCACCCTCCAACTCCAACTCCACCCTCCAACTCCACCCTCCAACTCCACCCTCCAACCACCCTCCAACTCCATCCGCCAACTCCACCCTCCAACTCCATCTGCCAACTCCACCCTCCCACTCCAACTCCACCCTCCAACTCCACCCTCCAACTCCAACTCCACCCTCCAACTCCACCCTCCAACTCCACCCTCAAACTCCAACTCCACCCTCCAACTTCCAACTCCCCCTCCACCTCCAACTCCACCCTCCAACTCCACCCTCCAACTCCACCCTCCAACTCCATCTGCCAACTCTACCCTCCAACTCCAACTCCACCCTCCAACTCCACCATCCAACTCCACCCTCCAACTCAACCCTCCAAATCCACCCTCCAACTCCACCCTCCAACTCCACCCTCCAACTCCAACTCCATCCTCCAACTCCACCCTCCAACTCCACCTCCACCCTCCAACTCCACCCTCCAACTCCACCCTCCTACTCCAACCCCACCCTCCAACTCCACCCTCCAACTCCAAATCCACCCTCCAACTCCACCCTCCAACTCCACCTCCACCCTCCAACTCCACCTCCAAATCCACCCTCCAACTCCACCCTCCAACTCCACCATCCAACTCCACCCTCCAACTCCACCCTCCAACTCCACCCTCCACCCTCCAACTCCACCCTTCAACTCCACCCTCCAACTCCATCTCCACCCTCCAACTCCACCTCCACCCTCCAACTCCACCTCCACCCTCCAACTCCAACTCCACCCTCCAACTCCACCCTCCAACTCCACCCTTCAACTCCACCTCCACCTCCCCCCCAACTCCACCCTCCAACTCCACCCTCCATCACTCAGGGACACTATCACATCACTCAGGGACACCACCACATCACTCGGGGACACCACCACATCACTCGGGGACACCACCACATCACTCGGGAACACCACCAAATCACTCGGGGACACCACCACATCACTCAGGGACACCACCACATCACTCTGGGACACCACCACATCACACAGCCCAACCACATCATCACTCAGTACCACAACAGCACTGTCCTTGCTTGCTACCAAAAAGCATTGCCATAGCCAATAGGACTTGCATTAGGAAAGTGTAAGCTATTGGCTTTGTGAATAACGATGCTATTAATTTATATATTTTCAAAGCCAACACATATTAAAAAAATGTGTCATTTACAATACCAATAGCTCACACTTTCCTAATGTGAGACCTTTTGCATTGCAAATGCTTGTTTTGTTTGGCCTTGGGTTGATAATCCTGCTGCGCAGTGTTGGCACATTATGTCTTGAGCAGTTTTATAGATAGGCCAAACTCGACAAGGGGGTGTTTTTGCGGCGCTATTGTAATGATGTAAGGCACCTGTAATGTGCGCTCACCGACAATTCAATTGCAGCTCATTTAAATGTTTGAGCTGCTGCTTTGCTGGACTGATAACAAAGAAGCCACTCCTGTTCCCCAGCTTCATATCGTAAGCAGGAGTCCTCATAGGTTTCTTCAAGCATCACACTGACTGAACTCCTTTCCGTGCCCTCAAAGCCAGTAAACAGTTTGGTGCATAATTACTGAGAAGAGTGGTGAGTGGTGCATATTTTGCTTGCTCGCCCCCTTCCAAAACAGGACGTACTAGATGGAGAAACACATCTTTGACTGAACAGTGAGCACGTCAAAACATGCCTCGAGAAGGAGGATGAAGATGATTTACAAAATGACTGTTAAAATAATGCAAGCACTAGCAACGACCATAGGTCTTCTGTTTTCATTGATTGTCGAGTTTGTCCATGTGAGTGTCTCTGGGGGTATGGGTGAATGTTTGTGCATTTGCATAGATGTATGTATATATGAGCACGCCATTCATGGATGTTTGAATGGATAGGTGAATGCAAGAGTAGATGAGGTATTGGTGTGTGGGTACATAAATGAATGAAAGGGTGCGGCTGAGTGCATGGATAAGTGAGAGAATATAAATAAGTGGTACTTGGATAGATTACTGGATGTATAGAATAATGCATGGAGTGACAACTATGCATGAGCAGTTTAATGGTGGAATAAGATAACAAGAGTGCATGGATGGACAAATGAGTGAGCAAGTAAATGACAGAATGGAGTCCTATAAATAAGTTAGTGATTGCATAGGAAGATAAGCAAGTGCATTTAACTCACTCGTACCTGCACTCCTAAAACCCCTAGATTACTTACGCCAGCAACCTCATTCACACCCCACTGCCGCATGCACCAGTAAACTTCCTCGCACCTGCAATGGAAGTTGCAAAGTATTCTCATTTGCACGTCACTCACTCAACTGGAACATCCACCAGTAAACTCACACTCACCTTGCTCACACCTTTACTGTCACTTGCACCAGCACCTGTACTGGCACTTTAACTCTCATATGCACTGACACTTGGACTGGCATCATTAATCTCTCCCACAGCAGCGCTGAGCTCACCTCTGGCACTAGCGTTCATCCCTGCTCTCCTACTTGCAGCCACAGCTATTCTGACACTTGCACCAGTAGCATCTGGTCACTGCTAGATGATTTGAATAAAATTCATTGGTGGCTTCATGCACCGTCTCAGTCTCTTGCAGTCACACTCACTGCAGAGTGATGGAGGATGGTGATTCCTAATCCTCAAAGAGCAGAAATATCTTTAGGGAGACTCCTGGTAACTTTGATTCCACCGACTACCAATGCTTTTCAATTTAATTTCAGAAATGCATGGTCTGAGTAAACCAGCCCTGCCACGTACCACGCGTCAGGTGTTACAGAGACCGAGCTAAACTCTGCATTGCAGTCACTGTCTGCAGTCTGCACAAAGTTGAGTTCAGCAGTGAGGCTGACTCAGGCTCCATGCTGGGCCTTTCTCACATCCTAGTGCCTTCCATTTCTGGTGCTTTTCAGCATTTTTTAGATTTTCTCAGACTTTCTTGCTGCTCAAATAGATGTAACTTCTGATATTTATATATTTCCCTCGTTTTCATTGCTCGAGTTTGCTCGTGAGAAAGTGTCACTCATAGTTGTTAAATGGCACTCATAATTACACTGAAATTATGAAAATGTCACACATAAGCAATCTGAAACCTTGGCAACTATGCGACTGGTGAATACTTGCAAAAGGCAGATCCTGTGCAAGCCAAGCGTCTGGAATGAATGAAAATAATTCACAGAAAGGGTGCAGGGGGAGGAGCAGAGGGAATAAAAGAGATTGCCTTCACTGGAGAGGGAGAGTTGTCAGAAATTGTCCAATGCATAGAAGACACAAGAAGTCTTGATTACAGGGGAAAGTAGAGGTGCCTGAAGTGCTGCTTACAGGGAGTGTGTGCAATGTGCTGTGAGGAGGGGAAATGGAAAGGAGCTGAAAACATTGCCGAGGAAAAAACAAAAACGAAACTTAAAGCAATTGCTTCACATGCAAACCATGCTTTTATAAATGTAAAAGCGGGCCCGTGCTCAGTGCACAGCGCCCGTGCACATAAAAATTATGCAAATGGCGGCCGCAATAGTATTAAAATCAGCCTACAATCGATTATGCTGAAGTAGTTAGCTTACAATGTATGTAGGTGGAAGTTGCACTCAGTTAGTCAAATTAATCAAAATAGAACATTTGTGTGCTATGCTGTATTAATGCCTGCTAAGCATTAGTGTATACTGTGAAAGTGGCCTGACCCCAAGACTGGCAGCTAGGACTACAGCATGCATCTACTGTAAAATATAAATATTGGACAATCAACACAATTTTTAGATTATTTTCATCATCACATTTAATATGTTCATTCAATCAACATATTTATCTCTGTGATAACCTGTTCATAATTCTACATTGTTTCATATTATACATCAGTTTTTTTTTTTGTCCTCATCTTTCGCCCTTGGTGATCAACTAGTAGCGTGTGGAAAATAACCTTACTGTCTCAGATAATCTGGAAGGAGCACGAGAGAGACCACCCTAATTGCCCCACAGTAAGTAGTGTCATAGTCCACTTAAGCCACTTCAGAACAACCTGGGACATATGCTGCGTTCATATACCCGATCCTACACCAGTTCCAACTTTGTTGGGTATAGTCAAATAGAGGGGAGATACCAAGCAGCGTAATCATTGTACCTTGGGAAAAAAAAAAACCAAGATCAAACCAAAATGTATTACCAATTTAGTAGCCTCCAGAAGTTTCTCTTATTTTTATTTCCTGATCTTAAAAGGTCCATCTTTGATACTTGTAGCACTGATGTTTGCCAGTCCAGCAAGGTAGGAGATACGGGGTCTTTCCATTTCTTACATATTTCTCTCCTTGCCAACAACATACAAAAAAAATTAGATCTTTTGCAGGACCATGAAACTCTGGAGAAATACCAAAGATAACCAAGGCAGAACATAGAGTTAATCGGGATCCCAAAGAAGTAGATATTAAGGTGGTAACTGAGGTCCAAAACGATGATAGGAGTGGGCAATCAAAAAACATGTGCAAGTCCGAAGCCTCTGCCAGTCCACACTTTGGACATAAAACTGGCGGACTATCCGAAAACTTCGATAAACGTTGGGGCGAGTAGTAGGCCCTGTGTAATGTAAACAAGTGGTTTTACAATGCTCCACATGATCTTAAAAGAATCGTACCACATATTTTCCACACTAATATCCATCATATGTGTAGACCACAACTGCTCTGGTAGCTGGAACTCGCCCTCTGACTCATCTAGTATAAGATTGTACCAGAATGAGACCTCTTTGTTAAATGGAGGCTTATCTGTTAGGAGAGACACCAGTGTACTATCCCCTCCCAGCTAGAATCTGCCTTTAAGAGAAGTCTGTGAATGAGAATGTGCCCAACTTTACATTTGAAGGTATTTAAACCTAGAGAGCCGAAACCCCACTTTTAGTCTCAATACCTCCCATGGCAGTAGAGATCCCTCCACAAAAATGTCTCCCCAAACTACCAAACCTGACTCGCGCAACGATGTAGCGAGACTATCTAGCAGCCAGGTCGGGGAGCCAGGAGAGTTCCATAGTGGAGCCTTACCTGAGTAGTAGTCTATTCTAATGGTGCCCCTCAGTTTAGCCCATGTTCTACATGCGTCTCTAAGCACCTTCAGTTTTATTTTCTTTAAAAACGTGGGGTCCCCAAACTTAAATAAAAATTCTCGATCAGCCACTTTTTCACCTCTAAGTAACGCAGCAAACATATGCCCACAACCTAGATTTGTCGGGGATTTTAGCAACATCCTAACATGAGACATCTGGAAGGCCCACCCGTAGAGCTGTAAATCAGGGGCCGCCAAACCTCCCTTCTCTCTACGCCGCCTGATCTTCTTCCAGGCAATTCTCGGATTGCGGTTGTTCCAAATAAAAGAGCGAATATCGCTTTAAAGCTTAGCTATCATAATGGGATTGAAAAAAAGGGGGATAGTATTAAATAAAAATGTTACCTTGGGTAAGATTGTCATTTTGACTAAGTTAGATCTACCCAGCAGAGATAATGGGAGTGTAGACCATGATTTCATTAGTCTATGACATTCTTTGGCTATAAGCGAGAAATTTGCTGGAACTATATCATCTATGTCTTTGTATATATTCAGACCCAGGTAACGGAGGACCGAGTCCATCTGGGCCCCTGCCACGGGCTCAGGGTCGTTCCAGACCATTATGTCTGTCTTGGCTGCATTGACCTTGTACCCCGATATGGCTCCAAACTCTTTCAGCCAACGTAATTACTGCCGGAAACGCCGACCGTAACTCTGATGTAAAAATAAGACCATCATCCGCATATAAGGCTGCCTTCCTCTCCCATCCCTCAAACACAAAAGACTTGATGTTGTTATCATCTCTTATCTTCTGAGCAAAAGGCTCTATATAAAGGTCGAATAAGAGGGGGGAAAGGGGGCAGCCTTGGCGGGTACCCCGAGTGATGTTGAATGGGTCTGATAGTTCTCCGTTGACAAGTACAGATGCTGACGGGTTCGTATACAGGAGTTTGACTGCATGTCTGAATTTTTTACCAAGATTAAATTTCGCTAAGACCTCGGATAGGTAAACCCAGTTCACCCTATCGAAAGCCTTGGTGGCATCCAAGGTCATTACTGCTAAAGGAAGTGATGCCATCGTTGCCATATCGATCGCGCTTATAAGGTCATAGGTCAGCTCATACAACTGGCGCCCTCTTACAAACCCTTTTTGATCTGTGTGTAAGATGTTTGTCGCTACTGCCCCCAACCTATTTGCCAGTACATATGTAAAGATTTTGTAATCTATGTTTAATATGGAGATTGGTCTGTAAGACCCACAGTTTGATGGTGATTTTCCTGGTTTTAAAATCAATGTAATTGATGCATTATCCCATGATTTAGGAGGGGGCATTCCTTCCAGGAGAATCTTGTTGAACAACTCAGTCAAAAAAGGAATAATAGTTAAGATCAAAGCCTTATAAATTTCAGATGGCAGTCCATCGGGGCGTGATGCCCTACCTTTTTTGCTGCTGGCTATAGCTACCCTGACTTCTTCTTGTGAGATCGGATCGTCCAGCTTATTACTTTGTTCTAAAGTCAAGGCAGGAAGAGAAACGCCTGCAAGCCAATCTTCGGCCTGCCTTGACTCAACGTTATTGTCCTCACAGTAAATTTCACTAAAGAAGTCGCGGAGCGTTCTCCTAATTTCGACATCAGTTGATAGTATATTTCCTCCAGTCGTAATTGAGTTGATATTATTACGCACTAACTCAGTCTTTGTTTTCCAAGCCAGCAGTTTACTCGCTCCTTCGCCATATTCAAAATGTGCCAGTCTGCTGGCCTCCCACCTCTCTTGAACCCTGGCATTTAATACCGAGCTTAACTCTCCTTTCAAGATAGTCACCTTGTTCTGCTTCTCATGGACTATAGATGCACAGGGATCAGGGTGACTAGCAATTTCTATTTGTAGATTAGCCAACTCCGATTCTAAGGAGGTCACTGTTTCCCTGTAAATTCTGTTCTTATATATGGCCTTATTATTAATCTGACCCCTTGAAAATGCCTTAAGTGTATCCCATATAACACCTGAAGAGGCGGATCCTATATTTTCATCCAGAAAAAACTGGGTCTCTACCTTAAGGGCATCCATGATGTTAATAGATGACAATAGTGATCGATCGAATGACCAGTTCCTTGATCGAGTTTTTGGAAACCCATCCAGGTCTAGTAGAATTGCAGTATGATCCGAAAGATGAAATGGTAAATGGGATACTGATTTAACCAGATGGACTAAGGATTGGCTAATCAGGATAAAATCAATTCGAGACTGATGATGGAATCTATAGTTTCGAAATGTAATTCGTCTTTGTAGACCATGCATTGTTCTCCAGATGTCATTATATCCAAGCTGCTTCATGTTATCCTGCAGGTATGCCCTAGTTTTCGACAAAACTTTAGCTCTATTATATGGTGATTTATCCACTAAGGGATCTAGGACTATATTAAAATCGCCCGCCAAGATAACTGGATCAGGAAATGAATATAGATGTGAGAACATGGCCTTCAATGCAGAGGGATCGTCCTGATTAGGACCATAGTAACCTGCTATGGTTATCCGGGCCCCATATATTATGGCTGACACTATTGCCCATCGTCCTCCTGGGTCTACTAGTTTAGAAACTAGTCTCGCTTTGATGGATTTTCTGAATAGGATTGCCACACCTCTAGTATGTGTTGTTTGTGACGTCATTATACAGGCATCAACCCATCTATTCCTCTTAACCAATATTTGCATCTCTGGCTCGGTCAAATGTGTCTCCTGGAGTACCATGATCTGCGCACTAGAGTCTCGAAGATATTGCATAATAGTATTTTTCCTAGGACTTGTTCACAGACCATTAATATTCCAGGAGAGAATAGAGATTTTACTCATAGGAATACTGTTTTCAATTTACCCATGTAAAAATAGATTTTAACTGAGACATATTTTAACAATAACCCCCTCACACAACAAGCACTGGCGTTGCCAATAGGTCTCGCATTAGGAAAGTTTAACCTATTGGTATTGTAAATGACATAAACTTTCCTAATGCGAGACCTATTGGCAACGCCAGTGCTTGTTTTTATTCCACCCCCTCACTGCCTGGACGAGCCCAGAAGTGCTGGGGTTGGAGGCAGAAAATCAAGGAGTGTGGCAAATGGCCGGAGGGAAGCCGGATGGGGGCAGGAGAGCTGAGATAGCGTGTTAGGGGAGGAGAAGCCGCAGAGCGCACGCTGGGCGAAGCCCTATGATGTGCTGTGCGGTCGGGGGCAGGAGAGCTGAGATAGCGTGTTAGGGGAGGAGAAGCCGCAGAGCGCACGCTGGACGAAGCCCTTTGATGTGCTGTGCGGCCGTGAATGGGCGTGCTTGTTTGCTCACGTGATTCACGTGAACTTAAAGAAAACCGCACGAACGAAACCCTTGGTTTCACGACTTTTTTGAGCACTTGAATTCACGCTCCCTCAATGCGCTTGCGCGCATTGATAGGTCGCGAGACCTAAAAAACCAACCTAACGTGAAAGAGAGGACTCTTTTTTAGTTTTTCCCCCTGCAACCCCCCTAGTGCCCCTGTCTGACCCTCCTCCCCCCTGGAAAACCCTTGTTTTATCTATCTGGAAAAACCAGATGATAGCACTCTGTTATGAACTCCCTTCTTGTACATTTATGGCCGGAAAACATGGACATAAAGAAAAAAAAAAGATAAAGAGAGAAAAAAGGAAAATTTCTTAAACTCTGGTTGGCATAAGGAAAAGTCAACCTATGTACCTCATGCCCCTTATCTAAAGCCTTTTAAGAGGGTATATGCAGTGCACTAGTTCTCTTGTGCATATTACCTGGCCTCAACCTGGCCTCAACTCTTTTTTCTCCTCTTCTTCCCTCAACTATACCCTTACTATATGTCCCCATGCTTCCCCATGGTTTTTTTTATTTATATGTATTGTTTTCCACCATTGCTTCCACTTTTTTCTTTTTTTTTTTTTAAAGTGCCTAACGAATTAGCTTTCGCTATCCCAAAAAAGAGGCATCATCTAATTACCTGCTCCCTTTTCTCTACCTATTGTAAGCAGTAATTCGTCCGCTGCCTGCACTGATCTTACATTGTGCATGGTGTTATTGTACATAATTCTCAATGCTGCTGGAAAGACCATTTGGGCCACTGCCCCATAGCTTCTAAAAGCCTCAAGCCTTTTCCCAAGTTCCCACTGTTTGTCCAGTGTAACCCTGGACAAATCCGATCGAACTTGAAAATTAAAGCCCTTTGCACTGACAGTCTTCTGTTTTAGAGCTAGGTTTAGGATGGTTTCCTTAAGAGAATATGTGAGGAAGTTAACCAAGACCTTTCTTGGCTTGGTCCTTTGTGGATTCTTCCTAAAAGGCTCTCTATGGATGCGCTGTATATCTAGGGCTAATTACTCCTCAGACTGATCTAATCTCAACGCCTCTTTCAACAGCGAGATGACATACTGCTTGATGTCTGAGCCTTCTTTATCTTCAGGAATATTCATTATACGAAGATTATTCCTTCGAGCATTGTTTTCAAGCATCTCCATCCGTTCCGATAGGATTTGATCTTCTTTCCTAAGTGTGTTGATGTTAGATTAGGCCTCTTCTAGATGTAAGGACATACCTGTGACCCTGTCCTCAAGTACCTCCGTTCTCATTGTAAGGTCACTTATTTTTTTATCTAGGCTTTCACAATAACACCTAATATCCGCTTGATTAGCTGCGGAGGTTTCAAAACCCTTTTTAATGTCTGCAGATAGCGAGGAAAGCATTCCCTGGAAAGACGCCTGCAGAGTGGTAATCAGATCTGCATTTGCGCTAATGTGAGGAATAGCACTGGACGGGAGAGGCAAAATATCTGATGTAACTGCTGTAGCACCTTGTGTGGGACCCTGTAGATCTAATCCAGCGGTTACAGAAAATGGGGCCAACATAAGAGGTGGAGCCAATGGGGGCGCCAGAACCAAATCAAGGGGCGAGAGGTGCCTTACTAACAATTGGACTACCACTCTCTACACCGCCAATTTGATCATTACATACTCCCGCATTTAATGCCGGAATCGCAGAACCTTCTGCACCTCCCGTGGCCATCTCAAGTGGGGTATCCACTTTGTCAAGTAAATCCTCGGTGCTCCTTACTCCCACCACACTTGTATCCACCGCTGATGTTATTTCAGGTCTATCTGGTAATAATACCACTTGAGGAATCACCTTGAAAAAAGACCTCAGTGATGGCGTTATCTTGGATGCTGAAGCTGCGTTTTTATTTTTTGACCCTTTGACCGATTTACAGGTGTAGGCGCGTTTTGCTTTGACCTGGCCTGTCAGGTAAGAGGAGAGCTTCTTCTTACTATTACTGAGACAATCTAGGGTAGTATTATCCGCCCCCTCAGGCACCCCGGGTTTTGTTACAGTTTCAGCATCACTTGCATTACTAGCATTACTTGCAGAAGCTGCCGTAGCTGGACTTAGACCGGTAGCTGGAACTAAATTGGTATTTTGTGGGAGAGATTTGTTATACTTAAATTTACTGGAATCCCTCTTATGGGACTTATTGGACTTATACTTATTACCTCTCAGGTTGTAGGCTATCCCATTGTCACAATCACCACCTTCTCCGCCTTCTCTCAGCTCACAAACCGATCTCGGGTTTTCCACATTGGATGCCTTCTCATCAATGCCAATCACCTCCGCCTCCAAGACGGCAACAATCCTGCGACGCCCAGGGAGCAATCCTCTAATCCGGCGACCTCGTCAAAGCTCCAGGGCGGCCAAGCACCACAGCAGCCCACCTGCTGACACCAGAGCGCTCCGTTGCACAGCCCCAGTCTCTCGGCAACAAGCTAATTCAATTGTGAACTCAGTCGCGGGAAATCTCTCCACTGCAACGGCGCCCAGACACGCCCCCTCCAGACCCATCGAGCTGCGGCCGAGCGAGGGAGCCGAACGGGGGAAGTAAACAAAACACCGATCCCGGTAAGATTATTAACTACCCTCCAGGCATAGAATCTCCTTAGTTGGTGGTTTTGCTGGAAGACCGCATTGCAATCCGACCTAATTACGCTGTCTCACAGTCAGGGCGGGAGCACACAAGCAGAGCGCTGCAGCGGCTCAAGCGGCCGCCGCCATGTTTTCCCCATTTCGGGACTCAAATGTCCCTTCGTCAGGGGTACCTATACAAAAAGGAAACAGAACAAGGAAACATTTTACATGATGCCAATTGTCTTTTTAAAGCCTATTTACAATTTTGCAATTACCAACTTAATATACATAAATCTCAATCAATCTTCTATCATGGTCTACATATATCACCTATTACTTGCACACACTGCAATTCAATGAAAGCAATCAGTATGATTAAAACCACTAAGCATAATTTTCCATGTCATTATTCTCACCGTAATAAATCCTTGTATTTCAATCCTGTGATACCACAAAAAAGCCTCAAAAGCCTCTTTGAAGAATCTAAAATATCAAAAATATCAAGTTGCTAACGAAAACAAAACCGATTGAATGCCTGTTTAGTTGAAGAAAACCGTAACAAACACACTATCACAATTCGCTTACCTGAACTGTGATAAAAACCATATGACTCCCTGTTAAAGAGTACATGAATAATTGGTCAAATGATCAGTACTTCAGTTATGAAACAATACCTGATAAATGTCTTACAATAAGCACAAGATCTCACCTGGTCTAAGTGTGTTCACCGTGATGTATACAAAATGAGCACAAAATTCTACAAGGCAAAACCGGATAGAATTAAGGTTTCAGCGTTGTGTCTTATGCGCATAATAAAACACAAGGAATTATAAACAATGAAGCATCTCACCTGCACTAGTAGTGCACGTTCAGCCAAATAGCGGGGACGGGGTTCTACGAGCGTTTCTCTAAAAAGTAAGCAAGTAAATGCATTTTAAAAGCTTGCCCAAATGCAGCCTGACTCTTGAGAACTGCAGCGAGCGCCTTTAACACTCCCCGAAACCACCGCCTAGTCCCTAGTTCGCCATTCCTTCGACAAGCTCCGGGGGAAATACACTTCCGTGTTACCACCCAGCGTATTTATCGCGCGATTACGGGACCTCCACGATAAGACACTAAAAACGGACTCCATTGTCAAAGCCAGTTTCTGATAAAACTTTATACGACGGAAACCTGACCAAAACGAAAGCAAAGCCTAATCTCTCCATATCTACTCAGAGCAACCACTTAATAGATACTATATTTCAAGAGCTTTCACTGAAGTAATCACCCGAAAATGACAAAACAAACGAAAATTAAATAATAACTAATCAAGACGGCTTTCTTGACATTCTGAAAATATGAACATGATTACATTACTCATTGCAAAAACACACAAAATTGAAATACTCTTTACCAAATATTTTACAAGAATGACATTTTTATAGGTAAGAACACTGTTCAGGGAACTCAAGTTCAGTAATCTCCTATACTATTGATGATGTGATGTTGTGGCGTGGTGTGTACTAATGTAGTGTATGCAGTTGACACGTGTATCGCTGGCCAGCTCTGTTGTTCAGTGAATGATTATAAAAAGCAACTCATTTCTAATTTGTCGTTGAGCCCGAAGGGCATCAACGTTTGAAGTTTTTTTATCTAGAAGACTTCTCTCTGGAGGAGAATCTTTGAATTGTCCTTGACTTCAATTTTGCGAACTAGTTCAATAATTTGAAACTTAAGTTGAGCTACTGTATGTCGGTATTCAGTCCAATGCAATCCACAGCTTCCAACCCAGATTTGTGAGGGATTGAGGTGTACAATGCCACGACATCAATCGTGCATAAAATCCAATTTTCCACTGATTCCAAAGGTAGTTCTGCTAGACTTCGCAAAAAGTCTGATGTATCCTCAATGTAAGTAGACCAACGTCTGACAAATGATTGCAAAAAATGATCAATGAATATGCCTGGAGATTCGAAGATTGATCCACAACCAGATACAATCGGTCTAAATGGTGGATTTTCAAGATTTTTATCAATTTTAGGCAAAAAATATATTTTTGGTCTCCTTGGGAATGGTTGCAAGAGGTAACGTTTTGTTTTACTGTCAATCCAATTCAGTTATTCTGCTTTGTCAAGTAGTTTATTCAATGTGTTTGTTGTATCAATGGTAGGATCTTTTTCAAGTCTCATGTATGATGGATGAAAACACATACATGAGACTTAATTTTTGCAATCATTTGTCAGACGTTGGTCTACTTACATTGAGGATACATCAGACTTTTTGCGAAGTCTAGCAGAACTACTTTTGGAATCAGTGGAAAATTGGATTTTATGCTCGATTGATGTCGTGGCATTGTACACTTCAATCCCTCACAAATCTGGGTTGGAAGCTGTGGAGTGGGCATTACTACAAGAAGAAGGACCTGAAACCCTGAAATGTATGATCTTGCAGTTACTCGAATTTTGCTTGTAGAACAGTTATTTTGAATGGCAGGACAAATTCTTCAATCAAATGAATGGAACTTCAATGGGTTTTCCGGGCGCACCCATGTACGCCAATACATTCATGGCCAAATTTGAACATGAATACATTTTATCTGATCAGACATGGAAGGATGGCCTCATTTTCTACAGAAGATACATCAATGATATCTTTTTAATTTGGCGAAATTCAGACACCACATTGAGTAATAACATTCGTAGTCTCAATTTAGTCGATCCAAGAATTCAGTTTACTCATTCCATGGATAAACAGTCACATCTTTTTTGGATGTAGTTGTTGAACTCAAAGAGAATAAAATACAAACACGTCTGTTCTAAAAACCTACAGATAAGAATAATGTACTACAGTTTCAAAGCTTTCACCCGATGAATCTAATGGAAAATCTGCCAACGTCCCAATTTATGCGAATCAAGCGAATATCATCTAATGAACTTGAATGTGAGAAATCTTTGAATGAGCAGAAAATGTGGTATATCCAAATAGGATATCCAGAAGCCTCCCTGGATAAACAAATAGCCAGAGTGAAGACTTTACCTAGATCTCAGCTTTTGAATAAGCAAAATAAAAAGAATACCAAAAGAATGGTTTTCGTGTCTAAATTTTCGTCTGCATCTAGAGATATTAAGAACATCATCAACAGAAGATGGGAACTACTACAGTCAGAACCAGACTTTTGGATACTATTCAAAGAAAGATCTTTATTTGCCTATACTAGGGCACAAAATCTCAAAGAAATGCTGACCAAAAGATCAAGGTTAAGTACTACCAAAGGTGACGTCTCTCCTCAAGGGACTACGAAATGCTGGAATTGCAAAAATTGCAATAATGTGATCGCTGGGAATGTTTTATCACATCCAAGAACTGGTGAAAGCATACCACTACAACATTCGACCAAATGCAATTCTGAACATCTAGTATATATGATTAAATGTCCTTGTGGCCTACTCTACGTAGGAAAAACTGAGCGGAAGATGAAGATACGGTTATCAGAACACAAGAGCCGTATTCGTAACAAAAACACCACATCACCTCTGGCATTGCATTGGACTGAATACCGACATACAGTAGCTCAACTTAAGTTTCACATTATTGAACTAGTTCCCAAAATTGAAGGCAAGGACAATTCAAAGATTTTCCTCCAGAGAGAAGTCTTCTGGATAAAAAAACTTCAAACGTTGATGCCCTTCGGGCTCAACGACAAATTAGAAATGAGTTGCTTTTTATAATCATTCACTGAACAACAGAGCTGGCCAGCGATACACGTGTCAACTGCATACACCACATTAGTACACACCACGCCACAACATCACATCATCAATAGTATAGGAGATTACTGAACTTGAGTTCCCTGAACAGTGTTCTTACCTATAAAAATGTCATTCTTGTAAAATATTTGGTAAAGAGTATTTCAATTTTGTGTGTTTTTGCAATGAGTAATGTAATTATGTTCATATTTTCAGAATGTCAAGAAAGCCGTCTTGATTAGTTAATATTTAATTTTTATTTGTTTTGTCATTTTCGGGTGATTACTTCAGTTAAAGCTCTTGAAATATAGTATCCATTAAGTGGTTGCTCTGAGTAGATATGGAGAGATTAGGCTTTGCTTTCATTTTGGTCAGGTTTCCGTCGTATAAAGTTTTATCTGGCTTTGACAATGGAGTCCGTTTTTAGTGTCTTATCGTGGAGGTCCCGTAATCGCGCGATAAATACGCTGGGTGGTAACACAGAAGTGAATTTCCCCCGGAGCTTCTCGAAGGAATGGCGAACTTTGGACTCGGCGGTGGTTTCGGTGAGTGTTAAAGACGTTCGCTGCAGTTCTCAAGAGTCAGGCTGCATTTGGGCAAGCTTTTAAAATGCATTTACTTGCTTACTTTTTAGAGAAACGCTCGTAGAACCCCGTCCCCGCTATTTGGCTGAACGTGCACTACTAGTGCAGGTGAGATGCTTCATTGTTTATAATTCCTCGTGTTTTATTATGCGCATAAGACACCATGCTGAAACCTTAATTATATCCGGTTTTGCCTTGTAGAATTTTGTGCTCATTTTGTATACATCACGGTGAACACACTTAGACCAGGTGAGATCTTGTGCTTATTGTAAGACAATTATCAGGTATTGTTTCATAACTGAAGTATGATCATTTGACCAATTATTCATGTACTCTTTAACAGGGAGCCATATGGTTTTTATCACAGTTCAGGTAAGCGAATTGTGATCGTGTGTTTGTTACGGTTTTCTCCAACTAAACAGGCATTCAATCAGTTTTGTTTTCGTTAGCAACTTGATATTTTTGATATTTTAGATTCTTCAGAGGCTTTTGAGGCTTTTTTGTGGTATCACAGGATTGAAATACAAGGATTTATTACGGTGAGAATAATGACATGGAAACTTATGCTTAGTGGTTTTAATCATACTGATTGCTTTCATTGAATTGCAGTGTGTGCAAGTAATAGGTGATATATGTAGACCATGATAGAAGATTGATTGAGATTTATGTATATTAAGTTGGTAATTGCAAAATTGTAAATAGGCTTTAAAAAGACAATTGGCATCATGTAAAATGTTTCCTTGTTCTGTTTCCTTTTTGTACAGGTACCCCTGACGAAGGGACATTTGAGTCCCGAAATGCATTGGGTTCTCAAGAAATGTGATTTTGTGTAAAACTGATGTATAATATGAAACAATGTAGAATTATGAACAGGTTATCACAGAGATAAATATGTCGATTGAATGAACATATTAAATGTGATGATGAAAATAATCTAAAAATTGTGTTGGTTGTCCAATATTTATATTTTACAGTAGATGCATGCTGTAGTCCTAGCTGCCAGTCTTGGGGTCAGGCCACTTTCGAAGTAGTTAGCTTAACATAAATTGCTGCTGGCTGCTGCCCACTAACACCTCCTCATGCACCTTAACCCAGGCAAATGAAATAGTGCCTCGCCCTCTGGTTTGGTAGCATACACAGATATAACTGTGGTGCGGTGCATGTGCCCTGGTGTCACTACACTTGCTGCAATGCTGATAGGTACATCCCTGTACCTATAACCAGTATTCTGAGCAATACTCAGCTGTGTTGCTTCCAAACAACCCAGCCCCACACACAGAGACGCGCAGATCATTCTGCTGGTGCGCACCTATCTCCTCCCACAGAACAGAAAAGCAATCATAGGGAGAGCAAGCGATGTGAAGAGAAGCGTAGAACAGGCAAAAAGAAATGAGGAGTAGTCTGAAGAGCTGTCGGTTGGTTTATTGGCAGAGAGTGTGAGCCCACGAGAAGGAGGCGACCCCGTCCCTCAGCTTCAGGGTTTGTTTTACGTAGACCGTAAAGTTTCTCCATCTGGCTTGTGTGTGTAAATCGCTGCAACGGGTGCGCGTGAAGCTCCTCGGATGTGTCAGAAGTTCCGGCTGGCATGGAGCAAAATATACTGAGATGGTAGTGTGCAATGGTCATAATCGAGCCAATTATCCATAAAAATGGCTCAATCACTACAGAAGTGTAACGCAAGAACTTTAATCGTGGACACCTCCATTGTTGTCTGTGTTATGCTGGCGCCAAATGAATAAACAGCGATGATGAGGGGAGATAAAGCCTTGGCAAGAGCCCCTTTTCTTCCAGGGGCGCGCAATGGGACCACTCACGCAGTAACATTAGCACGATTTTAAAACAAGTAGTGTAGTGAAGTTCTGGATTCACTGCGTACATTGCTAAGTTAGCATAAGTTAGTATATGCTTGACTGCCATGCTGCTGCATTTTGCACACGTTTCTACATTAATTTGTTTTCACAAATCCTCTGCTTGTTCACATTGAGAGCAGTCTGCCTTTCTCTTTTGTTGCTGTACTCTGTGGCTCTGTCTGCACAGTGCGTTCAAGGCAGAAAAACAATGTGCTTTGTTAATCTGCGTTGGTCAGTCCCACGCGTGTTAGACATAATACTGCCACAGGTGCACTACTGAAAATAGGGTGCTTTTAATATTGTGTGTAGGCAGGTTAAGACACTTGAAAAAAATCTTTCTGAGGAGAAGAGCTGTGTTTGTCCGGAGATGTAAACCCTTGCATCTAATCCTGGAGGTATGGAGTCCCCCTGACAAAGACCAGAGGTCTTCTACAGTTATAATACACGAGTTTCTAGCACTGGGAGGGTGGCAAGGCACATTAGGCCACTGGCGTAATGAAAAGTGAAGGGGCCTCCCTGCACGGTACTTAGGGGGGGCCCCCACCGGGCTCATTCAGGAGCTCTCCCGGCCAGAGTTTAGTGCCGAGGGGGCCCCTTGGAGCTAGGGCCCCCCCCCCGCACCGCGTGGGCTGCGGGGGCCTGTGTTACGCCCCTGCGTTAGGCCTTTTTTCCACTAGCTTTATAAAATCATATCCCCGTTCATATTTTATGGAATTGTAACAATGCTCACTATATTGAATTTATGCATTTTGCTGCTAGTATTGGCATGTGTACTGCATTTATAGAGCACGTTAGTTAAAATAAACATTTTATACTGTGTCTCTGATTACTCACGTGGTGGACAAGTATGAGTGAGTTGATGAAAGAGTGCTCTTGCACCCGCAATTACTGAGAGAGTCTGAGTTACATGTTCTAGGATGTCTAATCATTGGTAGCTTCGCTCTAGTACGAAGAACGGATGAGACACTATAGCTAGTTGGATAGGGGTTCCAGGCACTAAGGTGGGCATTTGGTACACCACTGTACACCGAGGTCCTGGTTTCTTGCATGTAGTTCTGTATATGTGCAGAATCCCTGCAACATGGCGCCACCAACGTTTGGTCTGGCTCTTATCTGTGAGACGCTTGAGTAGTCCTTGTGCTTGTCCACAGTCCCCTCGCTTCTGTTTCCGGAAACAGGTGTGACGGTGAAACCTTCTATATTGATGTTTTTATAGGTTTCTTCAAGCTTGATGTTATTAAAAAGTGTTTTCTTTTCATAGTTACCCTCTTTTGTGCTGCAGCTCATTAGGTTGTTATACGTTCTTTGTCTTCATGGCTGAAGTAGATATACGGGCGCATAGCCGCGCGGCACTCCGCCGGCATTTGACAGCATATGGGGTGCTTGACTTGGGTGTCGATCTTATCTTTCTGGTGGAAGCCGATCCGACACCACACTTTGAAGTGTTTTATTCATGGGTCACTTTTCCAGTGGTGGATCAGGACAATAATTTGTTCCATACTTACACTCCGTCGGATCTTCCTCACAATTATTGGCCCTATACAAATCATGAAGTTCCACTCACGGCATGGCAACACCATATTTAGTTTAATGGCGCCCTCACGAACCCAGTGACTGATCCGTTTGGGCCCTTTGTCTATCGATCGATAGGGAAGAGGTGTGGCGCCGCGGCCAGGGCGACTGACGCCGGAATCTGGGGATCACGGTTCGATCCCCGGCACCGGCGGCAGATTAGCCCAGCACCATGTGACTCTGGGCAATAGCTTGCTTAATCTTCCCGACGGCCCCCAGTGCCTAGAGACCCTTACGGGTGATTGTGCGCTTTACAAATGTGGATTATTATTATTATCGATCGGGCCACTTGGCCGGTTTTTGCTGGGTTCCCCCCTTACACCCACGTTATCTGACAGTTTGAGTGGATGAACTCTGCGTGATGCACACCTCTTTGATACGGATGCATAGATCTGTTGTACGATATGTTATGCGTAACGTCCAGGTGGGACCACCTGGGGTTGCTGCGCAACCAGCTGGACCTAGCGGAGTGACTATCAAGTAAAGAAAGTAAGAGTAAGTCCGGACCGGCCTGGATAGGAAATGACTGCCTATTTAGCCCCATTAATGGTTACCATAGGGATGAGGACCTAGGCACGAGAGCTCAAATTGCGAAAACACCTCCTAACCCTGTGGGCTGCCCAAACGTATCTCAGCCACATTGTGAGGTACCTGAGGACCCATTAGGGATAGTAATTCCTACCTTTACCTTAGATAGTGATAAATCAGCTCTTTGTACCATTTACTCATGGAATTTTGCGGTCATCTGTTCCAAGTTAAGTAACCAGCTGTGGTGGGATTTTGTCTTGCAAATTGACATTCTATGTCTTCAAGAAACATGGTCGAAAGAGGTAGTCCAAAAGAATGGGTACAAGACCTACCATTCGCCAGCAATAGATGGTCTGAGTGGAAGGGCCAAGGGTGGTCTTTTCACCTATATATCGAGTGCTTTGAAGATTAAGGAAATAACTATGTGTGCAAACGATCCTTATTACCAAATACTTATTTTGGATATAGATGTAAAACACTGCATTGCTCTAACTAATTTTTACAATAATATCCCTCAAGCTGAAGTAGCAACTGTTATAAAGAATATTACAAAATTGTTGAAATCTGTTGGCAAAAGAAAGGTGAAAGAAATGAAATATTATTGGCAGGCGATTTTAACTGTGCGTTTTGTGCCAATGCTGAGGACAATCTATGTGGGATTTTACTTGAAGAGGGGGTATGTTCTTCCCATTTTCGGCATTCTACCTTAGGGGAACACATTAACGAATTCATTTTTTCCCTCGACCTGGGCTTTGTTAACGATTTGTGCCCAGTACCTGTTTCTATGCCCTGGACTTTTAGTGGGAGGGGCTTATTTTCCATCATAGACTATGTTTTAATGTCAAGTAACCACACGCATGGTCTCTACTCATTTTATGTTTCAGAGATCTCCCTTAGTGATCATTTTCCTTTGTGCTTGTCAATTATGTTGTCATCAGGTAAAATTGTTAAATCAAGCACAAATGATCAGTTGTTAGAAAATATAGCCATTGGGAGTGTAAATGGTTTCTCTGGTCTATGGTGGATCAGATAGCTATAATTAAGACAGTGGTGGATAGATGTAAACTTGCTATTAAGACATGTTTGTCTGAAACAGCCGCCCCAGGTAACATTTTAGCTTCATTCCTGGTGATATCCAATACTAGAAAAGAATCCCTCTCAGACGCAAAAGTAGTAATCGACATAGGAGTGGATGGTTTGATTCTAGGGGCACTCAAGCACATTCCCACCTAAAAAGGGAGCTACATAAATCCCCAAGAAACTTGGTTGATCTGAGGACTGTTAGATGGGATTATAAACAAGCAATTAAGGCCAGGAAAAATACTTTGAAGAAGAAGGCTTAGGAGGCATTACACGCAGCCTCATTGGCGAACTATAGCTTGGCATTCTGGAAGGCTGTTAAAATGCCTTTTCTCTTATGCGAGGCTGGCCCGACCATTGAAATAGCTATTAGTGAGGTTCAATGGATTGAGCACTTTTCAAGAGTATATAATGGTGAGGGAAATCCTGACATGATGGACAGTAATGTCCAGGAGGATTATAATTTGAACCCATTCTATCATTAATCTGACCTGTTGTTCACTCTAGACGAAGTGGAAGGAGCACTCTCTAAAAGTCAGGGAGGGAAGGCCCCTGGACCAGATGGGGTCCCCGTAGATCTCCTCAAATCAAATATTTCTCTGTGGGGGCCCATCATAATCCAGGTGATTACTGCCAAGTGTAGTACTTCATTTCCACCTACCTGGTTGTGCCTATTTTTTTTAAAAAGGGGGATAGGCAGGATCCGGGATGTTACAGGCCTATTTCCTTACTCAATGCTGTAACAAAAGTAATACGCCTCCAGGATAGGGCAGAGGAGAACTCTGTTCTATCTGACCTGCAGTACGGTTTTCGTGCTGGTCTTGGAATTTTAGAGCAGGGCATACATCTGTCAATCCTGGTAGGGAAATACACAAGGGCAAAACAGGGGAACCTATTTTTAGCTTTTGTGGATCTCACAGCCGCATTTGACTGTGTGATTCACAGTAAACTCTGGTCCATTATAGAATACTTGGGGGTTGAGATCCAGATTATTTATTTTCTTAAGTGTTTTTATAGTGATGCCAAGGCACTTGTGCGCTGTGGACTGAGGGTGAGTGCTCTGCCGCTTTCCCGATCAAGAGCAGAGTCAGGCAAGGCTGTGTACTGGCTCCGTTGCTTTTCAAGCTTTACATTAAAGGTCTGGGGGATGCCCTCTTTAAAGATAATAAAGACTTCCCACAAGTGGCAAGACGCCCAAAACCAGCACTCCTATATGCGGATGACGCTGTGTTGATGTCCCGCACACAGTTTGGCCTTCAGAGGGTGTTAAATAACTTCTCTCACTTTATGAAAAATCTTGGCCCGAGAGTAAACTCCTCTAAGACCTTTATCATGTGCTGCAGCCCTGGTATCAAGAAACATAAAGACATTTTTGTTGAAGGGCAGAAGATTGGGGCAACTAAAAGGTTTTCTTACTTGGGAATTCTTTTTGCTCACAATGACACTTGGGTACAAGCAGTTTCAGCTAAAAAGTTGGTACTCCTAAGAACAACATCTGCCCTTACCACCTTTGCCAGAAAGCTGGGAATAAGGCCACCAGAGGAGCTTATTAAGATCTACAAGGCAAAGTGTGTCTCATCTGCAGTATATGGGGCAGGAGTCTGGGGGTTTGCTGGCCTGCTTCCAATCCAACGCATAGAAAATTCCTTCCTAAGATATATTTTATCAGTCCCGAATAGCATCTCATCCTGCATATGTCACGCAGAGCTGGGACTCCCCTTCATTACTGACTTAATAAAGCTCAAACCTTTACTTCTTTGGCATAGGTTATGGACCAAAAAAGAGGCCAAGTTAAACAGGGGCATTTTACTAGATGCTTTAAAACTGGAAGGGGTTTTGAAAATTCCTTGGATAAAATATGTCAGAAATTTTTTAAAAGACCTTGGTCACCTTGAGTATTTTATTGACCCTCTTTCTATTCGGCAAATACCAAGGAAATAATTGAGAAAGGAGGGTCTTTTGTTGCTGGATTCTATTAGAATGTCATCAGAGATATTAAAACCCACTGTACTCCACAATCATCTGATCTTAACTACTTTTAATATCCAACCCTATTTAACTTTTGTACCTGGAGTTTATGATAGATTCTTACTAACCAGATTTAGGTTGGGGGTATTTTACAGACGGGTTACTTTGCCCAAAAGGAATGTCTGGTCTCAAAATCTCAATTTATGCCCTTGTGATAATAATTCCAATCAATCAACGATTCATGTAATATTGTTTTGCAAATTTTATACTTTCTTAAGGAGACTCTACTTTGCACCAGTTTTAAAAATGATCGGGCTTCGTCAATGCCGACCTGCCTTACTTGCACTACAACAGCTTGAAGATGTGCATAGCACTTTTAAAATAGTAACTTATTTGAAGAGAGTCTTGAAACATAGGACTCGTTTGTCTACCTAATCCTTCACTTTGGATAAACTATATGTGAATCTAAACGTTTTAAGTTTACAATGTACTAGGCATCTTGTTCATATTAAGATGATATTTTCATTACTTCAGAACATGTATAGATGTGTTTTACTCTGATATGATATATATTTTTACTTTTTTAAACTGTAAATCATGTACTGATGTGTTCTTTTTCTTATGTGGTTTTATGATTGTTTTTATGAAGCAACCAAATAAAGCTTTCTTGATTGATTGATTGACTATCAGTCTCATTATGGTTAATTCGTTAATGGGCAAGCGTCCTCCAAATAAGGATGATTTACCTTATTGGATTGCTGAAAAATTTGACCAGCTGGAGCCAGTGCTTCCAAATACCGCTCCTGTGGAGAAACATAGGATTTTGACAATTAGTTTGCAGAAAGACTTAATACCCAAAGTAACCGATTGTAACAATTGGGGAAAGGTGTTTGCGGCAGTGTGCATGCGAAATGTTTCGGCACTCCCTCAATGACCGTACTCCCCTCCGTGATTAAGCGTGTTCAGGATGAGCATGGCCCAGAGGCGGCTATTGAATTGGGGATGAGATTGGTCGAAGTGTTTGACGTAGTTCCTGATCTAATCGTTACTAATGTTAAGGGAGATGTAGTAAACTTTCAAGTGACTAATGCTTTGGCTCTAGTCCCAGAGCCTGACAGGCCACGCAAATTGCCGAAGATTATTGCCCACGTTTATAATGCCATTGGACGCATTAGTTTGGATGTTAAGCCTTTTGCTAAGATATCAGCTCAACCGCAAACACAACAGAAATCTCAGTCTGAGAAAGACGAGCGGCCCATTTTAATAAAAAGAATTGGAGGACTAAAAAACAGGCAAAGCAACAACAGAAACAGGAGCCACGTCACCGACCACCGAGTCTTCTGAGCGCACTTAGGATTTGCGTGAGCGCGAGAATTAGGTCTCCTGACCAGTTTCAGGTTCCTTTTTTTTAATTTTTTTTATTCTTTTTATTGAAATTTTTTAACGCATTTTGCACCCCCTACACCGGGGATGAGGAACAAATTACCATATACCTTCAAACATATTTTCCGAACCAAACAAATCTAATACTTCATTACAAACAGAGGAACATATACATCATATATAGGATTTTTAACTATATTTGACAAGTAACAAAGCAAATCTGTGAAGAGAGAATAGTAGAGACCAAACAAAGCAGAAAAAAACAAGAAAAAAGGGGTTAGCAATAGGAAATAGGGGAAAAAAACCATACAAAACATTATTTCTTACTAGACACTTAGGAGTCCTACCTCCTAGCACAATACACATTACGAGCCTATACTTTATAATACATTATAATTCTTCCTTCCAATTTGTTATCGGCTCCCATATTTTCAACCCTAGTTTCCTCCCCTTTTTTCCTTTTCTAGAATATATTACTTTTTCCAAACTATAAATATTTAGGATCCTGGCTAGCCATTGTTGAAATACTGGTGGTGACTGATCGAGCCATGCTGAGGCAATACATAATCTAAATACAGCCATTGCAACAAAAATAAAATAACAACCCTCTCCCTGGGTGCTATCTGAGTTCACTCCCAATATCACGATCGTAGGGGTTAAGTTGACGACTATTTTCAATGCTCTTTGTAAAAAATTCTGTATTTCTTTCAATATTGTAGATAAGCATGGACATGTTGCAAAAATATGAATTATATCGGCCTGCAAACTTCCGCATCTAGGACAATTAATTCCAGTAACCGCCCCCCATTGTGCAAGTTTTGCCGGAGTATAGTACAGCCGATATATAGTTTTATAATGCTGTGCCTGTAATGTTGCAGAACACAGAATATTTTGACCCAATTCTAGTGACAAATTGAAGCATTCCAATTCAGTCTCCAACTTCGTCGACCAACTTTCCCCCCACTTATCCATATCATCTGGTTTTGTTTCAATTAACTCTGCATAAAACCTTTTAATAGTACAGTTTACTCCATTATGTACCACCTCAAGTATGGAGTTTTCCTCAAATCCACTCGAACCCCCCCTTTTGTTCGCCCAAAAACTTCTTACTTGGAGGTACTTAAAAAAATGCCTTGTTGCCAGATCATATTTCCCCTGTATTTCTGCAAATTGTTTCATCCCCTGCGTACCCATCAAATCCCCCACTCTTATTATTCCCTTCCTGTGCCATTCTATATAAACTGAATCGGAGAATATATCCTCAGGGAATACTAGATTGTTTTTTATTCTAGTATATCTATTAATTTTCCCCAAACCATATTTTTTACTGAAAGCTTTCCAGATGTTATAGGCTCCCAAAATGGTCTTAAATCGTGTCCTTTCAAAGTAAGCTGTATCAAAGTGTTTTAAAAATATATTCTTTACCTCTTCCCCCGTCAATAAACCATATATAGCTAGTGATCCTAAGGCATCCTCTCCCTCTACTTCTGCTCCACCTATCAATCCAGCCATGTATTGTAGGGGAGCCGCCCAATAGTAGAGTTTCAAATCCGGTAAAGCCCACCCTCCTCTCTCTCTTGGAAGTGCCATAAATCTTGCTGCTCTCCTAGTTTTACCTTTAGACCAAATAAATCTATTAATCATACCTTCAATCTTTTTAAACCAAAGATTGTCGAACCATAAAGGGATTGTCCTAAACATATATAAGAATTTCGGTAAAATTAACATCTTAATAATGTTTACTCTACCAACTATTGTGAGATGTAGATTATGAAGCCTATCTAGATCTTTACCCACCTTCCTTATAATGGGGTCTATATTCAATTCTACTATCTTTCCCAAATCTGCGGTGATTGTTATACCCAGATATGTTCCTGTCTGCACCACCCGCGGATCTTGACATATTGCCTTATCATTTTTTATAATTTGTGTTTTACCAGTGTTTAGAGAATATCCTGAAACTTTTCCAAAATTTTTAGCCTCCAGTTCCAAATGTCTGATAGCCTCTGTGGGTACTGGTGTTACAACAGCCACGTCATCGGCATATGCAAGTATCTTGCAGTCCCCCCTAGGTGTAGTAACTGGAGGTATATTCCCGTTCCTTTCCATTCTGCGTATTAATGGGTCCAGATACATGGCAAAAAGTAAAGGGGAACATGGGCATCCCTGTCTAGTACCCCTACTAATTTGCACTTGTTCAGTTATCCCTGAGTTTATTCTTATAGCGGCCACCGGATCTCTGTACAGTGTCTTTATTGCCGTGAGAAAGCCATTCCCAAATCCTACCCTTTCTAAAACACTCCACATATAGTCCCAAGACACTCGATCGAATGCTTTCTCAGCATCTAAAAGCAATACCGCTAATGGTTCCCCTGTTACTTCCATCTTGTCAAAAAGAGTAATTAATTTCCGTGTGTGGTGAGTGGTTCCTCGCCCAGGTATAAATCCATGCTGGCTGATGGTAACTAATGGAGTTATTACACTAGCAAATCTTGTTGCTAGTGCTTTTGAGTAGATCTTTGTATCAGTATTCATTAATGTTATTGGTCTGTACGAACCCGGGTCTGTAGGTGCCTTTCCTTTCTTTAAAATGACCACAATTTCTGCGCCGGACCAGGAGTTTGGTATTGATACACCCCTCTGCGCCTGTTGCATAGCACATACCATATCCTTCCCTACTTCTTCCCAAAAAACCTTGTAGAATTCTAGCGGTATCTTGTCTGGTCCAGCTGCTTTACCAGATGGGAGACTCTTAAGAGCCCTTTCAATCTCCTGTTGATCTAATAAGTTATCTAATCTTCTTCTCTCTGATTCATCCAACTCCACCCTTGGGGAGTCATTCAAATATGTCGCTATTCCCCCTAAATCTTTTACATGACTTTCTTGATAAAGGTTCGTATAGAATTTCCTAAAGACTTCTCTAATTTGATGCGTGCCCGTTACCACCTTTCCACAGCTATCTTTAATTGCATTTATCTCCCCAAGTGCTGACTTTTGCCTTGCTCTAACTGCTAATATTCGGCCTACTCGGTCACTCAACTCATAGCATTTTTCCCTATTGGTCACATATTGTTTTGTGCCTTAGATGCTATATATTCTTCTGCCTCCAATCTCAACTTCGCTAATTTAATTATAGCAGAGTCTAGTACATTCCCATTACTATTGGGTGTATTTATCTGATTTACTACACCCTCACTTACTTCTTCCTCTGCTAGTAATATCTCCCTTCTTAGAACATGATTTCTCTCTAGCTCCTGCTTCCTTCTCCTTACACCAAAACTTAGAGTCTCTCCCCTCACTCCAGCCTTAAAGCTATCCCAAACCATACCTTCGGTTGCTGTGTCCCTATTTATTGTCAAGTATTCCACTATCCATTGTTTCATGTGTTGGATATATACCTCATCTTCTAACAGTGCTCTTTCAAAGGTCCAGACCGAGCCCCCTTTTAACTCTGATATTCCTTTTAAGTTAATAATTAGGGGGTTATGGTCCGCTAATAATCTTGGCAATCTCTCAATATGTGTAGCAGAAACACAGTGATTACTAACCAAAAAATAATCTAATCTTGCACTCACTCTGTGCGGTGCAGAATAATACGTATATCCATTCTCTCCTGGTTTGAGGGTGTCCCAGACATCTAATAAACCGTTATTCCTTGCTAGAGAGCAAACTGCTTGGAATACTTTTCTTTTCCTTCCTTGATATTTAACCAGAGGTCCTAGCCCTAATCCCAGCCCACCTGCACCGTTAATGTTAAAATCCCCTCCTAGCACTACATAAGGGGCCCAAGTTGCCAACTCTATGTCTATCTGTTCAAAAACTTCCGCATCATCTCCAGTAGATCCATATATAGAGCCAAGAGTTATCCATTGCTCTCCTACCAGGCATTCTACCAGAGCCCATCTCCCCCAAACATCTTCCCATTTTTTCCTAGTGATAATGCCCCGCTGTCTCGCTAGTACTGCTACTCCCCTATTCCTAGACCCCTGCCGTGAATACGCTAAAACTGAGAGTCCCAATTGTTCAAGCAAATGTATTTCAGACACCTGGATATGTGTTTCTTGCAGTATTAAGAAATCCAATCTGAGACTTTTTATTAGAATAGACACTTTTTGTCTCTTTTGTCTATCGTTTAACCCACAGACATTCCATGTCATTATCCGAGTATTCATTCTGGATTGTTAAGTAGATCAACATTTCTCATATCATTACATAACTCATAACTTATACATAGTAAACTAACAGCCATGTAAGAGTAATACAATTTTTTTTTTTATTAGTCATTATCTTCTGACTTACTTGCTTTGTTCCTCTGTAATATCTCCAAACTTTTTGTTCCTCACCCCCCCCTCCGCCCTCCCCCACCCCTGAGTTCCCGCCCTGCTGATCCCACCCCCCCTACTGGCAAATAGGTCCGTAGGACCTATGTGTGGCAGCTGTGACTGACTGGGAACCCCGCGTCCCCCACTCCCCCTGTCGTTATACCAACCTATGCAGACAAAAGCACAAAAGAAGATTTTTCCCCCCTCAGTATATACATCTTTTCCTTACTTTATTATAAAGTCATTATGCATTTTGTTCATTTTGTATGCTTTTATGTCTTTTTATTTCCTTGCGACACCAGAGCTACCACTCGCTCTTTATCAGCCTGTGTCTGTGTCTGTGTCTGTGTCTTGCTCTCTTTCAGCCAGATCAAAAATTCTTGGGCCTTAATTTCAGAATAAAAATTTTTAAACTGTCCATCCCTTACCACTTTTAACCTACTAGGAAACATCAGGAACGCCTCGCATCCTATTTTTTGAAATGGCACAATCAACTCCCGCATTCTCCACCTCCTTTCTACTGTTGTATGGCAGAAATCAGGCCTAGCAAAGAACTCAACATCCTTATATCTGCACTTAGCCTGAGGTTTTGCCTTTACCATAATCTCCTCTCTCAGCAAGTAGTTACCCACATATATGAGTATCGCTCTAGTTTTATTAGGTGTACCCCCCTTTCTCTGTGTAAATGGGAATCTATGCGCACGCTGTATCTCAGTTTCCCAGTCCCAGCCTTCTATACCAGGGAATGCGCCTTTGAGTAGCTCAATAACATATGACCTCACATCCTGCCCCTCTTTTCCCTCCGCAATACCCAAAAGTCTGATGTTGTTTCTACGCTGCCGATTTTCAAAATCTTCCAATTTCCATAAGATATCTGATGTGGTCTTCTCCTGATCCTGCCTGAACTCCTGTCATTTCTTCATTTCATCCTCCAGCATACCGGTTCTTTCTTCCACCTCCGTTACTCTTCCTGACAAATCTGCATATAATTTATTCACCTTACAGAGAGATCCCTGTATCTTTTTACTTTCCTGCCTGGCTCTGCGGCTTTCCACTCTCGCCTCCATCTGTATCTGCTTCAACATCGAGAACATCATTTCGAACCCCTTAGGTGGTGGTTGCTCTTGGGATTGACTCTGCCTCTGCCTCTGTACTTGTTCTAAATCTTGTTCTGGTGTCTCTATAATCTCTATAGCTCTTGCTCCTGCCTCCCCAACAGTCTCGTGATATAACTGCGATGTCGCAGAATAATCCCAATCCAATCGCTTTGCTATGTCAGTATGTATAGGACTTAAAACATTTTTTGATTTACTTGGCTTTTTGTCAAAATTTTTGACTTGTGCTTCAAAGATAATTTCTGAGCCAAACCCTCTCCTGAATCTGATGTGGCTACTGCCTCTGTCGCTAACCCAGACATTGTTAGATCGTTCTCTGTTTCCGCAGAACTCGAGGAGGATGCAGAGGAGCTTTCCCCTCCCCCCCCCCCCTCTCCTCCCCCGTCCACCTCTACCTCCTCCTCTTCCTCCTCACCCTCATTCACAGAAAAAAAACATTCATCAGAAGGTGAACCTGGATTTACCAAAAGATGCATACTACATTGCCCCCCTTTTTTTAAATATGGATCATCAGAGTCTACAGTACCCAATTCGCTCACTGTTTGCACAGCCCCAGACTTAGTGAGCCCTTGAGTAAGCCCCGCCCCCAAATTATCTTCCGAAGTAACACCCAAGTCTTCAGCCTGTACTTCAGCTCTTATTTCCACTGCCGATGCCATATCCTTGTCCATGCATATAGATATTGCTCCCTCTTCAACCACACAATTGTCATTACTTACTGCCCCCTGTCCTTGTTCTAGCTCATGACATATTATTGTCAGCGTCTGTGGGGTTCCTATGCTCACTGGGTTTGCAAGTGTTGCCAATCCACTCTGCTCCTTCGCTTTCAGCAGTACACTCTCTCCCCTCTTTGCGTCCTCAGTCTGCAATATTGATTCCTACCCCGACTGCTTTGAAGTTTCTTGTCCCGCCCCCTGCTTGTTTGTTGTGTCCGTTACCTCCAGACTTTCCAGCACTGCCGCAGCCGCCGCAGCTGAGTCCTCTCTACCATGCGGATCCGCTGCAGGCACCGTCTCGACCCAAGTCCCCCGGAGCAGGGGCCGAGGTCAAACCATCCGCAACACACTCCCCGGGAGCCACCGCGCCAGCCAGCATCCCGCGGGCGCCAACAGGTAAAAAAGCCTCATAGACCGTAGGCTGCCTCATGGTTGCCTGCTCAGTGGCTTTAACTCCTGTGGTGGGCTTCTTGCTGAGCGCTGCCTTCTCCTTGCTTTTCTCCTTCTTCTTCTTCCTTTCCGTCATGCTGGTAGCTGTAGCGGCCGCGGCAGCACTTTTATCTTGGTCAGTGGCACGGAGATTATCACGCTCCTCCTGATTCCGTGTCACCTTCTTCGCTCTGAGATTAGCAGCCGGAGCATCCGAATCACTCCAGGCAGCTTTCTCCCTCTCCTCCCTCAGGTTCCTCAATATCTTCGGAGCCATCATGTCCCAGTAATTACACGATGATACCAGTGCCTTCCGATAGCAAAGCCGACTCCAACCAGTAAACTCAGCTATCAGCTGAGTTGAACGCGTCAGTGCCCACTCCGCCGCCGCCCTAGCACCAGTACTCCAAAAAGACGGATTCTCTCCGAATAAGATTAACTTGTGCTCAGCTGTGGAGGGAAATGCTGAAATCAAGCCTTTATCGTCCTTTTGTCCAAACACATACAACATGACCTTGTATATCAGGGAAATTCAACTGCTGTAGTGCCGGTCTGCATATTCTATTCGTTTTTTCCTCCAAAAGCCAGGAAGAGTGGAGAGACACGTCCTCTCCCTACAGCCTGCCAGCGGCCATCTTGCCTTCAGATTCCACACCCTTCAGATTCCACACCCTTCCAGTTTCAGGTTCCGGATCAGCGTTCTCGTCGTTCTTTGCAGGAAACGTCAGGCTCACAAGCCAATGGAGGAGAACGCCAGGAGCGCGGCAGAGGTTGAGGTTCCCTACAAGGACGTGAGCAGCTTCGTCAGACTGACGGAAAGGGAAAAACAAGACGATTTTCCGCATCAGCGCCCACAGTTTCAGAAAAAGAAAGTTGCAGCTTTACCAGCGAGATTTGACACAGATGGTGAGAACACACCTCCTGAATTTAACTTGGGCGGTAATTCTGCTAGACAGCACAGCGGAAGTTACAATAGTGTGGCAAGCACTGCGTCCTGTTTCTGGAGGCGACAGCAACTGACACTTTCTTTACAGTTGAAACCGCTGACACTCGAGTGGCTCCCCCTGACAGACTGTATGATATAGTTTGTTTAATTGAAGGTGACGCACAGCGTGTCATTAAAGGGATTTTTTGGGAAAATCTAACCTCTTCTTATGACATTTTATCAGCAGAGACAGATTGCCCCCCACCTTTTGTTTTTGCAGCTCCCAAAGGGGAGGAGGTGATACTTCTGAGTTTTGGGAAAAAATTCTCCAAGGAGCATGCAGAGGCTTTTGCAGAGGTGTGGGCTTTGGTGCTTGCACCGGCTCTGTACCGTACTCATGTGGGCTGGGATAAGGATTCTCCACCCCATGAGATACCATTGCGGTCAATGACAAAGCCTCAACCCCAATTTCCCCTCCGGCGGGAAGCAAAGGGTCCTGTTTCCGAAATTCTAACACAGTTAGAGTATCAAGGAGTGATTGAAATGTGTGTCACCGATGAATAACCCTCTTTTTACCGTTACCAAACCCGATGGGCCGTATCGCATAGTTTTGGATTACCGGCATTTGAACTCTCATTGTTGCACTTTTGCAGTACCCATAGTTCTGTTCTTGTAGACAGTCTTGTTTGTAAGAAATATAAACTACACTTGACATTTCCAATGGCTTTTTCAGTCACAATCTGGCCCCGGCATGCAGTCAATGGACCGCATTTATCGCCGGTGGAAAACAAAAACTATTTAGGGGTTTAGCTATGGGCTATAAAAACAGCCCCGGTGTTTTTGCCACCCCTGTTGCCTCTTTGTTAGACAGCATAGACCCAGATGCATACTCGTACGTTGATGATATTTATCTCACGGACGGCTGATTATGGTCGCATCTTTGCCGAGTAGGCCGCATCATTGTTTCATTTGCAGACTACGGTTACAAATTTAACTTTGCCAAATCACACATTGCAGAGTACACAGTGTTATATTTGTGCTATGAGCTCAATAATGAAGGTAGAGGCTTGGCGGCTCACTTCCTGGAGAAATGCGCACATTTGCGACCTCCAACGACCCTGAAAAAACTACAATCTTTGCTGGGATTTTTGAACTTCGGACATACTTACATTCCTGAATATGCCCAGCGTATCAAGGCTCTTTATGCATTGATACAACCAACTTTTTCAAAAGACTGCTGGCTTCTGGAACATTCTGCTATCCTGCAATCTTTGCAGTCTGATCTTCTTGAATCTGGTAATAAGAATCGTCCCAGGCGCAATGGGTTTCACTTACTTGACGTTTAATGAAGGTGACACAGTACCTATTATTTACAAATCACATTTATACACTTCTGCCGAGATGCAATTTTCCAGTGTTGAAAAAGTCTTGACAGCTGTGCAGATGGCGATCTTGAAAAAATGCGTACTGGCACAGGGGAAACGCATTTTGGTGGTGACGCCTTACCCTGCGCTTGAAGCAGTGACAAAGGCAAGTGTACCAAACTCAAAGGCCTTGCATCCATGTTGGATACAGTGGGCCACTTCTTTGACATCTCCCGATGTCACCTCTATCTTTGACTCCTCACTTCAGACACAGGAGTTCTTGAAGTATGCAGTTCATCCTCCTCCTCTGTCTATGCGTCCACTTGAGGATTACGATTGTATCATTTACACCGATGGTTCAGCGCAACCGGCAACAGATTCTAAGCATGCGTATTCGCCGGCCTGTGCAATTGTGGCAGGTATCATGGGAAACGGTGAGTTCAATTCCGGTGTGCATACACAAGCACTGGGTGACTGTACCGCCCAATTAGCTGAGTTGTGCGCTTTGGTGCTTGCACTAGAGTTTGAAGATCCAAATGTGACTACTCTAATTGTGAGTGATTCTTATTACTGTGTTCAAGCTTTCAATGACAACTTATTCTTTTGGTCTCAGAATGACTATCGTTATTCCAAAGGCAGCACAATTAAGCATAAAATGCTTTGGGTTCGAGTGGCAGATCTTAAACAATGTCTGCCACTCACGCATGTTATACATACTCTTGGCCACCAACGTGTGGGAGAACATGTGGTCAGCAATAGTTTGGCTGATAAAGCGGCCAAATCAGCAGTAGCCACGTGTCTAGTTGCAGCCGTTACAAGATCCATGACTCAGATTGATAATGACTTCTTGGCAGCATTCGCTGCTACTGAGAAGGGTGGTAATTACCCTCAAGGGTTCCCTTCAAAGTACTCTTATAATTTAAGTCCCAACAAGGTTCCGTATGTAAGAATTAATGACGTTGGTGGAAGGTTAATTCCCAACGCTGACCGCAGACTTTCTTTGATAACAGCGGCACATGAAGGCATGGCTTCGGCGCATGCTGGAGTGTCTATGGCGGTTTCTATTTTGCAGCAACGTTACTGGTGGCGTGGTTTATATAAGCAAACCCGTAATTATGTACTTTTGTGTGACATTTGTCAACAGATTAAACCCTCTACTGTCACACGACCACCACTGATACAACTCTTCATTTCTAATAAGCCTTTCGCCTGTGTATATCTTGATCCCTGCGGTCCTTTTTTTTCAGATACTGCTTATAAATACATCTTAGTTGCAGTTGATTCATGCACACATTTCATATGGGTTTGGCCGCAATGCAGTGCTGACGCTCGAAATGTCATCAGGGATTTGCGTGTCTTAGTGGAAATTTTTGCATGTGGCACCTTCCATTCCGACCAGGGTCCAGCGTTCGCCTCTAAGGCATACAAGGATGCTATAAAGTCTTTGGGGGTGCAGGTGAAATTTTCGTCTCCATACAGGCCTGAGGGCAACTCAGTTGTGGAGCGAATGAACCGTGACATAAAGCAATCCTTGACAGCTAGAGTCTTAGGTACTTGCAGGAACTGGCTAGCCCACTTGTACAGCGTGCAACGTGCACTTAATAATCTCCCTAGACGATCTCTGGGTGGGCGGACCCCATACAAAATGCTCTTTGGCATAATAATTTTTGTTCCGGACCTTGATGGTCTAGACATGGTGGCGGCAGCTGCATCCTTTGACGTAGATAATCATTCTACTATGTTGCAGGACTTACAAAAACCTGTGACAGTCTTGCAAAAGACCATTTACCCTCTGTCGCTGATGCTGCACTACAGATTTCGGTTGTTGGCTGGCTACCCAAAGTTGGAGATCTGGTCCGAGAGAAAGTGGAGAACAAAAAATAATTTGGCCACTCTTATTGTGCACCTGTTCCAGTGCTTGGCTTGAAGGGTACTCATACAGTCATTTTACCACCACTTCCTGATCGCAAAGACAACAGATACATCTCAGTGGACAATGTCAAGCTACAACATCTGGCTGATTCTGAATAGTATAACACCTGCTGCATCAGGTCCAGCAATTTCAAGGAATCCTGTGATTGGCGCATCCGCACAAAACAACACTGCCATCAAGTTGGACTCTGTTACTAATCCCTTGCTGATCCCACCAGCTTCCACTGTGCTGATGAGACTGAATATGCATGTCCCACAAGCGTGTCTTTCCCTGATTTGCAAACAACTGTGCTTGCACCGTCACGTTTTTCCTTTGACTTGACTTCCATCTCATGTTTTGGTCCAACAAAATTTAGTATTCAGTATCATGGTTTAAACAGAATTATTTGGTCCCTCCTTGGACATGCATCTGGTTGGTGCTCATCCTGATTTATTTGTTCATGTCCGTTGGCTTTGTGACAGTTTTTTTCTTACTCATCAATGGACATTACTTGCCAGAACGCTCTGCTGTTCAGTTGGTGACTGGAACATTAGCTCCCCTCTCGTCTTCTCACATCATGAAACGAGACCAGACTTTTGTTAACATCTCTGCCTTTCCAGTCGCTGATGGCATAGTCTTCGATGCTGTGGATTACCAGATTCATGTTCCAACAGAGATTATTAATGTTCCAAATGTGCTTCGCGTTTCATGGGAGATGTAGTGAAACAGAACGTACATTCAGATGATTGGGATGTGAAAGTCATACAGTCTTTATTTTCAGATTTGAAGTATTATGCTGCCTTTGATGCTGAAGATTTGTATTTAAATACATCAAATTATGCCGATTTATATTGTTACCAGCATTTTGGACACCACTACCTGCATAAAGCTAATACATTTAGAAATGTTTTTAATTACACACAATGGGAACATTGCCCCTCCATTAGAAGGCAGCTCTAAATCCCTGTTAAAGAAATTGACATATTTTACATATTTTACAGATTTTGATAGATCCAACCCAGGGTCCTTTTATTTTAAATTAAACAGTTTTTCTACTCCGAAAGTGATGTTGACTCACACAAAATTGTTGTATTCCAATTAATTTATAAATAGCTTATCCATGGGTGGCTATGAACATTGGAAGGCCATCGTTAATTTGAAATCTGTCGGGGGTTCTAGATCCTGGCAGGTTTGCAGCACTGAAGCTTTGCATCGTGCGTGCCTCATCCTGACACAAATCCCTTGTTTTGGCCTAGTAACTACAAAACAGAGGAATGCCAGGTATTCTGCACATACACAGAACTGTGCGCAGGAAACCAGGACCTCCGTGTGTAGTGGTGTACCAGAAAACCCACCACAGTGCCCAGAACCCCAATCCGACTAGTTATAGTGTCTCATTCGTTTTCTGTACTACAGCGCAGCTACCAATGATTAGACATCCTAGAACAAGTCACTCCGTCCCTTTCAGGAATCGCGGGAAGAAGAACACTCTTTCGTTCAAACACTCATACTTGTCCACATTGTGAGTAAACAGAGACACAGTATAGTTTAAAATGTTTATTTTAACTAACGTGCTATATAATGCAGTACACTAGCCAACACTAGCAGCAAAATGCATAAGAACAATATAATCAGCATGGTTACTATTCCATAAATCACAAAAGGGGAAATATTAATATTATGAAAGTGGAAACAGGGCTACAGCGCCTTACCACCCTACCTGTGCTATAAGCTAGTTTATTATAATTATAGAAGACCTCTAGGCTTTGTCAGGGGGACCCCATACTTCCAAGTTTAGATGCAAGGAATCATATCTCAGGAGAAGCACAGCTCTTCTTCCTTGGAATGAAGTTCTCCAAGTGCTTTATCATGCATGCTCCGCCATATTAAAAGCACCCGACTTTCGGTAGTGCAGATGTGTTCTATATTGTGTCTATGGACGTGGAACTGACCAAAGTGAATCAACAGCATACATTGTTTTTCAACCTTGAACACGCTGTGCAGACTAGGAGCACAGTGTACAGCTAAATGTGTGAAGGGCAGACAGTTCTCATGCACAAATGCTCCAGCGGTTTATCCACGAGAATAAAGCCATATAGTAACGCATGCAAAAGCAGCAAGATGGCTGCCAAGCATATACAAACTAATGCTAACTTAGCAATGTCTGCAGTTAGTTCCATTGTGGTGGTGAGCCTCAGCAAGGCCTACCAGTGCAAGGGGTTCGCTCTTCTCTGCCGAAGACCTCAGGCCAATTGGATAGAAGTTGGCACAGAAACTGGAATAGAAAATAAAAAGTTTATTAACCTCAGGAGGTGGAACTACATTTACACAACACCCTTCGGCAATGTATGAAGTAGCACACACCGAATGGAAGGAGCTTGGTCCTTTTATACCCACACAGGGGCTCAAAAGAAGGCGGTACAAGTACAAGAAGTAGGTTTTAGGCACATATAAGGTCATACAGAAAATGCACAGTCAACAAGTGGGAGGAGCTAACAGTTGCTAATTCTGGTGAACACATCCTGACATTTACAGAGTAACAGCAGCTGCATGGACAGCTGGAAGCTCAACTGAGCATGTGCAAAGTTGAAGAGGCTAAATATAACCTGTCTCTAGGCAGATTTCAAGAGCAGACAACAGCAAGGTAGGACAGAGTACATGGCATACACGTGGTAGCACATGGCAAACAAAATGGCTGCCAGAAATACAAAATGGATTCCACAAAACTGACAAGATAGCCTCTAAATACAGGATGGCTTCTGCTAATGCCAACACAATCGCTGCCAAATTACAACAGATGACCCTGTTAGCATTAGCTGAAGACATTTGTTCATCTGGGGTAATCTAGATATTCATCCTTTACATCGATGCTCATCAGTTCAGTGACCTCTTTATTTAGCATTTGTTGTGCTTTCATTTCTGCAACATTTCTTTTAGCAGGTGTACAAGTAGTGATGCAAATAGAGCAAAGCATGGGACCACATTGTATACATATACAGCATGTAAATAGTATCACCAATAGTATACATAGCATAGTCAGTAGCTTCCAGCCCAAAGTAATAGAGTGTCCACAACCAGTTCGAAAAAGTCCATGTGCCAGTTTCTGGGTGAATCTCCGCAGCAATCTTATGTAGTTTAGAGATTGCATCATATACTGAAGGCGAGTGATCCGGAATGAAAACACAGCAGCTGCTGCCGATTATATTACATGCACCACCTCGATCAGCCAAAATCACACCAAGTACCATACGATTCTGGAGTGCTACAATCCTCGCAACTTGTAGCTCCTCTGTAATGTTCCCCAGTGCCATTGCTGTCTGATTGGTAACAGCTTCCACAACAGAAGTCAATCGCCTTATCTTTCTACTGTTCAATGCAGCACCCACGAAGAAAAATAAGCCCAAGTTAAAGTCGACATATTGTTGCAAAGCGGTGTCAGTTTGGTCAACTTCATCCATACTTATTGTCCTCTTACTTCTATTCTTGGAAATGTCATTGTAAAGTTTAAAGTTACGGTGATACGATTCAGGTGCCAGAAACACAGGGGGCAACAGAAAGGACACATAGCAGACCACTGACCACTCAACAGGTAGTTGATAATATCCCTTATTTCCGCACACGAAGTAAGTATTATGTGAAGTCGTAAAACTGCTGTTATTAGCACCTTCGATGGTTAGAATTACAGTACATTCACTTCTCCCCACTGGAATTCTCCCAACACTACTAATACATAAGTCTGCGGCAGGCACTTGGTGACTGGACTCAGAAGCAAACACGTTGGTACCGCTCGCAGCCGTCAGTGAGGATATTCTTGCTTTCCAGCTCTATTCCTGTGCTCACCCTTAGACGGCCGTAACCTCCTTGCATTTGCGGACTCTGGGAAGGAAACGCCGATTGGGGCCAGCCGAGATACACCATGGTGGGACTGCGAGGACCAGCCTGCACAGCACGTCCATCACCGCCGCAGCTGGGGCCTCTTCCCGCCCCCTCCTCCCAGCAGCTGAAAACGGCTCGCGGCCCCCGCTCCGCGGGAGCCGCTCGCAGCCGTCAGTGAGGATATTCTTGCTTTCCAGCTCTATTCCTGTGCTCACCCTTAGACTGCCGTAACCTCCTTGCATTTGCGGACTCTGGGAAGGAAACGCCTATTTGGGCCAGCCGAGATACACCGTGGTGGGACTGCGATGACCAGCCTGCACAGCGCGTCCATCACCGCCGCAGCTGGGGTCTCTTCCCGCCCCCTACCTCCCTGTATTAACCCACAGCTACTTCCGCGTTTTGCGGGACGCGCGCGGGACCAGCCGGGCTAAGCCCGGGCAAAGGGCGGGCCGTCTGTGGCCGTCCGGGGCTGGCCAAGGCTGGGCTGGGCCACCCCATTGACACTTGCTGCGGGACATTTTGTAGTAAGGAATACTGTTTTTATTTTCTTCCTTTTTTATCATTGGTTGGTTCTATACCTTACTTCATTTATATTTCATAAGTTCTAGCAAATAGTGCAATGTATCATTCGCATTAAGTGTAAAGGATTATTCAAAACTCTGCCTTTTCTTATGATCATTTGTTTATAGTTTGATTAGTGTGACTAAATCAGAGAGTATGAGCCTATGTACTAGCATAGGAAGGTCTCCCTTGGTGGGGGGCTCAGTTAGGGGAACTTTAGACGGTTTAATCACCAGGGCTGCTTCCGTATTAGAGAAGGAAATAGCCCTGATGGAAAAACGTCTCTCCCTGGAGTTAATGAAACGTTCATCTTTAGGTGCAAGTAACCAAGCAGTTACCCCCCCAAGGCAGAGAGCAGAAAACGTTCAGCCCCTACCCCAAGGTTTCCAAGGTGTCGGAGAACCAATGCAGCTGCAACAAATTGATCCATGTATTAGTGTGTCTAATGGAATTGACTTAACATTAGGAACATCTCTAGACATCTCCTCTGATCTTGAAACAACGATATCCACTAATAGGCCAATCCCAAATGATAGTACGGCCACTACACATTTAGCCCCTGGTCCCCCGCCAAAAAAGAGGAAGCGCGGGAGGGCTAGTAAGAGCAGCAAAGGTGCTAAAACATTGAATATTTCTATAACACCTCAAAGCCCCGTGGGGGACGTTAGAAAAAAGGCTCCAAAGAACGCCCAAGATCAACAGCTCCTCCCGACCCTATCTGTTATGGATTTAATGGCGGCTATGGATCAACTGCTTAAAGCATTAATTCTGCCTTTAACAGAGAGAGTTAAGAGAATAGGCGTGCGACTGGGGTCCATAGAAAAGGAAATGGTAAAGCATACAGAGTTGTTTAGTAACTTAGTTCCCTCTAGCTCTTTTAATTCTAGTGAGAATACTGCATCAGGACAGAGACCAACACCTAATTCTCCTAACAAGGACCGACCGCCTCCCCAACTCCAGAACATCCCGGTCCCCCATGCTACAGCTAAACCCATTGATAATATAAAAATGGGGGAAAAAGCTGAAAAGATGGCCAAAATACAAGAACAGGAAAACCCTAAATCATCGGTTAATGGCCCTACTTTTCCTGACAAGCGGCATAGAGCAATCCATAATAAAATAGATCTGCCACCTGAGGCCGCACCTTTTGTTGTAGTAATGGCGGGGGTACCGGTACTCCCGGAGGGAAGAATAGAGGACCATCGAGCATTAAAAAATAAAGTAATATTTTGGTTGAGTAACAACAGACCATTACCTGCACATATCAATGGAGAAATCCTTAATGTAAGGCGTTTGGGTTGGGTAGGGAATCGCCCAAAGGACAGAGGGGGGGATGTTGTCATTGTTAATTTTAAGGATCACAGAGCAGTGAGACACATTGGTGATTGGTATAACGCGGGTGGTAAGGAAGAAATTTCTACACACAATCTAAGCTATTTTTATCCCCAGTCGTTGCTACCACACCCTCCAAGACGTATGGTCTTTAATAGGCCCAGTACAGAAGGTTTGGGTTATAATGACCCCACTTTTAATTATTACTCGATGCTTTCTGGATTGGAAGGAGTTGATTGACTTCAAAAACTGCCCATTGGGGTTAAATTCTCCTGTGCCCAGTCCACCACTCCTGAAATTTTAACATCAGGTAGGCCAGGTATTCTAGCTAAATCAGCTGGTGGTGTTATCTCAATGCCCAAATCATGCTATACAGAAATTGGGAGAGGTAGTGGGGTATTCTGAAATGTAGATTCAATGTCCTTGGGAGCTGTTCTTCCAATTATCAGTAGTAAAAATATGGTAGAACCTAGCATGGCTGAACCCAGGCAGGTACTCCATTCTACCCCTCCAGTGGACAGCTCCTTAGGTAATGATCGGCCCCCGATAAAATTTCTTTTCTGGAATATAGCCGGTCTTCGTTCTAAGGTAGTGGATGGGATTGGCTTGAACTTTCTCCAGAAACAGAACGTAATCTGTCTCCCGGAGACATGGTCCACGTCCGAAATCCATCTGGTAGGATACAAAACCTACTTTTCCCCCGCACTAGCTGTGACATCGGGCAGGGCAAAAGGAGGTTTGACCATTTTCATAGCCAACACAATACGGGGGATGAAAACAAAAGTAGTGGATCTGGATGTAAACTATCAGTTACTTAGCCTTTCTTTTAATAACAGGGACACCGTCCTTCTGCTTAACTTTTACAACAACTTACCAGAAGGAGAGGTGCTGAAGGTTCTGTATAGTTTCCGAGATAAGCTATCCTCTTTGACACGGGGTTCAGGAGGTAGTGCAGGGGTTACTATTATCTGGGGGGGCGATTTTAACCAACACCCCAGCCAATTTAGTAACAGTAATCTCTGCGGGGTAGTGGACGAAAATGAGGAACCTATTGTCCACTTTAATCACTCTACTACAGGAAAGTATTTAAATGAAATTATCTCCGATTTGGACCTTGTAATTGTTAACAAAATGGATGATATATCCCAGCAGCTGGATCCAACTTTTTTGGGGAGGGGGTGCGAGACGACGATTGATTATATCCTAGTTTCAAACGTCTTGGCCAATTGTGTAATGAGCTTTGCCCCATTAATTAACACCCTAAGTGACCATTGTGCCCTTAGCTTAGAACTCTGTCTTACCCACTATCATACTACGCAAAGAATAGCTAGCGCGTTTAAGTCAGAACGCTCTACACCTGGATAAGATTAATGGATTTTCTCTAAAATGGGGGAAGGTAGACCCCTTGGAGATAACTGAAAAAGTTATAAAAGTAGCCTATCCGTCAATTGTCAAATGCTTAGATCCGTTAGCATCAAACGAGGAAGTTTTAAGCAATTTTGGGGTAATTTTAAAGACGATAAATGAAGCACTGATGGTTAAGAGAAAAAATAGTCAGCATAAGAAAGCAGGGTGGTTCAACCACAGATGTACGGCAGCCCACACTAAATTAAAAGTAGCACTACAAAAAACCAATAGAGTCTCACAGGAAATATTAAATTTAAGAAAGGATTATAATACTGCATTAAAGTAGCGGAAGGTAGAATTGAGACAGGCTTTATGGGTCCAGCTACATAAAAGTTGCATGGACAAAAATAGTGCAGTGTTTTGGACAGTGATCAAATCTCCTTTCTTGGCCGATCTCAAAAATCTCCCGACTCTCGATGTAGCTATTGAGGAATCAGTTTGGGTGGCCCATTTACAAAGATATTTCAGAAAGGCCCAGTATCAATGGATGACGATTTAGTCTCCACTAGTAGCCTCACTGCGGTGTCTTATCCCATATTATTGGAATTTACCATCAATGAGGTACTCCATGCCCTATCAGCGAGTAAAAATGGCAAGGCCCCGGGTCCTAATGGGGTTCCCATAGACCTATTTAAATACAACTTGGATCTGTGGGCCCCAATGCTGACAAGGTTATTTAGGGCTGTGACGGAGCTGGGCCTGTTGGACTCTTGGAAAAAATCCATTATGGTCCCTATCTTTAAAAAGGGCGACCGTCAGGATGTATCCTGCTATCGCCCGATCTCACTGCTGGATTCGCTGGGCAAAGTGGTAGGTAGAGTTGTCCTTGAGCGTCTCCAGTGGTGGACTGACGATGGCAGGGTACTCACGGACCTCCAATTCGGATTTCGGGAGGGGATTGGAACAACCGAACAAGCCCTGAATTTATCCATGTTATTGGGAAAATATGTCTGCGCAAAGCCGGGCAGATTGTACATGGTATATGTCGATCTGTCCGCGGCTTTGGACTGCGTCTCCCATGCAAAACTCTGGTCCGTTTTACTAACAATGGGGGTTGACTTACCACTGGTGAATTTCCTAAGAGAACTTTATTCTAATGCCTCTGCGAGGGTGCGGTTTGGGGTAAAAGGTGAGCTGACTGCGTCGTTTGGAGTGAAGCGGGGAGTTCGGCAAGGTTGTGTCCTGGCCCCCTTTCTGTTTACACTCTATACAAAAGGCCTGGAGCCGGCCATGCTGAGGGGGGCCCAGGATCTCCCACAAGTAAAAAACCGTCGGATCCCCGCTCTGCTCTACGCGGACAACGACGTAATTTTGGCGCGTACCCCCCGTGAACTCCAGAAGGCATTGGATAGATACTCTGAGTTTATGGGAAAGCTAGACTTACATATAAACATAAAAAAAACGTATGTAATGATAGCTGGACCAGGAAAAAAAGTGGTAAAGGATATTTATCTTAACCGAGAGAAACTTGCAACCACTGGCCAATACCCTTATTTGGGAATTATTATCGATCACAAATTAAATTGGAAAGCCGCGATTGAGGCTAGAAAACTTCATCTTTTGAGAGCAACTGGAGCTCTCATGAATTTTTCCCAAAAGCTGGGTAAGAGGCCACCAGTAGAATTGTTAAAGATATACAGAGCAAAATGTCAGGCAATAGCCTTGTATGTGGCCGAAGTGTGGGGGCATACAAACATTAGAGCTCTGCAAATGGTTGAGAACACTTTTTTAAGATTTTTACTAGCGGTACCCAACAGCGTGTCCACGTTTTCATGCCACATGGAATTGGGGATCCCCTATCTGTTAGATCTAGCAAAAATTCAACCACTTCTTCTCTGGCACCGAATTTGGTCGTCGGAAAAAAACTTATTGATACAACAAATAATTGCAGACTGCATGTCACTGGATTATTCATATAAAATCAGATGGTTGTCATATGTAAAATAATTTTAGAATGATTTAGGACTAGGGAACCATTATAATGTACCTAGTACGGTTCGGGAAATATCTAGGAAGACACTTAAAGTAATGTCCCTTAGTCATCTAGAAGAATTACGAATCGCCAAGGAAGCAACTAAAGCGTCTGTGCAACACTCTATGGCGGTTCAAACTACTCTTTTAATCCAGCCGTATCTAACTTTCGATCTTACTATCTTTGAGAGATTGCTCCTGACCAGGTTTAGGCTAAATATCTTTCATGGATTGGTTGCCTTCCCAGTGAGAAATAGTTGGGACCCAATTTTACCACCTTGCCCATGCGATGAGATTTCCGAGCAGGCAACCATCCACACTTTTTTCTTCTACAAAATTTATGATGGGCACCGAAAGATCTGGTTGATACCGCTGCTAAAACTGTTGGGTATTAGAAGATGCCGTCCAGCGTTGTTAAGTCTTCAGTTCTTAGAAATGGAATGGACTTCTAAATATGTAGTCAAATTCTTGAAATTTATTTTTAGACATAGAATGAACTTGTGGTAACTTCCTTCCAAGCTAATGAATTTGTTCCAGAGAAATCTAGTATTTTTATGATCTCGGTATAATGGTTAGGGATCCCCGATGTTCCTTTTTTTTTTTTTCACAACAGATTTTATTGAATAGTCAAGCAAGGCAATGAGTGTGGTACCCCACAGTCAGGAGAAACCACCAAGCATTTGAATACATTACATATAGCAGGATCGGAGTCCGTACTAGACACATTTCAAATCGCATTTAGTCAAAACTACCCCCCACCCCTTCCCTTCCCCAACTCCCCACCACCCTCAACCAATCCCACCCCGCAGTCCCTCCCTAACCCCGTGCACATGCGAAGAGGTAACAGCATTAAGTGAGTATAGAGTAGTCGGTATGGCGCCAAACACAGGCCCACGCAATGGGGGAAGCCTAGGGTTCTTCTTCGGGTTCAACTGGGGGATCCAGTGGCAAGTCCCTATACTCGGCCCATCTTTTCCATATCCTAAAGTGCTTGCGGGGGCACCCTCGTGCCCCGATGTTCCTTTTTGATAATGCTTTTAAATGATTGTAATTATTTTAAAAGTGAATTTATCTGTTTTTATCTGTGAAATTGCTTTTATGGTTTTGTATATATTTCAAAAACCGAATAAAGATACATTCAATAATTCACATAAGTCTGCTTTAGCTCTAGTCACAGAAATTACAAAAGGTCCATTGTTCTTTATGGTCCTCGTATTTGTGAAAACATGTGGTACAGAAGTATTGTCAGGTTGGCACTCCTCCCATTCCCATTTTGTTCCTCTAGCTTGAGGGTAACCATTCTCATCAGGATAACATTCTTTATTAAGGTGATAATTGATCTGTCCTACCGTCATCTCTGTAATGTTGGCCCTTTCAGAGGCAAACAAAAGAGCAAACCAGGCTTGACAAGAACCATTATGTAAAAAAGGAAGAGGAATAAAAGGTGTTCCTCCTTTCTTTTGGTGCGCAGGTATCATCCCACACACCCAACAGTTGGTAGGATTCGTGGCATTATGTGTATGATGCAACATCTGGATGACCGTATTGTTTCGGTAGGATTGTCGATGCTTCTGCTCATGGTAGGGAAGCATAAAGTAGTGGTGCTCAACTGGTACTGGAGTAGTGGCGATCAAAAGCTCTCGAACAGGAGCCACTTTCTCAACATACCATGTAATTGCTGCCATAACCACCATAGCACCAACAAACCCTACAGAACAAATGATTTTCTTATTGCAGATCTTAGCAACTTTTACTCTTTCAGCAGACATGATTATTTTGTCATTAAAAAAAACATTCGTTGGAGCTCTTATCCCTGGGCAGCCGTTGATTTCTTCACCGAGGGTCAAGACGGGTGTCACTTCGCAGGACTGATCCCCCCCTTGCCACAACGGCACTCCATTTCACCACCCCAGGGCGGCAGCTCAACCAGTCCTTTTCGACAATGCAGGCTCTTTCCTTGGTCTCAGTTGGTATCGTGATGCTCCAGAAATCGTGTGGTCCGGGAAGACTCCCTCAGGTTTGTCAGGTGAGATAGCGTAGCCCTTCTCCGTTTCCAAGATCTCTCGATGATCAGTCAGCACAGCAGGTTCCACCAAGACAGGCGACACTCGCTTACAGTGAGTGCTATGGACCCAGTTCTTCCTGTTCGTCACTCGAACTGCTGTCCTCGTCGCAAGGAGCACTTGCTCGGTTCATCGCCACCTCGGCTCCAAACTGTTCGACTGCTCGAAGACCTTGACCATCACATGGTCTCCAGGTCAGAGTTTGTGGGCCTCACCTGCAGATCTGTCAGGAAGAGCTTCTCAAACCTGTTGATGAATAGAGATCAAACTGTCGGTTAACTGTGCCAAATAATCTTTCATCAGAACACATGGTACATCATGTACGTGGCGTGGTTTTGGAACTCCCCAAATATTCATCGGTCTTCCAAATACCACCTCATATGGTGTAAGGCCAGATCGTGAATGTGGCACCGCTATTATGGACAGCAATGCCAAAGGTAGTGAAATCTGGCCACTTCAAAGACGTTGAAGCAAGTATTTTCGCTAACTTCAATTTTAACGTAGCGGTATACCTCTCCACCAATCCTGCTGATTTTGGGTGGAAAACTGCATGGAATTTCTGTTTGATCCCTAATCCTTTCAGGACATGCTCAACAACTTGCCCAATAAAATGAGGTCCGTTGTCACTCCACAAAAGTTTGCAAACACCATATCTAGGGAAAAACTCCTTTAGAAGCACCTTCGCTGTAGTGAGAGCTGTATTATCCTTTGTAGGGTATGCCTCTATCCATTTACTGAAGGTACATACCACCACTAGGACATAGTTATTGCAGCGTTCAAGTTGGATGTAATCCATCAGCAAAACTTCAAAAGGTGCAGTCGGTGTAGCAAACCCTCCTGTAGGAGTTCGTGTCCCTTTACCAGGATTATACTGCCAACAGATCAAACAGGACTATACTATTCTTTTAGCTGTACTGGCAATCTCTGGATGCTTCCAGACTTGTGTGAGCAATTTCGTTATTGATAAAGCTCCAACATGTGCCGGCCCATGTGCCATTTGAACCATAAGCTGTAAATAAGCAGCAGGCAATTTCCACTTATCCATTTCTTTATTACGCCAACAGCCCTCATCGTCTAACATTCCTTCATTAGACCATTGCTCCATTGCTCCAGCTCTTTCACAGAGGCAGATCTCTGTATATCCAATACTTCTTCTCTAGCATCATGCCAACGTTCAGCTCGTGATTTCACTACGTACATGGATGTAGTGCTTCGTTGCATCGCAGTGTCATGAGCTACGCGATCTGCAAAGGCGTTGCCTTGTCCTATCTCATCAATGACTTTCTTGTGCACGCTACACATAATAATAGCAATTTTCTTTGGATATGTAAGGGCAGTCAAAAGATTATGCACTAGTTCTCCGAGCATTATCTGCATCCCGTGGGATGTAAGAAAGCCTCTTTCCTTCCAGAGTAGGCCAAAATCATGGGCCACTCCAAAAGCATAGCGGCTGTCTGTATAGATGTACACACGTAAGTCAGTGCTAAGTTCACACGCACGTGTTAAAGCTATTAGCTCAGCTGCTTGAGCCGACTTCTGTGGTATGCGAGCTGTCTCCACTACTGTCTTAAGTGTCGTAATTGCATATGCAGCTGAGGTCGTACCATCTGGTAACTTCAAACAGGACCCATCAACCCACAGTTCCCCATCTACATGTGAAAGGGGCGTATCTTGCAAGTCGACGCGACCCTTTGTCTGTTCCTCAGTAAGGAAGATACAATTGTGAGATTCTTGTGACTGAGCCTGAGTCGCTGGATATGGCAACAAAGTAGCTGGGTTCAGTGTCGCATATCTCTTTAAAGTAATGTGAGGGGCCAACAGTGTCAACTCGTATCCTGTTAAACGAGCACTAGTCAAGTGTTGCGTCTTGGTCTGATTCAAAAGCGCATCTACTGCATGGGGTACTAACACCAACAGTTTATGTGACAAAAGTATCCCTTCACTCTGACGTATGGACACAGCTGTTGCTGCAACTGAACGGAAGCACCCAGGCAATGCTCGAGCAACAGGATCAAGAACCGCTGAAAAGTATGCACAGGGACGTTGCTTGTCACCGTGTGTCTGTACTAAAATTGACAATGCATACCCATCTTTCTCGTGTGCATAGAGTGTAAAAGCCTTTGTGTAATCTGGAGTGCCTAACACTGGTGCCGAACAAAGAGCTTGTCGTAACTGACGAAAAGCATCCTGGCATTCATCTGTCCATGGAAGGGGCATTGGAGTGCCTTTATTCAAAAGAGCTAGCAAGGGTTTAACAATGTGTGAAAATCCTAACATCCATTGCCTACAAAATGAAGTCAACCCAATGAATGCACGTACATCTTTCTGAGTGGAAGGCAGTGGTGTATCTAAAATTGCTTGAATGCGACCTGGTGTAAGTGCACGGCCCTCCTTAGACAGAAGGTGACCTGAGTAGGTTACCTTCGGTCTACAATATTGCAATTTCTTCCGTGACACTTTATGATGGTGTGTAGCAAGAAAAGAAAGCAAAGACAAAGTACATTTTTCACACTGCTCAGGCGTATCTGCTGCCAACAAGATGTCATCGACATATTGTATGAGAGCCACTCCTTCAGACAAAGTAAAGGAATCAAGTTGTTGTTTCAACGCTTGACTATAAATGCTCGGACTCTCAGTGTACCCTTGAGGAATTCTCTACGATTTATTATTCAAAGTGAAACCGAACACATATCGGCTATCAGGATGAATAGGAATCGAGAAGAAAGCATTCTTCACGTCAATCACAGAAAATGTAGTTGCTGTTGGAGGAACTAGGGTAAGTAGTGTTGTTATGTCCGAAACCACAGGGTACTGCGGTACTACAATCTTGTTGACTTCTCGCAAATCAATGATCTTTTTTCAAAATCGGAAGGATGAACTGTTACAGACATTATAGGGAACTTTTTCTACAACCCCCACTTTAATCAAATCATGAACAATACGTATAATTACTTCTTCTCCTTCTCGAGAAATTTTATATTGAGGCAATCGTGGCAATGAAGCACCCTCCTTGACACTAATATGCACTGGCGGAATAACCATTTGCCCTACAGCGGTGTCTGAAGTAGCCCACAAAGTACTAGGGAGTGAAGCTAATGCAATGTCCTCTTTAACAATACAGGATCTCTCCATCACAGGGTAGTTGTAATTCAAAATAACCTGTACCCCTTCTGGAGAACATTGTATCGTAGCCCTGAAATATGTAAGCATATCTAGACCCACAAACGTATCTGGTGTGTTTGGAGAAAGCAAAAATGGACATGGAGCAGTAAACTTATCAACATGAAATGCAAGTGGTTGTGATAGTGGGCTAAGGGAAGGTGTTCCATCGAAACCTATCGATGTAATGGTTAAGCCAGACAGGGGAGCCCTTGGAACCAAGAGTTTAGATAAGGCACTACGAGTAGCTCCTGTATCAACCAGGAACTGATCAGTAGAACCCAAAACATGTGCTGTAACATAGGAACCCTTCTGATCTACTGTAACTTCAACTGATTCCTTACCCCATCCTAGGCAATCCTATGCATAATCTGAATCTTTCAAATCAGACGGCACATAATCAGACATTTGATATTGATTTTGTCTATCAAAAGTGTTAAACCCATCCTGTCCACGCATGTTAGAATCAAACCTAGCATGATCATCCGTGCTTCCTCTAGACCCTGAATATCCAGAACGATTTCGCATTTGTCCCCGACCATGTGGATACTGCTGAGCACGTAGTGCCGGACAATCAGAAGCCCAGTGTCCAAATTTCTAGCAAAACGCACACTGATCAACAGACCAATTCGAACGAGTATAAGAGGAAAAGGACGAACCATAAGATCCACGTCCACCTCTATCATTGCCTCTAGAAGGCGGACCATAAGCCTGAGCCAACATAACCTTTGTTTTTAATTCTTTAGTCTTTTTATCCTCATTGCCTTTCGCATCCAATTTCTGTCATTCGTAATACTGAGCCATAGTTAAAAGAGAAACCGTAGAAGAGGTAGTCCATGAACTCTTGCTGGCCTTTAGGCGACTAGCTGTTCCGGGGGCTCCAAGTTGGACGGAGGATGTATTAGCAAGGGCATTAAAAACAGAAGGCCCACAAGTTTGGGGCGAGCTGTTCTGCGAAGGAGTTTTGTTACCGTGGGCGGTTTGCGAGCAACTTTGGGGTCGTAACTTTGCAAAATTTAAGTATCTTCAGATACAAAGCTGGGCGGTAGGTAAAGAAAAGTTAATTGGACGACACAACGAGTTTAAAGAGAAGCTGGTTTCAAACATTCGGATCAAAAAAGAAGTGTCAACATGGTATTGGGAAATAGTCGAAATGGAGGATGGCCCTTTTCAACTACCAGAGGTCCTGTGGGGAGAGTGCTTGCCGAGGATCGCTACAGAAGAACAATGGCAAGTAGATATGTTGATTCTTTACAAAGTGGTAAAACCTGCAAATTTAAGGAGGAATCACTTGTTCACTCTCCACAGGGCATATTGGACCCCAAAGAGGCTCGCTAAATTTAAGGATGGGGGCATAGTGTTATGCCCTAAGTGCAAAAGCCCAAATGAAGATGATATTCATATGTTTGCGACATGCCCAGAGATTCAAGATTTTTGGGCAGCTGTAAGTACAACGCTATCAAAAATGATGGAACTAGATATTACGGTAAGCCCTGAACAGATCATCTCGGGCAGATTGGACACACAAGGTAAGGGCCTTGATGATAACTCTAAGTTGTTTTTCTATGCCATTTTGATTGCTCGAAGAGAAATATGTAAATTATGGGTATTGCCAGAGCCTCCGACAGACTTAATGTGGATCAGAGCTATGAGAGGCATAGCTAAGTTGGACATGGCCGGTCAAAATAACAGGAAGCACCAGTTTTGGAATTTATTTTTAAATCACTATGGGTGAGGGGAACGGGAGTTCAAAATCTTGTGACTTTATTGTTGTGAGAAGAAAAACGGTCCGATGATTAAGTCACTTTAGATGCTCTTGGAGGTCAATGTAGTCTATATGCTTTGCTACACCAGGCATGGCTGTGGTACTTTCCATCTCCCTTAAGCCTATAAGCCTGCAGTATAAGCAGTAGGAAACAACCTCTTATAGTTGAGTTGAAAACCACCTAAGGGCGCTACAAGATAGAAGGGGTGGGAATTGGCGTATGAGGACAAAGAAAAGAAAAAAGAAAAAGAAAAAAAAACGCACACTGATCAACGGACAAATTCGAACGAGTATAAGAGGAAAAAGACGAACCATAAGATCCACGTCCACCTCTATCATTGCCTCTAGAAGGCGGACCATAAGCCTGAGCCAACATAACCTTTGTTTTTAATTCTTTAGTCTTTTTATCCTCATTGCCTTTCGCATCCAATTCCTGTCATTCGTAATACTGAGCCATAGTTAAAAGAGAAACCGGAGAAGAGGTAGTCCATGAACTCTTGCTGGCCTTTAGGCGACTAGCTGTTCCTGGCAACAGGTTTGCGACATATTGATCGACAAACAGATGCCTGCCTGTGTCATCTGTCAATGACTGGCCACTAAAATCGTGGAATGCCTCCTCAAAACGCGTAAAGAAGTCACAAACCGATTGATCTGCCTTTTGCTTACAAGACGCTAATACAGTCCAATCTATCTTATTAGGGGGAATAATCGTTTTTGACGTAACTTATATGGCTGCGGGAAGATCTAAAATTAACTGACATGGTTTCTGTGTGGGTTCCCTTTCTACATCCAGTCATTCTAAATCCTTCCATAATGCCCCAATAGTCGCATGCTCATCAACCTTACTCACAGTTCTCCACATATCAGGGGGTAGTATCAATCCACAAAAACAGGTCAATATAAGGCAGAGTCGTAGTACAAGCGCTAATAGCACCCTCAACTTCCTCATAAAAAGCTGCTGGATTTTTCCACGGATCAGGTAATGCAGTTTTAAGAACCATAACATCCGGTCTATTCCAAGGAGTGTAAACCCACTTAGAAATAAAATAACCCTTTGCATCAGTAGAAACCTTATCATCACTAGTACCTGCTCCTTTAGGAGGAACATACAAAGGTGTGGTTTCCTGCATAGGTTTCGCATGAACTATCATAGTCTTATCTGTTCCGAAGATAGAAGTTTGGGCCACGCCGGTCTGAGATGTTTGTGCAGCTGCGTCTGCTGCCTTTTCTTTTCCGCCAAATGGACTGTCTCAACAAGTAATTTAACCAAACGCCTGACTGAGTCAGCCACCTGAGAAAATACAAAAAGACCATCACGCATTTGCTTACAATCATTTGCTATATCAACAGGCTCCAAATCGTCAGAATGTTTCCTAAACCGTTCAACAACTTCTGCAGCAAACATCTCTGTAAAATATACTTGCTCCCTTTCCTGCCAATCCTTCATGTCATCTAAAAGTTCAGAAGCAGGAGCAATATTATGGGCGGCTTTACGAGCAGCAGATCTAAGCTGAGACGCACGCTCAGCGGACAACATAGAACGAGTTTCCCGTGCTTTCTCCTGGTCTGCAGGAGAATCCTCATCTGACTCATGAGGAGCAGAAGGAAAAATATACGGTGGCGGAGAACGATCTAATAACACAAAATCATCTTGAGGCTTACTAAGAATAGGATAAAGAGGTCTACGAACAGCGTATTGGCCATTTACCTGTAAATGACTCTCCCTATCTTCTCTCGCTTTAAGTTCTTTCATTTCTTTATTTTTTATTTCTAATGCTTTCGCAAGAATGCTCTTACGCTGTTCTTTTTCAATCAAGACTTGCTCACGCTTCATTCGCTCACGTACTTCTTTCTCCCACATTCGTACACAGTCAAACATGTCTTGTCTAACCTTTCACTTAAACATTTGTTGTTCCACATACTGAATCTTTCGCAAATCAAATGACCCATGCATATGCCAACGCAACTCAGGATCCTTTCGAGTATATTTATTCCATAACGTGCTGTACATTATAGAAGAAATACCATATTTAATATACATGTCCCTATTAGGCGTCCCCTCCGGGGGGGGTGGTTGTGTTTCATCGAGTCTCAAATTGGTACCACTACAAGAGCAACACATCCTACGAAGTGTGCTAGAAACAGGCATGCCAAAAATAGTGCAGAATATGCAGTATTATAACCAAAGTAGCACTTAAGGTACTGTAATACGTTGTGCCGTTCAAATCAATTCAAATAGAGAAAAGTCTCTTCATTACCTGCCTATATAAATTGCAATTGATATATCAATCCCATACAAATCCAAGTTGGCCAACACAAATTCCAAAATTCCATAGCCACAGTAAGCGTTACTAAACTACCTTACCAATCCCAGGCATCAAAAACAACAGCAAGTGCCACATAACGACTCTTACCAATAACTTGGTGTCCAGGTTCCAACTGCCAAGTTCTCAAAATCGACCAAATGGTCACTGCACGGCGAATCAACAGAAGAGATCTCAGTCGAGGACCGGCACCACCTGGATGGTCAGATCAGAAAGAGAGGAAAAACGCAGTGGTTTGCCAAGACGTGGGTCTTCTCGGGCAATGATCATCCGTAACGAGATTCCAATCCTTCATTTCGACCACTCCTTCGGGCATCTGAGTCGCCGATGAGCCCCACGTGTCGGGCGCCAATTTGTGGTGGTGAGCCTCAGCAAAGCCTACCAGTGCAAGGGGTTCGGCCTTCTCTGCACAAGTCCTCGGACCAATAGGATAGAAGTTGGCACAGAAACTGGAATAGAAAATACAAAGTTTATTAACCTCATGAGGTGGAACTACATTCACACAACACCCTTCGGCAATGTATGAAGTAGCACACCCAATAGAAGGAGCTTGGTCCTTTTATACCCACACAGGGGCTCAAAAGAAGGTGGTACAAGTACAAGAAGTAGGTTTTAGGCACATATAAGGTCATACAGAAAATGCACAGTCAACAAGTGGGAGGAGCTAACAGTTGCTAATTCTGGTGAACACATCCTGACATTTACAGACTAACAGCAGCTGCATGGACAGCAGCAAGCTCAACTGAGCATGTGCAAAGTGGAAGAGGCTAAATATAACCTGTCTCTAGGCAGATTTCAAGAGCAGACAACAGCAAGGTAGGCCAGAACACGTGGCATACACTTGGCAGCACTTGGCCAACAAAATGGCTGCCAGAAATACAAAATGGATTCCACAAAACGGACAAGATAACCTCTAAATAAAGGATGGCTTCTGCTAATGCTAACCCAATCGCTGCCAAATTACAACACCATGACCTCACTACACCCTACTCTGGCTCAGTTTCATAACTGGAGCTTGCATACTGAGTACTCCATTGAGGAACTACAGGCTTTATTCCAGAATATAACGTTTAATGTCTCAAGTTTAGACCCATTGGGATGGCTGGTTTGGCAGATGAGTGCTGATGCCTGCCAATTGCGTTTCCATAACACAGTACCTGGTTACACACAAGTTGGACTAGGTCCACGTTTTGCTGATACACATTTGGTTACCACTTATTCTGTGGGTAAATCGTGTCAAAATTGATTACAACACTCGTCCCTATCGTCAGTTAAACAACATTTATCGCTGTTGTCCAGTAATATTGATTTGGCCGATTTTATCAAGGGCCCTTCTGGTTCCAGAACAAAACTATTTCTTTACACAGCTTACAATGAAATCTGGAAGCCTTCTCAAATTGAAGCTGCATCACGATTGAGGGAAATAGATCAGGCTAATCTAAAAAAGGTACTTGCTGTTGTTGACAATAGTATTAATACCCTGTCTTCTCGCATTTACACGTTAAATAATATTGTTTCATCTGTGGTTGATATTGTACAAGATGATGTGTCTGTGTTGTATCATGGTCAAACTCAATTACGTTCTGTGATGCAGTTTGCATGGACTTTGCAAACACTGAAATTGGGAAAAGTGCCATGGGATTATTTGAACGCAACAGCATTGTTTTTGCCTTTTAATTTAACAGATAAACAACAGTTTATGTCCATGAAAGATGCAACGTACACACTTTTACTTATTGAGAAGATTGACCCTTTACCCTTCTCCGTGGCCAAAACTGACTCTGCTGTCAGGCTCATCCAAGGGGTTATCTCTTTACCGTTTTCTTTGTTTAAATTTACCTCGTGCATGAAGCATTACCCAATAGGTCGCTATGAACCCCTGGACAGCGCTTTCCTGCATGAAGTGTGGTCCTTGCCTTTCACATAAAGATGTTTACGAAATGACAGAGAAGTATACCATACAAGTGAATTTTGTGACTCTACATTGGGTCGTTCCCTTGTCTGTAAAAACATACATTTACACGGGGCTTGTAGGTTTACTACCCCAAATCTTGCCTGTGTTTTAAGGGGTATTCCTGTACCGGCTATAAAACCCTGCTTCCTAACGGTAGCTATCTTCTTTTGAATAACGAGGAATGTTGCGGCTTGCTAGCTGGCATACCGTACATTGTAACAGTTTCACAGCGCGTAGTTTGCTGTAAAGATGTGCTTTTCCCGCCCCCACATGGGAAGCTCGATACCTCAATTTGGCCTTGTATCCCAACTTTGAAACCAGACTTCAATAAGTTAGCAGAATAAAAGTGCTATTATTCCAGTAGGAGGTCTCGCTCACTTCTGCGCACAAGACATTCGTCCTATAGATAGCGAGTACAAATTCTGAGATTCAGGCCCTTTTAAATACAAACCTCCCACAACATTTCGGTGAACTAATTCATTCTATCTTCAATGCGCCTGATACACATGGCCTGGTGCATTTTTTTAAAGTTGTGGGCTCTGGCCTTGTGACTTCTGTTCAGACTATATTTGGTGTAATGCCAGCCTTTATTCATTCTATTTTTTTCAGCGTCTTTGGGGGATTACCTCTGTTGCTTACCATAGCTGCTGGTGTCATTCTAATGATTTGCCTGCTATGCAATGGATGCACCACTTGTGGTCCTACATTACTAAGAATGGTTACAAATGCTCCGTGACTGAATGCTTGAATGCTATGGCACGCTGCCACTGGCAACACTCAGCGTGGCTTATAGACTCTATTTTCGCTTTGCTTACTACAGTGGTTTCCTGCTTGGAACGCTCCTTTAAATGGGCGTTGGATCTCTGCCTCTCCCATTAGTCATCTCCCAACACGGATTACGACCTGTTAATGAATCCCTTAGTGGCCCATGAGCAAGAATGCTCAGGGGTTGGTTTTATGGCATGCGCGGCTGCGCTTGAAGTGTTGGCAAAATGGGATATCTGTGCGGCGGCGCAGGATTTCCTACAACGTAGATACATTGAATATCACGCAAGTTGTCCTATGATGGTGCTAGATGCACCCACCTATGAAGATCATGAATGCTCGTTCTGCTTGCTTAACTGGATGGCATCTCTTTTTTCTACTGATGACAATGATTTCCTATTGGAAGCAGTTGCTGTTTACTGCTCTTACACTATGAAGGGTAAAAAGGCTGACACTCATCTATGCCTATTTTTTTACATATGGTATACATATTTTTTTGGGGCACCTATTTACGAGTCCTGAAAAGTTTTTTTTTCCCTTTTTTATTCCTCCTTTTCATTTTTCCATTTCTCACTAAATTTGACGGGCTGTAGATGCTCTTGAACTCTGCTCATACTTCTTGAACTCTGTGTTCGTCCTATGACTACATGCAATGGACTAACCAAGGGGAGGGTGTAGTGAGGTTATGGATTCACTGCGTACATTGCTAAGTTAGCATAAATTAGTATACGCTTGGCTGCCATGTTGCCGCTTTTTGCACACGTTTCTACATGAATTTGTTTTCACAAATCTGTTTGTGCTCATTCACATGAGAACCGTCTTTCTTTCACTTTTTTTGCTGTACTCTGAGGCTCTGTCTGCACGGCGTGTTCAAGGTCGAAAAACAATGTGCTCTGTTAGTATGTGTTGGTCAGTCCCACGCATGTTAGACATAATACTGCCACAGATGCACTACTGAAAATAGGGTGCTTTTAATATTGCATTTAGGCAGGTTAAGACACCTGAAGAAAATATTTCTGAGGAGAAGAGCTGTGTTTGTCCAGAGATGTAAACCCTTGCATCTAATCCTGGAGGTATGGGCTTCCCCTGACAAAGCCCAGACGTCTTCTATAGTTATAACAAACTAGTTTCTGGCAAGAGAAGGTTGGCAAGGCACATAGGGCCTTTTTTCCACTAGCTTTATAAAATGATATCCCTGTTCATATTTTTGGGAATTGTAGCAATGCTCAATATATTGAGTTTTTGCATTTTGCTGCTAGTATTGGCTTGTGTACTGCATTATAGAGCATGTTAGTTAAAATAAACATTTTAAACTATACTGTGTCTCAGATTACTCATGTTGTGGACAAGTATGAGTGAGTTGATGAAAGAGTGCTCTTCCTCCCACAATCAGAGAGAGTCTGAGTTACATGTTCTAGGATGTCTAATCATTGGTAGGTTCGCTGTAGTACGGAGAACAAATGAGACACTATAGCTAGTCGGATAGGGGTTCCGGGCACTAAGGTGGGCGGTTGGCACACCACTGTACACCAAGGTCCTGGATTCTTGCGCGTAGTTCTGTATATGTGCAGAATCCCTGCAACAGTAGTCCCCAAAGAACCTAATACACAACTACAGCATAAGGAAACTGTAGTTGGCTGGTGCTCCTACACTAAAAAAAAACTAAAGTGAAGATTGGAGCGTCACCAATAAGGAGCCAGGAAATGCAAGTGATGCAGGAGTGAACCAATTAAAGCATAAGGCCTGATTACACTCCGTATAGAGAGGTTACAGCAGGTCTTGTAGACATCGCATGCGCGCTGATGCTCAACCTAAAAAAGAGAAGTGGGGGGACTAACCAAGTTAGGCAGTTTGCAAGTGAAATCATGAGGCGTGACATCACAGCGCATGAAATTGCATGTGACATCACAGGAATTGCCCGCACAAGAAGTGACACATATGATTATCAAGTATATCATGAGTACATTTCAGTGCATAATACGATTTAACAAATGAGATTTGGCGTTGGGGTTGTGCCTGAAGCTAAATCAGGGCCTCAACTAATACATTTATTTTTTTAAGCCCTGCCACAAAGAAATTGGCTACAAGGAGAAGCATGGCAGTAGATCTGTTATGCTTAATTGGTTGCAAGTATACATCTTGAATTATTTGACTGGATTAAGGCATCTGCTGTAAAGGTGCCCAGTACATCTCGGGGACTAGTAATAATGGTGAGAACTCTGGAGTTTAACGCATTTCTTGGAGAAATCTGTGTTTTGTGAAGTCCCAGGTTTGAAACAAAGTAGTATAAGGATAATGTGTATCCTGCAAAGCACATCACCTAACATATAACAAATGAAAAGGAGCGTTCAACTCTATATAGGATTATCTGCTCCAGGGGGGTGGCTCAGAGACAAGATTGCAGCTGTGTGACTGCTGCGGGAGCAGCTCAACCCCGCTCAGGGATAATAGTATGGATGAAGAAAATTCTGGGCTTCGACCATATACCCAGATGAGTCCCCATTAAAGTAGTGGAGCGCTATGGGCTTATAATGCGAAACTAATACAGGAAAGGATTTTCAGAGCAAAGCAGCTTACATACCTGCTGGCCCGCGCTGCACTGAAACGTCTTGGTGGCCGTGCAGGAGGCGGACGACCAACTCAATGGATCAGGATGCCCCCCAAGCAAATCAAACCCCAGGGATCATGCAGAGACTGAAGCAGCCGGAGGATCGCATGGTGTGTTACCAACCTGGAGGACGCCGGCTGGACGGAAGACAGAGGACGCTACTCCCCCTGCGAGTCACAAGGAGGAGGAGGAGACAATCAGCAAAGCGAAAGCTAAGGAGTAGTGCCCCAGGGAGGAAGTGGTGAGACCAAATCAGCTGACAGTCCCTGGCATGTTCTCCGGAGGGGGATCGGCGGGGAACAAGAAAGCGATCTGCACGGAGGTGACTGGTGAGAGGCTTCAGAAAGATAAAGGGGGGTTTGGGGGGCAGCCGAGCACCGTGAGGTCTGCCCCCGGGCAGATTTGGGAGGGGGGGCGAGCAAGGAGCAGCCATTTTGCTGCTTTGGGCTGCCTGGGGTATAGCCCAAAGGCAGCCCAAGTTCAAAAGTAAAGCCCAATAGCTATAATAGGGGGTTTTGCGCTTGCCCGCCACCATTTTAGGTTCTGGTGACCTGGTGGCTTGGAGCACAGTAGTCAGGGTTCTGGTTTTTCCTAGGTTTGTGGCAGTTTTTTGTGGTAGTTTTTTGTGGTAGTTTTTGTGGCGACAGTTGCGGTGTTTAGTGATGGCTCACGAGGATTTTCTAGTGTTGGAAACCATCCGCCTGCTTAGCGAGGCAGGGCAGATGGACTTGCTGGTTGGTCCCCAGGGAGGAGCGCGCCATGTGAGGCGCTCGTCCGCCAGGGTAACGGCGGCCGTTATGGCGTGTTCACCGCCGTGTAAGGCGGCGCGTGGCCAGGTAAGGTTGCAGGGCCGCGATGAGGCCGGGGGCGCGGCCCTGTGTGTGGTGCCAGGGAAACTGAGTGGCGATGTCGGGCGGCAATGAGGGGCGGCGGGGGAGCACTGCCGGTGGCTCCCTGCCGTCAGCTTACCGTGGTGTGGAGGCAGGAGGGGCCTGTGGTCGCGTAGTGCATGGAGAGGAGGAGCGGCATGGGAGCGCTGTCAGCGTCTCCTCGCCGCCCACAGGAATGCCAGAAGTCCGCCCCGGTACTACGGGCGTGGCTGAGCGGGGGGTCGGGACGGGCCGCGGAGTAGGCAAGCGGCGTGCTCGGGCCTCTGAGCAAGTGACGAGAGGCCCGAGCGCGGGAAGGAAGAGTGCGACGGGGGGCGGGGGGAAGGCCTCCTCCCTGCAGCGAGATCGGTTACAGTCTGGCCACCCCGGTAGCCGCCGGCCGGGAGAGGTTATGTACATGGAGGGGTGCAAGTGATTGCGGATGATGAGAGTTAAGAAGAGGGGGAGTTGAGGGATGGCGAGGGTGGAGTGGGGTCCGCTAATGGTGTTGGTGTTTTGCAGGTGTCACGGGACCCACGGGAATGGACAGCCCGGACATCTTATTCGACATCCCTGGATCGGAGGGTAGGGGAGCGGAGTGCGGCGTCATTCACAGCAGGTAACCGAGTGGCGCGCATGGTGTCATTGGGGGTAGGGGGCGAGGTGGTTGACAGGGGGTTGCTTGAGGAGGGGAAATATGTGGTGGATAAAGGGGCCTGAAGGACGGGAGGTTGGAGGACGATGGCAAGAAGGTGGCGGTGCCTGGGAGTGCGGGCGGCGCAGCGGCTTGTGGTGCAGCGAGCGGGGCTGGCACAGCTGCTGGTGGCGCAGCAAGCGGGGCTTGCATGGTGAGCGAGGGGGCAGCTGCAGAGGGGGCGACGAAGCCGGAGAGTAAGGAGCTGAAGATTAAGCGGCTGCCATACATGGGGGTCACGAAACCGCTGGGCGCGCACTTGATGTTGGCGACTAAAGAGCGCATTTGGAAGGGGGAGTACGTCGAGCTCCTAAAGCTGTTACATCGGGAGGTACGGGAGAAGGAAGGGTCCAAAGAGAAAGAATACGAGCTACAGAAGAGGCCTAAAGTGCCTCTCACAATTGAAAATTGGACGGCGGCCTTTTTAATCTCTGCCAGTGTATACTGTGAGAAATTTCCGGAGCGGTCGGTGTCCCCTGTTTAAGTACATGGACGTAATACGGAAGGCCCAGATCACTGGAGGCGGGTATGCGTGGGCTCAGTATGACAAAGAGTTCAGGGCTCGGATGGCGTGGGACCCGGAGGTGAAGTGGGGCGAGTTGGATTCCGATCTATGGCAGCACACGATGGGGCTGGCCGGGTCAGGGAAAACTATATTTACGGCGAGCGGGTTGCCCATTATACATCAGCCCTTTCAGGGCCGCCCCACCCGTGGAGGGGTGGGGGCAGGATTGAAATCTCAGTTGGGGCCTGTTGGGATTACAATAAAGGGGCGTGCGCTAGGGAACACTGCCGGTTTAAGCACGAGTGTTCCGGTTGCGGGAAGTTCGGTCACTCCGTGGTCCGCTGCTGGGGGGTGTCAGGGCAGCCGCATGGGTCACAACCGGGGCAGGCTGGGGGAGTGCGATCGGGGAGCACCCAGCATCCTGGAGGCGGTAGAGGAGGTAAGGGGCTTGGTGCCAGAAGGGCTCGTACTCCAGTTAAGGTGGGCCGTTTAGTGGCGGCTCTGCAGGGTTACCCAGACATGGGGGCCGCGGGGCGGTTACGGACCGGGTTTTTGGAAGGCTTCATATTAGGCTATGAGGGGCCACGGCGGTGGAGATGGGCTGACAATTTGCGGTCGGTCAGGGAGCACCCAGAGGTGGTGCAGGAGAAGTTGGATAAAGAAGTTATTGAGGGCCACATAGCGGGGCCCTTTGAAGACTGGCCGTTGGAGGAATTGATTATGTCCCCTATTGGGGTACTGCCCAAGAAGGAGGCCTCATTCAACACTTGTTGTGGCCTGAAGGCGGTTCGGTCAATGACTACATTGATGAGCGGGAGGTTGCGGTATCGTCTTCGTCCGTTGACGCTGCCGTGGCCCTGGTGGTGGCTGCGGGCGCAACGGCAAAAATGGCAAAGTGTGACATCAAATCGGCTTTCCGGTTGCTTCCGGTTCACCCAGACGATTGGGGCCTACTGGGGATCCAGTTTCGCGGCCGCTGGTATGTGGACAAGGCCTTGCCGATGGGCTGTTTGATGTCATGCACACTTTTTGAGTGTTTTAGTACGTTCCTGCAGTGTTTTTTTACAGAACGGGCGGGTCACCAAGGAGTTACGCACTACCTGGATGACTTCTTTTTGGTGGGGGCCCCAGACTCCGTGGACTGCCAAGTTGTGCTGGACAGGTTTCAGGAGCTTATTGGGTACCTGGGCGTGCCATTGGCACCAGAGAAGACAGTGGGACCAGGCACGGCGCTGTCATTCTTGGGTATTGAGCTGGACTCGGGGACCATGGAGGCCCGATTACCAGTGGAAAAGAAGCAGCAGATGTTGGGGCTGCTGGAGGTCATGTTGGCAAGGACTAAAAGTCATGGTTTTGAGATTCAGGTGCTGTTGGGGCACCTTAATTTTGCTTTCAGAGTGGTGCGGGTAGGGCGGACGTTCTGCCGGAGGTTGGGCAGGGCCTTGGCTGGGAGGAGGCCTCCGCATCACCATGTGCGCTGTCTGCGGGCGTCCGCGAGGATTTGCGGATGTGGCACTTTTTTCTGCAACTTTTTAACAGAGTCCCTATGCAGAGAGGTGAGGGCACGGTCTAGAATGTCCAGATCTTTTCAGATGCGGCTGGGAGCTGTACTGGCAGGGGAGGTGGTGTGCGGAGAAGTGGCCCCCGGAGTGGGCGGAGGGTGGCAGGAGCATTGCGATCTTGGAACTCTTCCCGTTGGTGGTGGCGATTGCGCTGTGGGGGGAGGTGTTGGCCCACGGGCGGGTGACTTTCAATGTGGACAACATGGCGGTGGTGCAGGTGGTAAATTGCCAATCCGCCAGAGATGAGCAGGTGCTGAAGTTGTTGAGGGGGTTTGTGTTGGGTTGCCTGCGCCATGACATTGCTTTTCGCGCGGTGCATGTGCCGAGGCTTAATATTGACATTGCGGATGCTGTATCTCGTTCGCAGTGGGAGAGATTCCGTGGGTTAGCCAAGGATACAGATTGGGACCCGACAGGCATGCCCCCGCAGCTGTGGGACGTCGGCAACACAGGATGTTGCAGCTGGTTCTAGGGTCTTTGGCAAAATCGACAAGGACCACGTATGTGTCTGCATGGGGGGAGTTTGTGGCGTCCGGGGCGTGTTGGCGGGCTCCGGGGCGGGAGACAATAGAGGATGTGGTACAGTTTATACTGTCAATGATCACCAAGGGCCTCACGCGGGTCTCTATAGGGGTCAAGTTCGCCTGGATTGCCTTTATGGGCAAACTCTTGTGGAGGTACGCCCCGTCGGCGGGTGAGCTCGGATCACTGATGTTGGAGGGTTGGGCCCGGGAGTGTGGGAGCTCCGGTCGGGTTTGGCTCCCTTTATCGGGGGAGTTGTTGGGGAGAATTGTGGAGGCCTTGTCGGTGGTCTGCCGGGATGGGAGAGAGGCTTGCTTGTTCGCTACTTTGATGACATGGATGTTCGCAGGTGCGTTTCGGGTGTCTGAATTACTGGGGGTGCAGTCGGTTACTGGTTTGCGGTGGTCGGAGGTGTCTTTTGGGGGTTAGTAGTACGCTTGGGGCTGCGGAAGTCCAAGACAGACCAGAGGGGTGTTGGCAGGTGGGTACCGTTGGGCAGAGGTGACATGGAGGTGGTGTGCCCGGTTCGATGGGGGTTGAGATCGCGGGGGTTGGTTTGGAGGAAGGGTTGGTTTTTTGTCACGCGGACGGGAAAGGGGCGACGGGATCGCAGTTGTTGGCCGTGTTGCGGAAGACGTTGGAGCAGCTGGGGATGGATGGGAGTAAATTTGGGATGCACTCGTTTCGCATTGGCGTGGCGTCTGAAGCGCATAGAAAGGGATGGGGGCGAGAGGACATCATGCACCTGGGACGGTGGGAATCCGATTTTTACAAGAGTTATGTGCGCAGCGATGAGCTTCAATGCTGGCGCGGTGTTTTTGGTGGCTCATGCTTGACTTCTTTTTCTCGTTTCAGGTTCTGTGGCTGGTCCCCTCGCCCGTGACATGACTATTTGGATAGTGGGCCACTCCTTTGTCAAGCGAGCTCAGTTGCAGGTGCAGGATAGTTATTTTGGCGAAAATATGAGATTTAATCCTGCGGTTTTTACGGTTCATTGGTTTGGAAGAGGGGGGATGCGCTGGAAGGAGTTGGTTGGGACACTGAATGGGCTGTTGATGGAGGGCAGGTGTGCTGATGTGTTGGTTCTCCATTTGGGAGAAAATGATATGGTGCAGGACACAGGTTGGTTTTAATGAGGGTCATGAAGAGGGATTTGGAGGAAATCAGGAGGAAGGGGTCGGGTTGTTCGGTCGTTTGGACCAAGTTTGTTCCGCGGTGGGTTTGGAGAGGGGCATTGAAGCCCCAGGCAGTAGATAAAGCCAGACGGAAGATCAATGTAGAGATGGTTCGCTTTTGTAGGCACTTGGGGTTTGCGAGGGTCTGGCACCGGGACCTGCGATACGACGCACCGGGATTGTTTAGAGGCGACGGGGTCCACCTCTCACGTTTGGGAATGGACTTGTATCTCTTAGAATTGCGGGAAGTTTTGTCCAGAATTTTGGGAGTGCGTCAGGAGTGAAGGGCTGAGGGGTGAAGGCATCTGGGCACAGGTTCTTGTGAGGTGGGGGGGCAGGAAAAAGCAGAGGCGGTGTAATCACCTACCCATCCGCCTTTTCCTGGGTGGCGGAGCTGTTGTTGAAGTTGGCCAAGTTTGGCTGGAGTTTGGCAGTTTATCGTTAAGTTGGGGAGTTGGTGAGCAGGAGCGGGGAAACGTTAAGCGGTTGGGAAGTTTACATTAGAGGGTCCTTAGCTTCAGTTGCAGGAAGGCAAATAGGATTGTTGGTCTTGGGAGGGTAGGAGTTTTAATGTTAGGTGAGAAGATTGTGTATTATTTAATGTACTGCAAGTATTGTATGATGCAGGGTGGGGGTTTTATCATGTGGGGATCGTAGGGGTGGGAGGAGGAAATGTCAAAAGGGGTTAGGTAATTCGATGTTTAGAGAGGTTTTAGTTTTGTAAGGCGAATTGCCAGTTTTAATAAAGTGTGATGTGCACCTGTTTCAATACAGCGGCCATTTACACACACAAATGGTTGCCCCCCTTTCCTCCCTCCTAAGGGGGGTTTGGGGGGCAGCCGAGCACCCACCCTTCACATGTTCTGCCACCACATATTTACATTCTCTGTATTGTCGAACAACATCTTCCGGTGTTTCACAATCACCCAGGACCAAGACGTTTTTATACTTTTCAACAAGTCTTTGTACATTCTCAGTCCCAAAATCAAAATGTGATGTTGTTGCTATTGCCTGGAATTCAAAACTTGCCCATTCTTTTAGTTCCTCTTCAGGGAACCTTTTTAAAATGTGCTCACAAAGAAGGGAAACAAAAGACTAAATAGGCCAACTGTCAAACTCTTACAGTGCTCCTCCAAAAGACAAGTGTCCCGCAAATACTGTTCCTAAATTTGGCAAATCATTGCTCTTGTATACTGTACAGCTTCAACAGTAGTCAAAGGACTTTTTTGGAATAGTTTGCACAAAGATGCAAATTCACCCAGAATGTCATTAAGTACTGCAATGGAAATATGATGGTCTGAGTCCGATAGCTTATAACAGTATTTAGCAACAGGGTCATTCTCCTCAGCTTTCTCATGCTCAAAGTACTTAAGAACAGCCTTGTAATTCCAAATTATTGCACCAACTGCAAAATGTCTTGAAAGCCACCAGACTTCAATCAGTGGTCAAAAAGACCACTTCACATTCAATGTCTGATGCGATGTCATCTAGCTTGGATTTCCTTGCAGGAGTTCTGGAAACACAGTGTAGACAGTCCTCAATAATGTCTCCACCTCTTTAATCATAAGAACCCTAGTCCAGGCATCATCAACTCCCAAATCTTCTCGATGGGTGACACAGTGCTGCTCAACTAGTTGAGGAATGGATTGTTTAAGGCGAGTAGCAACACCATTATTCTTACCCAGCATCACAGACACATCATCAGATGTGAACATGACCATTTTTATGAGGTCCAGTTCATTGGCAATGTAGAATTCTTTCACTTTAGTAGTGATAGCCCAAGCATTACAACTAGTCAGCTTCACTATGCCCCCAAACAGTGTTGATGTTACAGGTCAGAATTTGAAGTACAGTCTGAGCATTTTTGTAACAGAAATATCTGTGCTCATCAATTATCACTGTGTGATACAAAGCGTTGCAAAGTTCTGCCATAGCTTCACAGTGTATCATGCCATTGATGGCCTCAAGGAATTCAAAGGCATAGTTCTTGCTCCTCTAGCTGTCTAATAGCTTCACATACAAAGCTAGGTGGTCATGGATGTCTAGTACAGACAACACTGAAGTATTCATCTTGACTCCCAGCAACACGTTGTTGATAAGAATCTTTATCTCCTCAGGCAGGGATCTTTGTCGTTCAACCACTTCCATTCTATTTACTTTGTCAGTGGCAGTTTCTGTTTCTGTTTCTGTTTCTGTCAGCATTACCCGCACTCCAAACCTGGCAGCAGCAGTTCTGTTTCTCAAGCCAAGTCAAAATTTACTTTATTCGGCTGGTTATAGCCATCAAAGTACAAATAACAAAACAGGACAGATCAAATCTACAATCATAAAATACATAGATGTACAATCAGTTAAGATCCCCCGTCTTGTAACAATGTAACAAACATGGAGAATAAAAAAACATAAGCCAATTATTAATCTTCGTAGAGTCCTGCTCCACTCAAAATTCATTATCTGAAATAGAATAAAATACACTCCATCGAGTAATACGATACTTCATACAAGAATGAGCACACATCGAGGATCCATAACAGAGAAAACAAAAATGACAATACAGCCACCAACACATAATTAGGCCTGAGAGTAAATAAATAAATAAGATAAGATTAGCCCAACTTATACTTGTCCAACTTTACATATGGAAACGTAATAATAAGTATTTAGATAACATGATTCAAAGCTGTGTCCACAGGGGAGTTCATAAGTGACCTATTCCTATGTCTGATAGCTCCTGTTAAAAAACGTGCTAACCCAAAACAAACCATTGGTGACACTAGCATTTGTAAATATACTAGCGCTGGCCTAACTTGTTCAAAGTTACAACCTCTAAGCAAACGAATGATACATTTTCTGTGCAGTGAATTATAATATGCACAGAAGAATAATGAATGAAGAGTGTTCTGGTCCGAGAAACTATCGCAAGGACAGGGATTTAATGTTCCTTCTTTGAAATACCCTTTAGGAAAAGCAAGGAACCAGGGAACTATATTCAGCGTGAATCTTGTCAAAACAAAAAGATGGTACGGTTTGTTTATATAAGATAAATATGGTTGCATCTGTCGACCCAGTCTCAGTGTAGCAAATCTTCTCACCATGGGTTTTTTCAATTATTTCTCCTCCCTTAGTACTCTTCGTCTGTCTAAGAACTGCTGCTTGACTTTTCTAATGGCTGGTTTACCCAATGCTATGGGGCTCAAAAATAAATTGGGGCAGCCAAGTGTTTCCATCTGGTCCTTAATATATCTAATCCATGGAATGTCTAACACCTTTTCTAGGGTGAGACAATCTTGGATGATCAATTGGTTAAGATTTGGAGTAGGTTGTGGCCAAATTCTCAGCCAATGCAATAAAGGGGCAACCGCAATCTGGTCAGAAATAAAACCTGCTCCTAATTCCTCATGTATGTTAAAAATTGGCGTGAAAGCTGGGACCGAGAGCAATCTACGCAAAAAAGTGTTTTCGGACCCCTGGATTTCTCTGACATCTGTGTAACCCCAGATGTCGCTCCCATAATTCGCCATGGGGAGACACTTAACGTTATAGATCTTCATAAGTGCGGGGAATGGTTTTGATCCTATTCTTTTTGCAAAGTCTAAAGTGGCCCCGATGCTCTAGCTAATACATTCTTTTAGTGTGCACGCTGCGTGCACCATGAGCGCCGGTCATCAAAGAGTACGCCTAAATATGGAAAGGCGGGGACTTTTACTAACTCTAGTCCCTTGCAATAGAATTAAACCTTCATTGCCCTCCTTGAACCTATGACATAGCATGTGACTTTAAAATTGGTGATTAGGTCCAATGACTCCATAAAATCTACAAAACAATTAATTTAAAAGCACCTGCAACCCCCTTGCAGTCCTGGCTGTGAGAAGTTGGCCTGGTATATGCTGCTCACTAGTTCTAGTGATCACCTTGTACCATGCCAAGCAACCCTTATGGCGCAGGTTGTAAAGCAAACCTTATAGACAAGCTATCCTAGGGGTAGCATGGACTAAGCAGTCTTAGGCTAAACTCTGTAAAGGCATGTGAAGCAAGCTGTTTTACCATACACAATCCCCTTGAATACCAAATGAAAGGACACCACACAGATATACATTGAAAATATATATATATTTATTTCTACAAATATCCCCTATACTCTTTATGAGCACAGAAGCAAATGCGTTAAAACAAAACACAGTTTAAATACATAAAAGTTGCACGAATATGGATGAGCCCTAGGGGCCACCTAAACCATATACTAAAATAGTGGTATAAGAACCACTATGGGGAAAGTGAAGAGGCCTAGGGCCTGGGGAATCGCTGGAGCTGATCGGGACTAGCAGTGAAGAAGTCGGGAAAGGCCCGCGGGACTCGGGTGCAGTGCGGAAAGCGCACGCAATACCAATGCAATGTCAATGGGCGTAAAAGTTACAAAGTCAGTTATTAAGGAACCTTCCGAGTGACCTAGAAAGATGAAACTTTAGACACAGACACTAGAGGTGTGTACCAGTGTGGGAAGACCGGCGGAGCTGAGTTACCTCACCCACAGGAAGCGGGTGCACAGGGTCGAAGTAATGTCGGGTTTCGTCACGCAGGTCGATGGTGCTTGGAGCTGAAGATGCTGCAGGCGGCTCGATGTGAAGAGTTCCGGTGGATCCAAGGGTGGATCTGAAGAGGTGAAGACCTGAAAGCAGAGGGGACAATGTTCAAAGTCACTAGCCAGTGACTACCGTGGAACCAGAACGGAACCAGGCGATGTCGGGTGCAAACAGGCGTCGAGGTGTAGCTTCTCTCTGCAGCCACGTGGATACGAGGGGTCGAGAACATCCAGGAGTCGGTCACGAGCTGTCCCACGCAGGCTTCTCGCTGTTGGCGGTGTCGGCGACTTGATTGAAGCAAACAGGCCTTGGCTAATGCAAGCCACGCAGGAATCGAAAAAGGCTTGTCACTCGGACCAGCAAGGTCAGAGTGGGTGCTCCCTTTTACAGGAGCAAGGGCAAGTCTGGAGCAACTAGACCTGCGGTGAAAGTTGTAGGTTTCGTCGCCAAGATGGCCGCTAGCCACGTGGCAAGTGGCCGGGCTGGCGCGTCGAGTGGCATGGTGCAAAAGGGCCCCACGCAGATCGTGGAGATGCTGGGGGGCTGATCTTTGGTGCAAGGGCTGCTCGAGGTTGGGGCTTCTCAAACCCCAAAGCACAGCGTCGAGGGTGCCTCTGATGCTGCGCAGTCAGCATTTCGGGGGTCTTCCAAGAGGTCCGGTCCCACGTCTCTCGATGCCTCCACGGGTCCCTTCTTCGCAGGGACTCTGGATCGGGCGGTGAAAAGTCTGGGAGTCTGGGTCTTGTCAGGCTCTGGGCTCGGGCTCCGGCGGGAGGCGGCGGCAAAGCAGACGTCGAGTTGCTGGTTGGTGCCTGTGTTCACAGGGTGGTCACTCCTTGGCCACAAGGGAGATTCTCTTCCGTCTTCTGAGCAGCAGAATGTCGAAGTCCAGTCTTCTTCTGTATTTCAAGTTGATTCAGGATGATCTGAAGTCTCAGGACACAGCTCCCACTCTTATTTGAATCTGAGGGGCCGGATCACCTACTAGGTCCCTCCTCTGGGTGGAACCAGGAAGGGGGGTGGTTACACCCCCTTTCCTGTGTCCAGTTTCGCTCCAGGACTGGGGCTGGAAGGCCCCAGCACCGGTTTGAACTGGCCTATGCACAGGGACACCTTGTGTGCCCCAGGCATGTCTGATTCTATTCAGCCCTGTCCTACCCAATACACAAAATCCTGTCTGGGGTGGTGCTAGCACCTCCCAAGGCAGGAAACCCTTTGTCCAAGCTGCCCTCGCTGGAAGGACTCCCAGCAGCAGGAGGTCCGACTTGTGTCTGCGGTGGCAGCATCCATCTTGTGATGCTGAGGCTCTGTTTAACTTTAACCGGGGTTCAGGCTAGGTACATGTCGTGTCCCTCTAGAAGGGTGGAATGCTACCCCCGTTGCCAGAACTGGCGAGGGGGTAGTATTCCAATTCATATGACACCTTACTCGACATGTTTTGATAAAGCCAAACCCAAGATAGCATTTAACCGCGAGGATTATAATGCACTTAAGAGTATATGGTATGGCAGTATCATGAAACAGCTAAAGGACATGGTTCCGAAAGCTGCAGACAGGCTCAGCTCATGCCAGAGCACCATCTCACATATTTCCAAGCACTCTGCCTCCAGTATTGATGAGGCCTTCCATAGGAGTGGCTGATAGGAACATATGTGTCCATTTTAGGTTAGGTATAGGCATACTACACCTAAGTAAGGGGTGGTTACACGACTTACCCCAGCTGAGTGATCAGCCAGTTGTGTCAAATATGGAGGCCAGGCCAGGGGTGGCATAATACATGCTGCAGCCCCTGGTAGGCCTTGGAAGCACCTATGCCCTGGGTACCTGGGTACACTGTTACAGGGGCCAATAAGGTGAACCAATTCCAAGTGTGTATGTACCTAAGGTACATGGAGTCCATTTTAAGGAGAGAGCAATTAGCCTGGGGCCCTGAATAGCAGGATCCCAGGCCAACTATGTCAAAAACCAGCTAAACACCAGGCAAAAAGTTTGGGGGTAACCATAGTCAGATATCCACCTTCCTACATAACCCCCCCCCCCCAAACGAAAGGAGATAAGGCTATCCTTGACCAGGTAAGCCTATATTGCCTAAGTGGCCATATAAGGAAGTACCAGCTCTGGCTTGGTTACCCCCTGTCTCATGGTCCACTAAGCAATCCCTCACCCTAAGGGTATCTGAGGGTCTCCACCATAGGGAATCTCTACCTGTGGTGTGTCTTTGCAAAGTTAAAGGCTGGTGTTGGGATGGAGTACCGAAGTGAGATTCCTCTGTAGGGATCAGCTTCCTCCATCACTCTCCACCATGTGTGCCTTTCTTTCTTTGACTGAGTTGCACTGTGCTCTCAGGGTCAACCTCTGGCTACCTAAAGCTGGAGGCTGGGTCCCTCTTGTTGGTTTACTGGAGGGACAGTTCAGGTTTGGGCCCTTGGGGTCCCAGGTTTGGCTGTGCCCAACAGAATCCATCTGTGGGAGGTCCCTAACTACTTTTAAGGGGGCTCCATCAGGAGTTTTTAAAGTTTTCACCTCACTAGGGCCACTAGTTTCGGTGCCCCTAATCTGTTGATGGGGGTGCTTTATTTGACAGGGGGCTCTTTGGGGCTCACTGTCCTTCTTGTCCTCTGCAGCCCTGGGCTGACTAAGGCAAGGTAGAGAGGGGCAGGTTACCTGCTCCAGACTGGGTCCCACCTGAGAAGGGTCCACTGTCATCAGAGGCTCTGTCAGGCCAGGCCTAACAACCTCTGGGACAGTTCCTTCATCAGGGGTAAGATCAGTTCCCTGAGGAGGCTGATCCTTTCCTAAAGTCTGGTGGGAGGGAGATTTCTCTTCCTCCTCACTGCTCTCTGTTTGTGTGGAGTGATCCATCTTTTCAGGCTTCACAACACATGTATCAGTTTGAGTTTGGGCTGTGGCCATCACAGCCCCACCAACCTTTTCAGGAGGAGACTCAGTTTGGGTATGGGCTGTTACCATCACAGCCCTGCTAATCTTTCAGGAGGGAAGTTAGCTAAAGATGGGGCTGAGGTTTGCTCAGCCCTACCAACCTTTTCAGGAAGGACATCTTGGATTGGGGCTGTAGCCATCACGGCCCCACTAACCTTTCCATGGAGATTTACCATTTTAGAATGGGTTTCTTGTTCCACCTCAGCCCAGGCTGAGATTTCTAAATCATTCCCCAGTAGACAATCTACAGGCAAGTTTGATGACACTGCCACTCTCTTTGGGCCAGTGACACCTCCCCAGCTAAGATTTACTACTGCCATGGGGTGATTGGTTTCTATTCCATCAATGTTTGTCACCTGATATGTGGCATCAGGTAAAAGTTGCCTTGAGGGGACTAGACATTCAGCCAACATGGTGATGCTAGCCCCTGTGTCTCTAAAGGCCTCAACTTTCAAGCCATTGATGAGGGGCTCCTGTCTATACTTGCTCAAAGTGTTTGGGCAAGCAGTGAAATTGGCAAACCCCATGCCAGTCTCATAGACAAGAGTATCTGAGGTAGGGGACCTGGTTAGGCCAGAATCCACCTGTCCTCCAAAAGTAAACCCACCCAGATTCCTGGGTGTGCTCCCACTTCCTGGGGGATTACTGCTGACAGTAACAGGCGGTGTTGGAGCTAGCTTTGGAGGTATATTCTCTTTATTGCAATTCTTGGGACAACAGCTGTCTGTTTTGTAATGCCCAACCTGTTTACAGGCATGACAATAAGGCTTTTTCTCGGTTGAAGAAGTGTCTTGGGACCCACCCCCATCCTTGGAGTTTTGGGGCCCTGGGGAAGTCTTTTCCTTACTTTTATCCCCACCCTTCTCTTGAGGCTTGGTAGTCTCTTTCTTTTGGTCACCACCCTGGTTCTTAGGCCTGATCCTGGTTCTGACCCATTTGTCTGCCCTCCTACCCAATTCTTGTGGGGAGGTCAGATCAGAGTCAACCAGGTGCTGATGTAGAAGCTGATTTTGACAATTACTTAAGATTTGCTCTCTCATAATTAAATTATACAATCCTGTATAGTCAGTAACCTTACTTCCCAGCAACCAGCCCTCCAGAGCCTTAGTGGCACATTCAACAAATTCAGACCAGTCCTGAGTCTGTGTCTTCTGGGTATCTCTGAACATTAACCTGTACTGTTCAGTGGTTAAGCCTAACCCATCAATCAGAGCACTCTTCAGGACCAGGTCGTTTCTAGAATCCCCATCACTAACTGTGAGGAGTCTGTCTCGGCCTCTACCTTCAAAGGAGAGCCACAATATTGCTGCCCACTGCTCCTGAGGGACCTGCTGTACTTTGCAAGCTCTCTCAAGTGCAGTCATCCATTTGTGGATATCATCCCCAACTTTGTAGGGGGGCACAATCTTACTCAGGTTTCTATTGTCATAGGACCTGTCTTTATCCTTAGGGATAGTGCTGCCACCATTGGATTCTAATCCACTCTCTCTAGGCTGCCTTGCTCTAGCAAGTTTCTCTTTGGCCAGGGCAACTTCTAATTCTTGCCTCTGGATCCTAAGTTCAGCCTCTCTCATTTTGGCCTCATGTTCCCTTCTCTGAGGGCTAGTCAACTCCCTTCTGGAGTTGCCATGAGAACCTCTAGAAACATGGGAAGTATTGGATTCACCTGAGTGATTCCTCCTCCTCCTATGCTCCTGGTTAAGTCCATTTGGGGGTCTGAATGGGTTGGACCCACCTTCAGTCCCAAATAAGCTTAAGTTAGCCTGGTTAAGCCTGCTGACTAACACCTGGCTATTTCTACCATCATCAGAATCACTTTCTTCCTCCTCCTCCTCCTCTTCTTCCTCTTCCTCAGGCTGAGTATTCCCAGTGATATGGTCTTCCTCATCTATCTGGATGACAGGGGCAGGGGCATCAGGGTTATCATCTTCAGAAGGTGAAACTTCCTCACCAGTCCCTGAGGGGCCTGGTTTGGAGTTCTTTAGAGCTTCAGACTGGTCTAACAGCTCTCTGAGGTGTCCTGCTGTAGGAGTAGGACCTGTTTTGATTCCTCTCATGGAACACAGTTGCTTCAGTTCCTTAAATGGAAAGATAGCAAATTTGGATGGTGCCCTTGGAGGGTCACTCTCAAAAGAGTTGGGTCCAGTGGATCCCTCTGCTCCAGACATTGCTCTAGTGTGGTGGATGTGTTGCAATCTACCTACACTTGTGTTTTCCTACAAAACCTATCTAGTAGTTGTAGTCAGGGTGTGCTACTCCCTATCCTCTACAACAACTAAGTTCAGTAGAACTTAAGTATATCTAGTCTTGTTTTAGTGTACCTATCAGGTACCTGTATGATCTTTCAAATGATATTTCCAAAGATTGTAATGGTAAAACAACAGCAAGCTCAAATCCCAATCCGCTGCTCACCAATGTGAGAAGTTGGCCTGGTATATGCTGCTCACTAGTTCTAGTGATCACCTTGTACCATGCCAAGCAACCCTTATGGCGCAGGTTGTAAAGTCAACCTTATAGACAAGCTATCCTAGGGGTAGCATGGACTAAGCAGTCTTAGGCTAAACTCTGTAAAGGCATGTGAAGCAAGCTGTTTTACCATACACAATCCCCTTGAATACCAAATGAAAGGACACCACACAGATATATATTGAAAATATATATATATATATTTATTTCTACAAATATCCCCTATACTCTTTATGAGCACAGAAGCAAATGTGTTAAAACAAAACGCAGTTTAAATACATAAAAGTTGCACGAATATGGATGAGCCCTAGGGGCCACCTAAACCATATACTAAAATAGTGGTATAAGAACCACTATGGGGAAAGTGAAGAGGCCTAGGGCCTGGGAAATTGCTGGAGCTGATCGGGACTAGCAGTGAAGAAGTCGGGAAAGGCCCGCGGGACTCGGGTGCAGTGCGGAAAGCGCACGCAATACCAATGCAATGTCAATGGTGTGTAAAAGTTACAAAGTCAGTTATTAAGGAACCTTCCGAGTGACCTAGAAAGATGAAACTTTAGACACAGACACTAGAGGTGTGTACCAGTGTGGGAACACTGGCGGAGCTGAGTTACCTCACCCACAGGAAGCGGGTGCACAGGGTCGAAGTAGTGTCGGGTTTCGTCATGCAGGTCGATGGTGCTTGGAGCTGAAGATGCTGCAGGCGGCTCGATGTGAAGAGTTCCGGTGGATCCAAGGGTGGATCTGAAGAGGTGAAGACCTGAAAGCAGAGGGGACAATGTTCAAAGTCACTAGCCAGTGACTACCGTGGAACCAGAACGGAACCAGGCGATGTCGGGTGCAAACAGGCGTCGAGGTGTAGCTTCTCTCTGCAGCCACGTGGACACGAGGGGTCAAGGACGTCCAGGAGTCGGTCACGAGCTGTCCCACGCAGGCTTCTCGCTGTTGGCAGTGTCGGCGACTTGATTGAAGCAAACAGGCCTTGGCTAATGCAAGCCACGCAGGAATCAAAAAAGGCTTGTCACTCGGACCAGCAAGGTCAGAGCGGGTGCTCCCTTTTACAGGAGCAAGGGCAAGTCTGGAGCAACCAGACCTGCTGTGAAAGTTGTAGGTTTCGTCGCCAAGATGGCCGCTAGCCACGTGGCAAGTGGCCGGGCTGGCGCGTCGAGTGGCACGGTGCAAAAGGGCCCCACGCAGATCGTGGAGATGCTGGGAGGCTGATCTTTGGTGCAAGGGCTGCTCGAGGTTGGGGCTTCTCAAACCCCAAAGCACAGTATCGAGGGTGCCTCTGATGCTGCGCAGTCAGCGTTTTGGGGGTCTTCCAAGAGGTCCGGTCCCACGTCTCTCGATGCCTCCACGGGTCCCTTCTTCGCAGGGACTGTGGATCGGGCGGTGAGAAGTCTGGGAGTCTGGGTCTTGTCAGGCTCTGGGCTCGGGCTCCGGCGGGAGGCGGCGGCAAAGCAGATGTCGAGTTGCTGGTTGGTGCCTGTGTTCACAGGGTGGTCACTCCTTGGCCACAAGGGAGATTCTCTTCCGTCTTCTGAGCAGCAGAATGTCGAAGTCCAGTCTTCTTCTGTATTTCAAGTTGATTCAGGATGATCTGAAGTCTCAGGACACAGCTCCCACTCTTATTCGAATCTGGGGGGCCGGATCACCTACTAGGTCCCTCCTCTGGGTGGAACCAGGAAGGGGGGTGGTTACACCCCCTTTCCTTTGTCCAGTTTCGCGCCAGGACTGGGGCTGGAAGGCCCCAGCACCAGTTTGAACTGGCCTATGCACAGGGACACCTTGTGTGCCCCAGGCATGTCTGATTCTATTCAGCCCTGTCCTACCCAATACACAAAATCCTGTCTGGGGTGGTGCTAGCACCTCCCAAGGCAGGAAACCCTTTGTCCAAGCTGCCCTCGCTGGAAGGACTCCCAGCAGCAGGAGGTCAGACTTGTGTCTGCGGTGGCAGCATCCATCTTGTGATGCTGAGGCTCTGTTTAACTTTAACCGGGGTTCAGGCTAGGTACATGTCGTGTCCCTCTAGAAGGGTGGAATGCTACCCCCGTCGCCAGAACTGGCGAGGGGGTAGTATTCCAATTCGTATGACACCTTACTCAACATGTTTTGATAAAGCCAAACCGAAGATAGCATTTAACCGCGAGGATTATAATGCACTTAAGAGTATATGGTATGGCAGTATCATGAAACAGCTAAAGGACATGGTTCCGAAAGCTGCAGACAGGCTCAGCTCATGCCAGAGCACCATCTCACATATTTACAAGCACTCTGCCTCCAGGATTGATGAGGCCTTCCATAGGAGTGGCTGATAGGAACATATGTGTCCATTTTAGGTTAGGTATAGGCATACTACACCTAAGTAAGGGGTGGTTACACCGACTTACCCCAGCTGAGTGATCAGCCAGTTGTGTCAAATATGGAGGCCAGGCCAGGGGTGGCATAATACATGCTGCAGCCCCTGGTAGGCCTTGGAAGCACCTATGCCCTGGGTACCTGGGTACACTGTTACAGGGGCCAATAAGGTGAACCAATTCCAATTGTGTATGTACCTAAGGTACATGGAGTCCATTTTAAGGAGAGAGCAATTAGCCTGGGGCCCTGAATAGCAGGATCCCAGGCCAACTATGTCAAAAACCAGCTAAACAGCAGGCAAAAAGTTTGGGGGTAACCATAGTCAGATATCCACCTTCCTACACTGGTCACCAACACCGCATCATCAGCATACAGAAATGCCGGAATCATTTTGGTACCGGATCTAGGGATATCTTTACAGCAAGAAATCAAAGAATCCCCTAACTTATTAATATAGAGGGTGAATAGTAAGGGGGCTAAAATGCACCCCTGCCAGACCCCTCTTTTTACTGCCCATGAATCAGTCAGGCTACCATCTTCATTAAAACGCACTGCTGCTGTTGTATTTTCATGGATGGCTGCCAGAAATGAGATCAAGTCAGCATCTAGCCCTATATCTTGAAGGATCACCCAGAGTTTTGATCTGTTAACAAGGTCGAAAGCCGAGGTTAGATCCATAAAGGCCAGATGGAGGTCCCCGTGCTTTGCAACTGTATATTCCCTATCACCAAATGGAGATTAAGGCATTGGTCCAGCGTACCTTTCCCTTGCCGAAAACCATATTGGAGATCGGATACTATACTTGCTTGATCAAGCCACTCTGTTAGACGTGCTAGGACAACTTTCCCCATAATTTTGGCCACGGAGTCAAGGAGCAAAATAGGCCTATAACAAGCTGTGTCGTCCCTTGCTCCCTTCTTAAAGATGGTATGATAACCGCCTTGGCCCAAGACAGGGGAAAACCAGACAGGCAGGCTACATTAAAAACATGGGTTAAAATCTTGGCCCATAGCTTAGGATCTGCCTTATAAAGGTCAGCCAGTACTCCGTCGGGACCTGGAGCTTTCCCCCCTAAAGTTGATGTAATCGCCTTATTGACTTCATCAATAGTAAACACAAGAAGGTGGCATGCGCAATCACTACCTGATGTCCCTGCGGGAGTTCCGGAGGTCACATCACTATACACTTTTCCAAAGTGTTGCACCCACCTCTCAGCAGGAACTAAACAATCTTTACTGGAGTTTGGTGAATCGTCAAACAATGGACTATTTACAACAGACCAGAATCTAGAACTGTTGGCCAGCACACTGGCCTGGCTAAGCTCCTCCCACGCCATCTCCCTTAATTGCCTTTTCCGTCTTTCCACTGCAAGTTTGTATGCCCGCCTTTCATTCTTAACCCGTAAGGCTACCCTAGGTTTTTGCTTGAGCTCCTGCATGAGTTCCTCATGGGTATTCATACAGGTTTCATCAAATAATTTTTTTAATTTTGGGGGCCTTGGTCTACGGGATACAGTTAAGTTCAAAGCGACCTGCTTTGTGATTCAGTCAAAGGCTTCAAGGACAGATAGTGGTTGGGATTTTCTCAGACCAGGACTCCCAAACTCCTGCGCACAGTTGGTAATTAAACTGTCAATAAAGCTGTCAGGGGTGATCCTTTCCCACATCAATCTACGTGCATGATCTATGGGCGCAATATTAGCGTTAGTGAGTTGGGTCATGGTCCTTCCTTTATTTACAGCTTGTATATTAAGGTCCAGTGTCAGTGGATTATGATTACTGAAACAATTTTTTGTTGCGCTTAATGTGCCTAGTGTCGACATCAATGAAAGCAGATGAAAATATAATCGATTATACTGTGACGGCCATGACCAACATCTGTAGGTACGGGGATTATCCTGTCTGACTGCGCAGTGCAAATCAAGTTATGGGCTGATAAAAAGTTTTCTAAAGAAGTGCCGGAAGAGGTATGTTCGAAATGGGTTAACCCCTGAGGGCCATAGTCCTCCTCCTGCCTTGCTAAGCAGTTGGTAGGGCAGACATTAATATTACAATATCCCAGGACTAATATGTCATAGTGTGTTTCAGTGATATCACCATAATTGCCCAAAAAAGCAGTGAGAGCTCTAAGGTGCTCTAGCTCATCAATTCTAGTGAAAGAATTATAAAAATTCACCACTAGAAGAGTTGGCAAGTTCTTCCCTGTCAGTTCTACTACTAAAATATGGGGAGAACATGATTCAATCAACTTTACTTTATAAGACAACTTGAGGTTAATCAACAATAGTAAGCCCCCCCCTTCCTCTACCCATACTGGATGGTGTAGCAAATTTACAAAAAGATATAAACCCATCCAAATAGTAGGTTTCATTAGCCTCCCACGTTTCCTGAAGGGCTATAATATGATGTGTAGCAAGGAAAAGTTCCTAATTGGGGTCACCCTTTTTTGCCCTTAAACCAGCAATATTCCATGTTAAAACTTTTGTTATGCCTCCATCAATTATTGTGAAGGTAGAACTAGGTTTTACTATGCCAGCTGATGAAGTCTGGTGGTACAAGGGACAGGACGGAATAAGATTAGATAAACTAACCATGGGAACATGTATTAGATCGTCCAGTATTTCTACCAAATTGTCTAAGACAGAAGGTACTGCATTGTCTAAGACAGCCGGTACTGCATTGCTAACAAATAGTCAGTCTTGAGCATCTAAACCAGAAAGTGCCGGAAAACTGTTAGACAAAGAAAAGGAGGGAACAGTCAACGTCAAAGTTCTCACAGAAGGCTTGTAAAAGTATCCCAGTGGCAAGACCCAGATGGAGGTGGCAAACATAGGGCACGGATCCTGCGCCCTTAAAATCGTCTGGACAACCGCAGGAATTTGAAAATGAATGACCACGCAGTCCCCCTCGAAGTTCTTTAGTGATCGTCCCGTCCACACAACTCTGCGCACCATGATGATGTTATTACTCATGGGTACCCTAAAACCTTTATGTTTGGATAACCAATCTACGGCTTTAATGCGCAGTTGGGTCCAAGATTCAGTTTGGTCTGGTCTAAGCGGTGGGACGCCGGCCAGAAACAAGACATAAGGATATGCGGCCGGGGGCAGATCTAGCACATCTCCACAGCACTTAGTATTCACACCATTCAACGAAATCGGACCGTCTCTGTGGTGATTACTAGCTCTCATAGTAGACTTGGCCTGATCAATAGATAGTGATCTCAAAGGACCCACAGGCTGGGGCGGGATCTGATCAGCTGGGCAAAAGGAGTTAACCAAACCACCTATCCCCAACCCTCCCGGGCCCAGATGTACCATATTCCCCACAGGCCCAGATGTCATATCTAATGGTTGAGGTGTAGCAGGACTCCCATTACAAGTGAGCTCATTTCCTGCTCTGCGGACCAATTCCCTATTGTTACCCCCCACAGGGCCAATGGCTTCTGGCATTACTGGGGCCACGGGTGCTGTAGCTACCACTCGTGCCGCACATTGACACCCACATGCCTTCTGATTAACTGGGTCATTACTCGATTTTAGGAGATGTGACAATTTTTCTTCAATACCCCCTAGTTTACTTAAGAAAGGCGCTAAGAGAGGAGATATTAAAGTCTCCAAATGTTTCCAGTGGTCAGGATCACCTCCATGATCCACCATGGTGTGGGGGTCGGTGTTTGGAAAAGGAGGCGTAACACGATTAGGTTTCGGGGAGTGATTCTCGTGTGCCCCTAAAGCTTGATGTTTAAGCTTAACTTTGGCCTTGTTCTCCAGTGCCACACTTCCCCTTGAACGTTTTGCAGGCGGCTCACCGTTACCTTCCTCAACATTCCCTCCTAACCTGGATTTAGAAGAGCATGCCACACTTTCCCTTTCCCTAGCAACTCTTTTGGATCAAGAAGCAGGATCACCTTTGGTGACATAGGTCATAATTGTAGTATGATCTAAGGTTGAGACAGGGGGTGCAGGTAGATCTGTTTTCTCCTCAGGTGAAATAGCCAGCAATTCCTTAGGTAAGCTCAGCCTCTGATTTCGGATAAGTTCCAAAGTGCCTAGGTGGTCCACCTCCAATACCCCCGATTTGAAAGCTAATCCATCCACTGGCTTCCCAACCAGACTAGCAACTAGTCATCCAAGCTTAAGTGGTCCGTGATTTGCGGAGCACCCAGGGGCGATTTGGCCAAAGTTATAGCCCCCAAGGATGATCTTTTTAGCCCTGCGTAAGTGCCCGAAGAGAGCCTTTTTTCAATGAGCTGTATTTCATGCGTTAATACTGACTCCGCCCTTGATAAAAACGTGTCCAATGTTCCCACTACTCCCCAGCCCCCAGCCCTCAGACCTATAACCTTACGTTTAGAAGTCATGACCAGTGCCTCAATATATAACACCTCCTTCTAAACAAGCAACGGTCTCAGGGACAATATGACAATAAAATTACCTTAAAGTTTGTCCAGGGTTCAGAGTGTCTTGCACAGCAAAGGGGGATGGCCCAGCCCTGCCTCCTTCTGGCTCGGACGGGCTCAGACAGGCCCGCCCTTGGCCCAGGTTTTGTACGGCGTGTGTCCCCCAAAGCGGGTGCAGCGAGGTGTAATGTAGGCTTTTTCCCCTGCTCAGGTGCGGCGCATTAGTGGCAGGCAAGGCTTCCTGGGACTTGCAGTCCCCTCGATGACCAACAACGTCCTCCTCCAAACAGTGAAGCGGCTCCCGCGAAGCGGGTGCCGCGAAGTGTAACGTAGGCTTTTTCCAGTGCTCAGGTGTGGCGCATTAGTGGCAGGCAAGCCTTCCTGGTACTTGCAGTCCCCTCGATGACCAACAGCGTCCTCCTCTAAACAGCGATGTTTCTCAATATCACCAATGCAGACTTGTGAACTTTGCTAATGAGATGGCGTTTCATGTAATCCAGTTTCCAGTTATCACTCCATTTCTTCCCTGTAGAAAAGTCTCCAACATTCTTGGCTTTGACACATGCTTTGCAATTCAAGCCCACGTCTGGATTGTATTGAAATCGTTCCCCGAGTTGTACGTGAACCTTGCTTTGTGATTTCTGGGTCTCAGCCTCCACAATTTCTTTCATCCACTCTTCCTTGAATAGAAGGCAACATTTCTTCCTTTGTGGTGAAGCACCACACTCTCCCGAAGTTACAGCTTTGCGCTTGAATATTTTTGTACCAGCCAGTTTTAACCTGCTTTGCCACAAAGCCCTCAAAATAAAGGAACATGGCTTAAGTTGATGCCTATGTTCATGAATGCAATCTGTCACATAGTACTGAGGCATCGCCGGCAAAACGTAGAGTGTAATTACCTACATTTTCTGTTCTCTGCCCTACCCTTCCAAAGTTTTATGCAGCACTGTCCGTAGGGCCTTCAATAGAAGTAAAGATTGTTACAGCACATTGTGATACAGCAATATACCATGTACACCATAAGGTTACTCTACCAAACAATCACCTGTTCTGCTTTTACTCACGTACGCCCGTTTAAATGTGTGGGGTACTGTCTGCAAAACCTTCAACAGAAGAAAACATGGGCAAGGTATGTTGTTATACTACAGTGTACAAGATGCAGCAGTTTAATTCTACCAAACATTTACCTGTTCTGTTTGTACTCAAGTATGCCTGTTCAAGCCCTCGGTGGAGCGGGGGGAGCAACATTTAGACACTGTCTGGCGGAGCACTTTGGGAGCCGGCACTGACCTGAGGAGAGCAGCAGTCCTAAGCAACGCCGCACCAGGCGCTAGTCACCGCGAACACCAGGCACGCCACCGCCGCCCCGGGACTTCAGGTCCCGGCAGCCTTTGCGGCGGAGGCGCGTTCCCTGACGCATCATCAACGCGCCAGGAGGGGCAGATAAAATCAGGAAGCCCTCGGTGGAGCGGGGGGAGCAACATTTAGACACTGTCTGGCGGAGCACTTTGGGAGCCGGCACTGACCTGAGGAGAGCAGCAGTCCTAAGCAACGCCGCACCAGGCGCCAGTCACCGCGAACACCAGGCACGCCACCGCCGCCCCGGGACTTCAGGTCCCGGCAGCCTTTGCGGCGGAGGCGCGTTCCCTGACGTGTCATCAACGCGCCAGGAGGGGCAGATAAAATCAGGAAGCCCTCAGCTACGCGGGACGCGAGTGGGACGCCCGGGGCTAAGCCCGGGCAAAGGGCGGGCCCTCTGAGGCCCTCCGAGGCACGAGACGGCCAGGCAAGGCCATCCCCTTGGCATCTACCGTGTGGACATTAAGGTACTGTACCCAGCTCGATATTTGGCATACTACATCGTATAGATGACATTTAATCGTTATTACACTGCAGCTGTTTGAAATTTACACCACACCGTGTTATTGTCATCCAGTGACTTGGTCTGAGTCTAGTTTTGATAGGCCCTTTAGAGTAATAGTCCAGAGTATGGGGAAAAAACTGGTACCTGCCCCTGCCGAGACTTTGAATACCTTAGATTCTTATCTTGTTCAAGTGGTCAGCAGCATCAATAATAAGCGAAGGCAATCTTTGGGCCTAAGCCAATCACCTGTGTTGCCTGCAGAAAGCCCATCTACAAGTGCATTAAGCACAGCAATGTCTGATTCATTGCTAGATAATCCTCCGCTTAACCTAGCTGACTCTAATTCTTTAGATAACTGCATTGAGGCTGCCGATGACTCTGATCCTGTAACGGATAGAACAGATTTAATAGATTTATCAGACAACGCCATTATTGATTCAAACAGCCAGATAGCTGCCACGGACGAAGACCTACAACCCCCGCAGCTAGAAACACGTGCTGTTAGAGCGTGTAGAAAACCTCCAGCGAAACGAGGGGGGAATCAACTAGGTAGGAAAAAGCCTGCCACCCCTCCTTCTAGACGGGTGGGCAAACATGTAGATCCCGAGGTAGATATTGAGTCCAAACGCATTATCGATGATGACCTTTTTAAGAGGATTCAAGACATGATAGACATCAAAATTAGGACCATAATTAAACCTCTGATCGGGAAAGTGGATAAACTAACTGCTGAAGTTAGGAAGTTGGGTGGGGTTCATAGCAAATTGGCCAAGGAGGTAGAGAATCTATCTTCCCTCGTCACAGATTTAACAGCCACGGATGAGGAGGTTACCCCAACCGAAAGCAACTCACAGCCCATCCAACAAGGGCTGTCGTCTTCACCTTCACCACCATCACTAACTGTCCCGGGTCAGAATGTTGAAACTGGAGTCTCTCACATCAGTTTAACTGATGCAACAGCGGTAAGACATCAAGAGGATGCTTCAGTCCAATTCATCGTGGAAGCCTCACCGGTAGTTTTGGTGTTGGCTAACGTCCCAGTTCTATCACAAGATAAAACAGAGTCCAATCAGGGTCTAAAAGATAAAGCTTTACATTGGCTTTCAAACAATATGCATATGGCTCAAGAAGGGTTCGATAAACTGGCAGGGGATATAGTTTCGACTAGGAGGGTATCTTGGATTGGCAGTAAGCCTAAAAAGTTTAAAGGCGATTGTGTTATTTTAAACTTTGCTAATGCCGAGGTCCTTCCAGACATCCTGAGTAACGTTTTTCCACCCCAACGTCGTAGTGGCTCTATAATTCCATTGACTCTCAAGTTCTTCTATGATGAGTTTCAGTCTGCTACCTTACCCAATACCAACAGGTATAACAAGCCTATTAATACCAGTAGCTGGGGAGGGGCCACCGGATCGCGACATCCAAATGACTGGTTTCAGCCGATTGCACATCGGGAGTTAGGAAGAGCTATTTACCCGTATGAGCAAAATATCTAGTCTGTCCACCCGTATGAGTTACCTCTGGGCTATGATCATAGTGTGCGGGGTATAAGGCCAACACATTGGCAGAGAACTGATCCATTTTTGATCCGCCCAAATACCCCACATTCCATGTGGAATCCAGCTCTAAATGGACAGGTTCAGTTAGCCACTCCATCTGCGTGGGGATTCGCCACAGGAAATAGGTTTGGCCCTCTATCTGACTTAAATACCTGTGATTGACTTGAAACAGGAGTTGATCAAGAAAGTGTGGGGCTGAACAACCCAAAAACTAGTAGTGGTGGTTTTAGCATTGATGATCATTCTAGTTTTCCAACGTTTAATGTAGCCGCTGAGTCTCAATTATCTACAAACTTTGACCAGCAATTAATTTTATCTGGGACTGTGGCCTGTGCTAAACCGGGTCCCATCGGAGAGGTCACACAGAGCCGCGGTCAAGCGGTAACTAGTGAGGTACTATTACCGCAAGTAATAGCGGAAGGAGACTCAGAGGGTGGTAACGAGTTAAGGACAATTACTGACTCGTGTAAGATCATAAGCTGGAATGTAGCAGGTTTAAACGCTAAACGCCAGGACCCTGTTTGGCGGAACTTTATTTCAAAGCATCATATCATTGCTCTGCAAGAAACCTGGGACACATCCAGTAATATTTGGTGGGATGGGTTTACCAGTTTCACAAGACCTGCAGTCCCTAGTAGAATGGGCAGGGCTAAAGGTGGTTTGGCGTTCTTTTTTGCCTTGGATCTAAAAGGAAGTTACAGGCATATTGTCTCTGATTCTGATAATATCTTAATAGTTGAAAGGGTGATTAACAAAACTAGTAGGACTTTATATGTCAATTTTTATAATTCTGGGAACAGTGACTATGGCGGCTGTAATATTGCCAGTCTGGACAGTATTTTAAACACAGTCTTACAGAATATCGCATTTGCTTCTGAGTTCATTTTATTAGGTGATTTTAATATTCATTTATGTAAATTAGCCTGTAAGGGAAGAGGAGCTAACGAAGTTGATGATGCGGCCCCAACGGGGCCTCACTTCGAACATTCTGTAGAGGGACAGGAGCTTGAAGACCTACTTGCAAATTACAATCTATATGAACCCGATTATGGTTTGAGAACGCCAACCTTCACTGGCGGCCACCATGGTACGGTGATAGATTATATTTTTGTCTCTCTTGGTATTCTAAATCGGACCACCGCTTATCGCACAGTAGCAACTCACTATAGTGACCATAACCCAGTACTACTCGAAGTGGCCTGGGGAGCTCAGATGGGTGTATCACCATCAATTGTAAAATCGACACATCCCCTGAGGACCACTGATCAAGATAGAAGAGTGAAGTGGGCAAATGTGATTCCGGATAATTTTTACGAAAAATGCTACCCTAAAATTAAAGACCAGGTTGAGCTTTGTCAGAATCCGGACGCTCAAGGGAATCACATTGTTGCAGCTTATGAGGAAATATGTGTCCAGGTCTCTAATGATCTTTTAGCTAAACCCATCCAGGGAGCCCAAGGACACAAGCGATGGTTCGACTCAGCATGTTCGAAGGCCCATAGAGATTTGTTGGTGGCTTTAAAAATTGTCCCGAGGGTAACAGATGACATTGTGAGGCTAAGGAAAATCTATAAGACAGCCATAAAGATTCGCAAAGAATCCATTAAACGCGAAACATGGGATAACCTCCTTTCAGCGGCGGTGCTGAAGGACAGTAGGAGATTTTGGGAGATCATCAAGCAGCCCCTATTCTCTGAAGATAGCAATGCACCCATGGACTGCGTGATTAGTGATGAAAAATGGCTGTCTTTTTTCAAAAATGTATATGGGGGTGATGAAGTTGAGGAGGGCATTAATATGGGTCTGCCCAATGTGGCTGCACATCCTATCGTCTTTAATCCCCAAGAAGTGGAGAAAGCACTCATGGCAACAACCAAACATAAGGCACCTGGACCAGATGGAGTCCCGGCTGACTTTTTTATGCACTCGCCTAAACTGTGGTCGAAGGTTTTGTCTAACGTGTTTAATGCAGTTAATGGCAATTCAGCTCCCGCATCATGGGCAATATCCACCATCGTCCCCATTTATAAAAACAAAGGGCAGCGGGACGATCCAGCATTTTATAGGCCCATATCCCTTTTGGATTCAACCATAAAAGTTTTGGGTAGAGTCCTTTTATTTAGATTGAGGGAGAATGTTGAGGGTTGTGGTGGGCTGTCCGAACTGCAATATGGTTTTAGAGAGAGAAAAGGGACCATCGAGCAATGTATTAATTTGCATTTACTCATCTCTAAGTACACGGTGGCCAAGGAGGGTTCTGTGTATCTTGCATTTATGGACCTCTCCTCGGCTTTCGACCTCGTTAATAGATCCAAACTATGGTCGACCCTGTTGGAATTGGGCATTGATGAAGCCTTGGTCATGTTTATGGCCACCTTGCATCAGGAGCTTTTTGCAGCCGTTCGAGTGTCAAACAACGGCAGGTGTACCCCTCTATTTAAATCCTTAAAAGGGGTACGGCAAGGTTGCATTTTGGCCCCCACGCTTTTCACCATCTATATTAACGGCCTGGGGGCACACCTGCGAGGCCAGGGCACGGACGTTCCACGTGCAGGAGATGTCCAAATCCCGGCACTCCTGTACGCGGATGACGCCGTGTTGATCGCCCGCACTGGTGTTGGTCTTCAGCTTCTCCTGAATGCCTTTGGTTCCTTCATGGAAAATCTGGACCTTAAGGTTAATGTGTCCAAATCACACACGATGGTCATGGGGCGTGAGTGTACTAAAAAAAGACATAAATCATTTTTTTGCAGCGGGGTCTCTGTCTCCAAGGTAACCACATTTCCCTACTTGGGTGTTTTGTTCGATCAAAAAGGAACGTGGGGACCACAGATAAGTGCAAAGAGGCTGGCGGTAATTAGATCTGCCTCAGCGCTCTTGGGTTTTGCTGGTAAGTTGGGAGCCAGGCCTATGGAAGCGATGTTAAAAATCTATAAGTGTAAACCTGTGGCCATTGCATTATATGGATCTCCCTTGTGGGGGTATGCAAACCGTGACCCCATCCAGAGAGCAGAAAACAGATTCATTAGATCTCTCCTATCTGTCCCCCAGTCAACCCCAACTTATTCCATCCATAAGGAGGTGGGTTTACCTTACCTGTCAGACTTACTGAGTTTAGCGCCCTTGACCCTGTGGTTGAAAATGTGGTTAAATGAAGACCTTCCACTGAATCACAAAATTTTGAAGGACGTCCAATTATTGGATAATTATAGTAAAATTCCATGGCTGGCCTACCTAACTAAATCATTCTCAGAATTGGGTCGCCCAGAACTTTTCTTTTGCCCAGAAAAAATTAGGGCCCAGGACGTAGGCCATATAAAAAAGTTATTCATTGAAAGGAAGGAAGCGTGCCGTGAGGCAGTCGAACTGCAGAAACCAGCAGTCAGGGCCCACTACCTTTTGGTGAGTGTACCCAATCTCGCACCTTATCTCAGTTTTGTTACATTCCCTTATCACAGGTTTTTATTAACCAAATTCAGGTTTAACCTGTTACATTTTTACCTTGGTTCCTTTAAGGGCTGGCAGAAGCCAGAACTAGCCGCCCCTTGCAGTTGTGACCATTTTTCTGTGCAGGATACAATGCATTTTGTCATGTTTTGCAGTCTGTATCATGAGCAGAGGAAAAAATATTTGTTCCCCATTTTGAAAGAAGCAGGGTTCACACAGGTGCGCCCTGCGCTGCTCTACTTACAGCTCCTGACAAATCCACGCACAACTTTTAGTATTGCAAATTTTCTAGTGGCCGCTGCGAGGGTGAAAACCGTTGGCCAAACTCCGCCTTAAAAACGTTCCTTTTAATGGGATAAGATGTATCTTTTTATATAAAATGTATCTTTTTAAATTTTGTATATAGTATTTATAATGCACAGCTAGTTTGATGCTTTTTTTTTTTTTTTCCTTTTTTAAAGGTAAAAGGAAGGTCATGTTTGCTTTCCATGTTATGTTTTTATTGTTCTTTGTTTCTTTGTATGACTTGGAATAAGTCGAATAAAGATATTCTGACTGACTGCCTGTTCAAATGTGTGGGGTACTGTCTGCGAACCCTGCCATAGGAGAAAATATGGGTATGGTATGTTGTTAAACTACAATGTACAAGATGCACCAGTTTAACTCTACCAAATATTACCAATTTGTTCTGCCTGTACACACATCTGCCTGGGCAATTGTATTCGTATTATGGTCTCACAAACCTGCAAAAGAAAAGGGGTGCATATTGTGAATCTATTTACCCAGAAACCCCCAATCCAACGAGGAACATAAACAGAATTACCTTGTCTTTGTAGGGTACTCACGCCTGCCCATTCAAATACAAATACCTTACAGACTACAAACCTGCAATTGAAGACAATATCATTAGCAAAGGCTCTAAGAGTTAAAAACTATGAAAGGGACTGGTCCAGAGACTCCAATAAAAAAATGACCAAATAGTTACCTGGGACTCCAGTTTAGGCCAAACAGGCACTTGCCCATGTGCTTTATTATTAGCATCCATTATGCTAAACTGGTCTATAAATCTACATTGTATGTTACACCTTCTGTGATGCAGCTTTTCCCTGGCATTCAAACTGCGCAAATGGTGGAGTTGGGTGAACAAGGGAATTCACAAGGAGGACTGAGCAGTACACAAGCCATCAAAAGATCCCACCTGAAGATGATGCAGTGGCGTGCAAAAAATATGATAAATACTTTCTAATAAAAAATACGTTACTTCTCTAACACTTCCATTTTCTTGTATCACCTTTACTACACCAACCCCCCACAGACCACCCACTCCCCTGCATTTTCTTTACCTTTTGCCATGTAAATGTATTAACAGCTATGTGTCTCATTCACACACATTAGCATGTCATCAAAATTACAATTGACCATGGTTACTCGAAAATATTTACCCAGGGCCAAAGATATTTGGTCGTGGTGTGACAGAGGTCTGCATCGATGCCTGCAGGGTAGTGGTCAGGGATTTGGGAGGTGTTAAGGTGGGCTTAGAAAAGCATGTACATTTAGTGGCTGAATTGATTTTCCCAATGTGGTACCAGAAAACTTGGGATCAATACTGGCTTCTCCTCTTGACTTTGGCTGGCTGCATATTGCTGCTGAAAGTCACACAGTCCGAGCCGGCCGCGTCACATGACACTGCCCTCATGAGTGACTATTGGGAGAGCAGAGGATGTCGCAGTTATCTCTACAGAGCAGGGCAGGATATCAAAAGATGTGACTGCCTCCAGCGTTGTGCTGAAAGGAAGAGCTCACTAGTTGAGTCGGCTGCTCAGGTCTGGTAATGTATGAGTTTTGACAAGTTAATTTACTACATTAATAGTACTTGGCAAGAAGAAATGATACGGCCTGCATTTTACTAAGGTTTCTGCTTGATGAACGGCATTAGTGATTGAGCAGGTCTTGAAAAGGCTAAAACCTCTCATAAACAGTGCAGATGAAATAAAAGCAAGCTTTTGCAACAGAACTATGTTTGAATCTTTAACTCCAGCTAAAGAAAACATGCTCACAGCACTGCATTTAAAATAAATTGCTGTGCCTCTATTAGGCATTGATAACGTACCAAAGTGCATGTGTAATGACAAACTTTGAAGTGTTTTAAAATAGTCTCTCATGAATTCCAAAGGAGGAGGGAGGGGTGTCTTTTCTGATACTTATATGTTTACCTCGTTCACCTTGCTTGTGAGAAAGTGTCACTCAGTCGTTCAAATGCAGGGACGACTCTAGGTCCATGCGATCTGTGCCACCACACCTGGCGCTGACTTTGGAAGGGCACAGTGTTTTCAAGTACAATACAGATTTACAAGCACCTGCTGCGCGTTCCTTGCCTCCAGCAATTTTCAGTCAACCACAAAACTGTCAAGATAACTCTAAAGATTGATGGAACTGCTGCAGAGAAATCTGAGTTTTGTCTAGTGGATGTTTTGACTCATCATAAAGTAGCGGAGGAGGTTGAAATGCCTGATGCAAAGAGGCTGGTGAACCATGCAGATCACAAATTGCATGCAATGTAAATAGGTCAGTGTATTACTTATTCTATCAGAGAGCCCCTTTCGTTACTTGCAGTTTATACTTTTAAATCCTAATATAGAACAGTGAGCTATTAACTATCAAAGAGTTGCATGCAAACTACAAGGTACAGCTTACAGCGCAGACTCAATTCGGCGGTGGTGGTGGTGGTTCAACTGCCCAGAGCACCGGGATCCCTGACTGTGGAGGTAGCTCTGAGTCGTGCGCGCCACATCATGCCCGGAGGCCGGCTACCAGGTGCAGAGAGGAGAGCCAGGCAGTCAGACCCTCCAGGAATTCGCGATTTCGTGGTTTGCCGCAAAATCTGCACTTTTGTAAAAATCGCGGCATTTTTTCAAAAGTGCCCACGAAATCGGCACTTTTGAAAAAATCCACTCACAGGGCATTAACATCTCCATGGCAGAGCCCCCCCCCCCCAGCAGGCGTTGAACATCTAGCAAGGTAGCGCCACTCCTTCACCAAGATGCCCACCTCAGAAGTCACATTATAGTATTCTCACATGGCCCTTCAATGGCTTTACATTCTAGCCCCCCCACCGCACCCAAGCTTTCACTTTTATTCCCAAACTCTTAATTTGTATCGACTGCTGCTATCATGCGTGTGAATTGTTGTTGTTAAAATAAAAGTGTCTCTGTAGTAAACTGCTGAATGAGAACTCTTTTAGCAAAAGAGGAATTGGTATGGACCGATAACAACTGCATTAGAAGAGTAAATGTGGGATTGCACAGGAGAGGAAAAGCTTTTGTGGTTTTTTTTGTTGCTAAACACCCGGAGCTGATAGATTACGAACGATAATTATTAATATTAACAATAATCACCATAATGATCTTCGTCATTATGTTGCTAATGTTGGGCCGAAATGTTTTTTTGCAGGTCTCCTCGAATTTATTAGGCAGAGATAAGACATTTCCTGCAAACTAAGGGGCTTATTTACAAGCCCCTATCGCCACCACAGCTTCACTTTTCACGACGTTGTGGTGACGATTGGGGCTTCGCCTTATTTCCAAGGCACGTGGCTTAACGCTGCCTTGTAAATAAGGCACCCTTTCACGCTATACTTAGCGTGAAATGGGAGGGCAATGGGTGTTGCATTGGGTGTTCTACTGCAACACCCATTGATTTTTACGCTGCCCCCATATTTACAAGGATGGCGTACAGATGGGGCAGCGCCAAAATTAAGACCAGGGAAAACCTGGTCTTACCCTGGCACAATAAGGAGAAATGTTTACTTTCTCCTCGTTTTTGCTGTTTCCATGTGTGCTGCGTTGTGCAGTACGCATAGACACAGCAAAAAGCAATTGATTGTTTATTTGCTGGGAGGTGTCCCTTCCTGCACATAAACAATAATTTAAAAAAATGACTTTTGTAACTTCTATGTGTGCTGCATTAAGCAGGCCACATAGCAGTTACAAAACGCCATTTAAAGATTGTTTATGTGCAGGAAGGGATACCTTCCTGCACATAAACAATCTTCCCCTGCAGCCCAGGCACTCTTGCACTATGGTGCAGGGGTACCTTCATTGGCGCTAAGCATCTGCAAGTAGCGCCGGCACAGGGGGGAACACAGGGCTGCACGTATCCTTGTAAATACGGTGCAGTCCGGTGCTCCAGAAGTGGCGAAGCGCGCGGCGTTAAGCCAAGGAGGCTAACAACTTGCTTCGCCACTTCAGTGTAAATATGCCCCTAAATGCTTAAGGACAGAACAACCTCAAGATTATTATATATTGTATAGTATTATATTTAATTGCACGTACAGTGAATGTAATTAGTTAAAGATCTACGTCTTTTCATAAATCCAAATTCAAGATAGATTAGATTAGATTTTGGGGTTGAACCAGCTCGGACTCAGGCAACACAGTTTTGTGGATTGATAAATCCCAATTCACACTCCTCTCTTTTAACAGTAGACATAGAGGCATGATCTGATCGCACACTGAGCTGTACCTGAATATTCTACACACTGGGCACTTTGGTACCTAACACCAGGTTGCTCTTCTAGACAGACCGATCCTGCATCTGTTCACAATTGAAGAGTAGGTGAATATAGGCTAGGTTAACCGAAGACTGAATTCAAATACGTGGTCCGATAGTTACAGTCAAACAGCATTTGTAAACCACAACACTGTCACCCGTAGGGGTATCTGGGCACATGGTCTCTATTGAAGACTGAAGTCTGGCAGGCGAGGGGACTGTAGAGAGCGGGGGGGGGGGGGGGGGGAGGTTGTTCCAGGTCTTGGCAGCAACTAGAGCATGGGCGCCAATTCACTAAAATGCTAGGAGTTCGTGGAAGGGACGTCACAGTAAATAACATCACATCATGGCCTATTTCAAAGTGGAATACTCTGCTAAAACAGTTTCCATTGTTTTAAAGCTGAAAATGAATGATTATGAGTAAAATAAAGTGCCGCAAAAATGCAGCTAAATTTCCATATTTGTGCCGCTAAATTTCCATATTGGTGCCGCTAAATTTGCTAATCCATGCCGCTATATCCTGGGGGTGTGTTAATTGCAGCTGCCTGCTGTCGCTAAAAACGTTGAAGGACAGGCCAAATGTTATTTGGCGCTATATCTAACTAAAGGAGAAAAAGCAGTTGAGTGTATCCTCCTTTTCTTATTTTATGTTACGATAATTTTAATACCATGTTAGATTGACATTTATTTAATGGGCTTTGTTTCAATTTTAACTAATAATTCGCTTTAGTCCAAACATCCTTGTCTCTTGGAAGTATTGTTTCAGGATAGCTATCTCCTCTCAACATAGGTTTCCCAGTGGAACAAATGACTAAAGATCAGAAAATGCGTTCATCTCAGTTTACCGTATTGCTAAATATTCACCCAAAATGCAAAGAGACACAGACAGAGAACATCGCAGCTCAATTTTCTGAATATCTTCGGCCCCTTTTACAGTTGATGCAGAGGAGCCACAAAATAACCCCTCACACTTTTTACTTCGACGTCCAACTTTCTGCGTGTTGTCTTGAAGCAGCTCTTGGCTCCTCTACCTTTTTCTGCTTTTTTGATCTGATGACGCCATATGTGGTGGGTGCATGTGGGCAATAGACAGTGAGTAGTGATGTGTAAAAAAGTTGCTTAAAATAGGCACAGGAACCCATCTGTGAAAAGTTGGCCTGGTATATGCTGTCCACTAGTTATAGTAGGCACCTTGTACCAGTCCAAACAACCCTTATTGATGATTAGGTTTAAGACAACCTTTATTGAAAGCCATCCTAGTGATAGCTATTGAGAGCAGCCTTCAGGCTAAGTCTTGAAGGAGTGTAAAGCAGCTTGGTTTACCAGATTATAACCTCTTGAATGACCAAATGAAAGGAGAACCATACAAGGTATATATAAAATATATGTATTTATTACTAAACACTCCCTACTAATCTCTTTATGAGATTAGAGAGCAAGGTACACAATGTTAAACCACTAGAACGACAGTAAATAGCACAATCTACAATGGGCCCCAGGGGGAGTCCAAACCATATATTAAGAAAGTGGTATAACAACCCCGACTTCACTAGACACAGTGCCTAGAGCACGTAGAATCGCGGAGACCCCAAAGAACCATGCAAGGTATTGGCACAGGGGACCCACGGGGGATGCGTGCAGTGTGAGAACACAGCTGCGAGCTACGTACAATCCTATGGGAAGTCGGGGTTGGAATTTTAGAGTTTAAAGACACTTCGGAGAGGACTTGGAGCAAACCCTTTTAGACTTAGAAGGTTCTAAGGCCAGCACCCATGTGTGCACCGGAGTACTCGTGTTACCTCACCCAGGGAAGCCGGAACACTCGTGGAGTGTAGGCCGGTGATCTTCAGTGGAAACGCTGCTCGGGGCTTGGACTACAATTAGCCCAAAGCACAGCCTCAGGGATCACCAAAAAGCATATGCTGCTGCAAATGTTCACGGTGTCCAGGGGTTTGAGCTGCACCGTCCCCACAAGGGCTACGAGTCTCAGGTTTGCTGAGAGCACGGATCGGCCTCGGGGAAGCTTGGGAACCCACCTCCTGTGTTGCAAATTCTTCGGAGTCCGCCAGGAGCTGCGTAGATGCAAACCGTTCAGGTGCGTTTAAGGTGCCTGCCTTGGAGGGGAGTAACTCCTTTACTCCAAGGGAGATTCCTCAGTCATCCAGCGTCATGCAGATCGTCGAAGTACTTGGTTTCTGTAGCAGCGTTTAGTTCAGGTAATATCTAAAGTCCTGTAGTCAGGGGTCCCTACTTTATACCCAAGGAAGGGGTAGGACAGACTCTGGGGACCCACCTTTGGGAGGGTCAGGAGGGGTGGCTACACCGATGTCATTTGTCCAGTTTCGGGCCAGAGCAGGGGGTGAGTGCCCCTGCAACCGGTTTGAGCTGGACTATGCACAGGGACACCAAATGTGCCCCCAGTGCAGACATCAAAGCACTCTTGGAGTGCACCCACCCAGCCCCAATACAACCCTAGAGGGGGAACATCCTTTACAATGCAACTTTTACCACGCACTACCATTACATTGCAACCATTACAATGCAAGTCATTACAACGACTTGCGCTGGAGGGTGCTGTAGGATAGGGAATAGTTTAATTTTCTATCCAACACCTTCCCTACTATCCACGGGGACTGGAGTTGGAATAGAAAATTAAACTATTCCACTATCCAGCGCCCCACAACGCAAGGCGTTGTAAAAATTGCGTTGTAATGGCATGCGTGGTAAAAGCATGCGTTGTGATGTCATACAACCCACTAGAGCCTGTCTAGGAGGCGGTCACACCTCCCTGTGACAGGAAACCTATTGTCCAGCCTTCACTGCCACAGTTTCTTCCAGCAGCAGAAGGGCAGACTCTTGTCTGTGGCTGGCAGCATCCATCTTGTGATGCCAGGGTTGAGAAAGCTGTACCGGTGTTGTCATATTTCTCCCTCTAGGAGGGTGGAATCATACCTCCCACACCAGTTACTGGTGTGGAGGTATCCCACACCAGTTACTGGTGTGGAGGTATGATTCCAAGGTGTTTGACACCAAACACGACATGTTTCCTTGCAGCCATTTCAAAGTTAGCATTTACCGCAAGGTTATAATGCACTTAAGAGTATATGGTTGGCTGCATCCCAGAACAACCCAGAAGAATAGATTCAGAAGGCTGCAGAGGGGCCCTGCTCATGCATGGGCATCCTCTCACACAAAACCCAGCACCCTGCCTTCAGGATTGGTAAGGCCTGCCATAGGGGTGACTGATAGGTTTATATGTGCAGTGATATGGATAGATATAGGGAACCTATAGCTAAGTAAGGGGTGCATGCACCACCTTACACAGGCTGCTGTAGCAGACCTGTTGTGTCATTTTGCATGGTCTCTCAGGGGTGGCAAATCAAATCAAATTGACTTTATTTCGGATATATTGCAATCCATAAAAGTACACACAGTAGACAATACATAATAAAACATCACAGTGATCACAAAGTCAATCTTAAATTACATACAACTCAAATGTATCATAAAAACGAGTGCATTGACAGAATCAGAATAAAAAAATGCAAGTAATGTCCAAATACAGAATATACGAAATAAAGTGCGATAGTGCCATAAACTGCAATTAATGCACAGTTACTCATCCAAACAATTTCTTAGTCTCATGGTCATTTTTAAAAATTCTAACACCTGAAGGACACTATCAGGATGCAGCAACTGTAAGTACATAAGGGCGGGTCTAATTTGGTTAAAATTTAATTTCTTTAAAAGGGTAACCAGAAACCGCTTTCGGGGATATTCATAAAATGTACATAAAAATATAAAATGCAGCATATCCTGTGGAGACTTCCCGTCGCAGCCACAGGGAGCTGCTGGTTTCTTAAAAATGTCCGACTTGGGTCTAGTTAAAAGCTGATGAAAGATGTTAAACCTGAAACGGGTCAGCAAAAAAATTTTCATGGGTGGTGAAGGAGCATGTTAGATACAATTCCATTGAATTACAAGTACTCAACATGATGTACATTCTAACATTAGGTTTCAAGAGCTCTACTTCATCTCTTACAGCATTACGGTTCAGGAAAAAAGCTCTCTTAATTGCAGCAACATCACCCTTAACTATATCCCCCGGGTTATCAAACAAGTTCACGCGGCCAAGCTTCAAGAATTGAGACTTCAAATATTTAAGCCAGGGTACTCGCATTGCGTGGTCAAGCGATAAGAGATCCTCCACTATCAAGTGGGTCAGAGGGATTGCATCACTTAACCATAGTTTTACCCAGCACAACAACGGTTTCAGTCCAACAATGTCCGATAAATGCAAGCAGCCAAGTTCTTCATGAGCAGCTAAATTCGGTGTGCTCCCAGGGACACACAGCAGACGCTTTAAAAATTTATTTTCAACTATTTGAAGTTGGTCATAGTTTGTGTAGCCCCATATCTCACTTCCGTATACTGCAGTGGCTATGGATTTAGCGTTATATAGTTTCATCATAGCCACATTTGGCTTTTTGCCCAATTTAGAAGCAAAATGGAAGATAGAAGCATTTACCCTGGACATTTCCCCCTTCTTCTTGGCCAAATGTGGGGCCCAACACATCTTCGTATCAAATAAGACACCCAGGTAGGAAAACGACTGGGTGATGGGTATCGGAACATCATTCAGTTTAAAATTGAACTTCTTCTTTGGTTGACGGCCAACATGCATTATAAAAGATTTTGAGTTGTTGACCGTGAGGTCCCTATCAGACATAAATTTATTAAAACCATTCAAAAGTGCCTGAAGACCTAATTCTGTTCGTGAAATTAAGACCGCATCATCTGCATATAAAAGCAGAGGAATACCCCTCGCACCCGCCCTGGGACAATCAGATTTTATCTCCTGTAATTCAGCCTCCAGGTCATTTATATAAAAATTAAAAAGATAAGGGGCCATAATGCACCCCTGACGTACACCTTTATTAATTGGAAAACAACCCGTGGTTTCCCCAGTCGAAGAATACCTCACGTTGGCTCTTGTTTCATTGTGCAGATCCGCAAGGAACTCCACAATTCCCCCATCTATTCCCTTCTCCTTCATGGTCCTCCACAGCCTCCCCCTGTTGACACAGTCAAAGGCTGAGGAGAGATCCATGAAGGCAAGATGAATTGCTCCCTTCTGAACGACAGTATATTTATTCAGAATAAGGTACAGATTGAGACACTGCGTTATGGTTGAGCGCCCCTCACAAAAGCCATATTGAGAGATTGTCAAAATGTGGTTCTCATTCGACCAACTTATTAGGCGTTGAAGTATAACTCTCCCCATGATCTTTACCATTGAATCAATTGGGGATATGGGTCGATAGCAAAGTGCACTTCCCCTATCTCCCTTCTTGAATACAGGAACTATAGTTGATAGTCCCCAAGATTCTGGACATCCCACAGTGGCCGCAGCATTAAATACGGCGACCAGAATGGGAGCCCAGAAAGCTGGATCAGACTTGTAAAGATCAGGGGGTATTCCGTCAGGCCCTGGCGCTTTATTAGCAGTGAGGCCCATTATGGCTGTCAAAACCTCACTTTCGTAAAAAATAATAGGGCTAACCCTGTCACAGGGGGCATCAGTCATAGATCCAGCATTTTCAGAGTAATATAAACTTTTAAAGTGACCTTCCCATTCCTCTTTGGTTATACAGCAAGCAATTCCGTCACCGGGGTCCTCGGTCAAGAAAGGTTTCTTAACCAAAGCCCAGAATTTGGTGCTGCTATTCAAAGTAGAGGGGTCAAGCAATTCCTCCCACGCCTCTTTCTTCAGTAGCTCCTTACGGGAGATAGTAATAGCCTTATGTTCCTTTCTACAGAGTTTTACAACCTCCCGATCCCTCGGGGAAGCTGACAAAGCAAGCCTCAGCTTGCGAGCAGCTACAGTGCAATCATGGCTAAACCATCTCGGCCCTACTTTTGTGTGGGTTTTATTAGGAACAGATAGGAATGCTGACACCTTCTCCGCTATATTTTGATAAGCCTCTAGAACCGTTTTAGGTTCACCTCCCCCGTTAATACAAACGTCAATGTCCTCTGCACACCCTTCAGAGATGTTTTTATAGAGTGCATCCGCGGAGTCAATTGACCATTTTAACCGCCTCCTCCCATCTGTTGTGCCCAGACTTCCTTGGACAGTATTTTTGGGACCATTTTTCCCCCATGGACAGTTCAGACAGATTGTGACAGGATTATGGTCACTAAATTCACTAGGGAGGATACAAAAAGAATCTACAAAAGTTTGCATAGTCCTCGAGACAAGTATATGGTCAATGAAGGTACCCCTACCATGTCCCTTAAAAGTAGGGATATCAAAACAGTATGAAGGGTCCTTTAAAGACATAGCCAAAGAGAGGTCAAGGTCATTCATTAGGTCATTACACATTTCCCCCTCTAAGGTGTGCTCCATATGCAGACAATCTGCGCGCGCACAGATCATTTCTGGTAAACATTTGTGCAATGGATCGACACATGGATGCAGATTAAAATCCCCCAAAATCATGAGGTTATGGCCCACTTTTTCCATAAAATTAGAGACAAAGGAATTAAGAACATGGATATGTTTCGGACCTGCACTATCAAGAGCAGCATTGTAAAAATTCACCAGTCCCACAAGAACATTACCACCAGATAGAATTAGTCCCATGACCCCTGTATGCTGAGCTTCCAATCTCCGTACTACACACGGTATCAGTATGGAGACAAAGACTACAAGACCCCCCTTGGGCCTTCCCCGCACTGAAGGCAAGGCCGGCACAAAGAAGGCCCTATACCCTTCTAAAAACAGATTACAGCCCAGCTCCCAGGTCTCCTGGAGACAAATGATAGAAAACTGCTTGATGTAAGTAACCCAGTTTACATCAGACATTTTGGCCGCAAGACCAGCAATATTCCAGGAGACAGCAGGGATTCCTGAAATTCTACCCACCGGATTCAAAGAATTTGTAGTTTCACCTGAAGCCCTAGTAATCTGAGCCGCAGGTGCCCCCAGTCAGTCACACTGCTCAAGACCGGATAACATTTCGAATCTATTCTGTGTATTTACATTCGACCCATGATGATAATGGCCGTTACTTGAACTCCTATTATGAGTTCTAATGGGCCCACCAGACCCACAAGGATTAGTAACATTATAAAAAAACTGAGACTCCTGCACAGGAGTATAAGGTTCAAGCCCCCGCCTGGTTAAGTTCTGTTGTGATGTAGGTTTACACAGATGCGCATAAAAATAACCCAAGGGACGTACACAAATACTATTCGTGTTATATACCAATGCAGAAGCTCTCAAAAGGATAGTTGCCACGTGCTGGGGGTGTTTAAAATTTACGACTATACAGTCCCCTACCCCGGTCTTTTTAGATGGCCCTACCCAATTTACACGTCTTACTGTCATAATTTGTTCCGAGTATGACACAGGGAACCCATAATTTTTGTTGAGCCAAGATACAGTCTTATTTTTCAAAGAGGATTGGGATTCATCAAAAGGAGATGCTGGATGTGTCCCGCAAGGGGGCACATTAGTTAATACAGCCACAAACGGAGCACAATCTGGTGGTAAATTAAGATATCGATTGTACCTCGGGGGTCTGGGGGCTCTACTGTTTATTTGCTTTGTAGATGGTATCAAAGGAGCCGCTGCCACAGGGATGTCTGGACGAATAGGGGTTTCAGAACCAGTAGCCACTGCAACAGCAGCATTCCCCCTTGCCTTATTACATATATCATTGATATCGGCAGGTTCTCTACCATTCCTCCCAGAGTGTACACTTCCACTAGATGTAACACTATTCTTTGCTGATAACAGACCACCCAGCCTTGTCACTTCCTTTGCTAGGTTATCTATCTTACTCGTTAATGGTTTAATAAGCTCCTCCATTTTAGTTGTCAAAGAAGCTTCTAGATTTTTTATAAGTGAAGCTAAAAAATCAGGGGTTATGCTTACACCATTATCATTACCATCATTAGTAGTGCCCGTAAAAACAAAAGGGGTAGGTATTACAGGGCTAAAAATAGCCTTACCATCCTTTTTCTTTTTTGACTTATCTTGCTTCCCAATTACCTTTTGAGACAGTGTTCTACAAATTCTTATGGCCCTAGTTTCTGGTTGGGGCTCATGTAACACAATAGTATCAGGACTAGTATCAGGACATGATAGCACCTGAGGGTCAGATTGAGCCTCCACATTAACTAAGATGGACACTGGAGGGTCAATGGAAATGACATCAGTCGAGTTAATTGCACATCCTTGTAACAAACTGATAGGGGAATTTTCCAATGACATTTCCCCTACCACAGTGCTTTTCCCCAATGATGCACGTCTGTTGTTATTTATCTGGCTTACTTTCCTAACCAGAAAATTATCAAGAGTAGCAGGGCCCACCGGCACCTTATCATTTTTGGGTTTTGACATTGTGAATATAAATGGGGTTTTGACATTGTGAATATAAATGGAACTAATACTTGCAGACAGATACCCGTCAATCTAGGCACTCTATACTAAAACAACCTATAAAACACAAAAGTAAAAGTTAATCAAATATCTTACACGCTCCAGGCGCGAGATTGGTCCAAAGGGGAAATATAAGGGTCCAGGCCCAGTCCAGTCTCCTTCAGTCCCCTGAGGGCCACAGAGGGCCCGCCCTTTGCCCGGGCTTAGCCCGGCGCACGCCCGCGGGACGAGGAGGCGTGTTCTCCTTTATGCGCCTTCCGGCGCTTCCTGGATGTGAGGGCGGCGGCGTCCTTGCCGCGATGGGGCTGCTGGGGGTTGTAGTTCGTCAGAAACCCCCCGGCGGAGCCAAGCCCGGCCGGGAGCAACCACCGCAAGGAAAAGAGGAATGGCGGAGCCAAGCCCGGCCAACAGCGCTCAGCGGAGCCAAGCCCGGCCACACGCAGCTGCAGGTAATGGTTTCAGCGCCCCCTGCAAAACTCAGAGGCGTGCTCTCCTTTATGCGCCTTCCGGCGCTTCCTGGATGTGAGGGCGGCGGCGTCCTTGCCGCGATGGGGCTGCTGGGGGTTGTAGTTCGTCAGAAACCCCCCGGCGGAGCCAAGCCCGGCCGGGAGCACCCACCGCAAGGAAAAGAGGAATGGCGGAGCCAAGCCCGGCCAACAGCGCTCAGCGGAGCCAAGCCCGGCCACACGCAGCTGCAGGTAATGGTTTCAGCGCCCCCCGCAAAACTCAGAGGCGTGCTCTCCTTTATGCGCCTTCCGGCGCTTCCTGGATGTGAGGGCGGCGGCGTCCTTGCCGCGATGGGGCTGCTGGGGGTTGTAGTTCGTCAGAAACCCCCCGGCGGAGCCAAGCCCGGCCGGGAGCACCCACCGCAAGGAAAAGAGGAATGGCGGAGCCAAGCCCGGCCAACAGCGCTCAGCGGAGCCAAGCCCGGCCACACGCAGCTGCAGGTAATGGTTTCAGCGCCCCCCGCATATCAGGGGTGGCATAATACATGCTGCTCAGGCAGGGCTCGAAAAATCATTAAAAAAGCACTGGACCTGCAGGTCTAGTAACCTACAAAATCTCCTCGACCTAAGTGAAATGCACTTGAATTCTGACTCTGAAAGCAGAGCAAATGTGACAAGTTAACAAGATTTAAAAGCATTTTTATTGCTCATTTACTTTGTTAGCAATAAAGATGCCTTTAAATCTTGTTATCTTGTCACATTTCCTCTGCTTTCAGAGGCAGAGTTCAAATGTCAGTTTGTCTTCCTACTCGCCAGAAAGGGCGAGTAGGACCCAAAAATAGCTCGTCCTGAATTAATCTAACTCGCAAATGCGAGCGGTTGAGTGAATTTTTCGAGCCCTGTCAGGTACCCCTAAGAGGCCTCTGGGGTACCTACACCCTGGGTTTATAGGATACCATATACTAGGGACTTATAAGGGTACCCCAGAATCCAATCTGTGGTGTACTTAAAGTACATGCAATCATTTTAGAGAGGAGGCAGCTAGGCTGGGGTCATGAATAGCAGGATCCCGGTCAGACTAAAGTCGAAAAACAGTAAAACATCAGCAAAAAGTGGGGGTAACTAAGAAGCAGATACTACTCTCCTACACCATCCATAGAACTTTTAACTAAATGGGTCCAGGACTAAGTAAAAACAGTGGTGCTATCTTTTGGTCTCTAGGTACCAGGATAGCGTTATGGGTGCATGGTGGACATGTTTCGTGCCATTCAGGCCCAACCGCCAGGCGGCACTTCTTCAGGACCTTGATAACGAGTGGGGTAGAAGGTCTTCTTGCTATTCGAGGATGACCAAATGAAGTATGCAGCGGGTCCCTGATGTGGTACCAGTGTGAAACCTCAACCTCAGATGTTAGAGTTTATTACTTCATAGGCGGATAGGAGGGTCCTGATCTCTGTGGGGGACACTTGGGGCCAGATGTAGGTAAATCTATTTTACCGACTCATAAACTTTGTGGGGAAGTGTGGCTCACTGGTTAGAGGAGGCAGACCTGGAAGCAGAGTTCAGCCTGGGACCAGGGTTCAATTCCTGGCTCGGCGGGGTCTTGAGTCCTAAAATGTCCATGGACTCGACGATTCTCGCTCCGGTGCCTACTCGATTCACGGGTTCACACTCTGCGACTCTGGGCAATAGCTTGCTTAATCTCCACAACGGCCCCTCGCGGCTGGATGCCTGGCTTTCACCTTGCGGATACCCTGCCGGGGTTATCTCACAGGGGAATACCAGGACGGGTTCCCGAAGCAAGCGCTTAGAAACCGCTCGGTGATTTGCGCTATATAAATTCCTGTACATAAATACCGAATTTTACCGATTCGGTATTTATGAATCGGTAAAATAGAAGGAGGGAGATGTAGGTGAATCCAGATGTGTATTTACCGAATCGGTAATATTCGGTATTTACCGATTCGGTAAATACCGACCGGTAATGCCCATTCATTCCTATGGGCTTTGAAGCCCATAGGAATGAATGGGCATTACCGATTTGGTATTTACCGAATCGGTAAATACCGAATTTCACAAGGGTGCAGGGGGTGTCACTTTGACACCCTCTAGCACCCCCAAAACAGGTTCGGTGCCATGTGGCAGGCATACATGCCCTAAGGGCAGGTCTGCCTGTCATATGGCATAGGTGTGCATGCACACATGTGCATGCACACCGGAATCGGTATTTTACCATCAAATTGAATTTGATGGTAAAATACCGATTCGGTAAGGCTTGTGGGACTCAGAAGAGTCCCACCTACATATCAGATTTACCGAATCGGTAAAAATACCGATTCGGTATTTTACAGAATCTGTAAATTTACCGATCGGTAAATTTACCGATTCTGTAAAATAAGGGCCCTACATACCATTTCTGAAATACCGGTCGGTAACGGCCGAAAATACCGATTTTCGGCCGTTCCCGACCGACCTACATCTGGCCCTTGGTGTATAGATCGGACAGTGCCGCCTCACCTACTCAGTTCCATCACGTCTGGGTCCAGACGACCTCAGATCAAAAGAACTCAGCCAAAGAAGCCACCAGACATTGCAGGGCTGGTCTGACGAGGAGCACCCTATGATGAAGCATGACACCCTAACAGGTGTGTGAGGGCATCACAATCTGAAATTCATATCTCCCAGTGACAGTCTCCGGCCAGGTAGCACCCACTAGTGCCTTGGCGTGATAGAGGAACGATCTCCTTCCTGGCATATACTTGATACTAGAACCTGGAGGAGCTTAAGTGTAAGACCTCTTTAACTAACTTACTCTTCCGTCCCTTTTTGATTTGAGACTTTTGTATACTACTGTTAGAAATGGGGTCTCTAGTTGGCAAGGATTTGCACCTTTGTCCAAATAGGGACCCTTCTTCCTAGTCAGGATAAGGGAGTTACACTCCTAAAATAACCCCTGCTCACCCCCTTGGTAGCTTGGCACGAGCAGTCAGGCTTATATTAGAGGCAGTGTGTAAAGCATTTGCACATAAACCATAGTAATACAGTGTAAGCACTACAAAAGGACACCACACCAGTTTAGAAAAATAGCCAACATTTTTATATACTTTAAGACAAGACCAAAAACAATAGAAATCCACAATACAGTACCTAAACATCTACAGTTGTCAAAATAAGCTTTTAAAACAGTTCCTTGATGTCAATAGCTCTGTCTGGGGCTATAACGGCGTCGTGAGCAAACAAATCCAAACAGCTCTGGCTGACAGCAGCGTCGCAGGCCAGCTACGGTGTCGGGAAGACCCGCAAACAGTACCTTTTAGAAATGCAGGGCGACAGCGACCTCTTCGTTGAGTTTCCAAAAACACGGCGTCCGCAGGCGTCGGTTCCGGAGGTCGGTGCAGGAGTCGTCGGGGCACTCGAGATCACACACTTTGCAGGTCGCTCTCCACTCTGTTGGGATCAGGAGCACTGGCACTGGCAGGCATCAGGTGCTGCCGTTCGAAGTGCAGTGATGCTGCGTGCGGTGCCCTCAGGCTGCCGTGCGAGCAGCGGCTCGGTGGCGGTGTCAAGTGGCATCGTCGGGGAGAGCAGGGTCACGGTGTGAGATGAAGGCAGTGCTCGTCATGGTGCTAGCAGGTCACGGTGGAAGCAGTGGCTGCGTTGTTGCTGAAGCGTTGTCATTGGCTGACGGACTGGAGTCGATGCTGCTGGCATCGGTAGGCCAAGGCTGCGTTGCGGGATGAGGGAGGTCCATCGTGTAACTTTACGAGCTATGCCCTCGAACCATGGTGCAAGCAGCAGCATCGATTTTGGGGTGGAGTGGCGTCATCGGGGATATCTAGGCATCGTCGTGAAGTGAGGGGATTCGGTGTGCGGTGCCCACAGGTCGCGGTGCAAGCAGCGGCTCGGTGGCAGCATCAGCAGGTGTCGTCGGTGAGACCAGGATCTCAGTGCGGCGTTGCGGCAGTGCCCTCTGCAATGCCAAGGCTTCGTCGAGAAGCGAGGCGGTGCGGAGTGGAGTGCCCACAGGTCGCGGTGCAAGCAGCGGCTCAGTGGCGGCATCAACAGACATCATCGGTGAGACCAAGGTCGCTGTGCGGCGGTGCGGTGCCGTCAGGACACGGAGCCGGCAGCGGCATCGTAGATGTCGTCGAGTTGCTTTTCCTCTGTTGCACCACAAAACACACAATCCCCAGTGCTGCAGGCAGAAGAGTTTGAAGCCTTTGTTGTTCCTGAGATTTCATGAACAGGGGGCAAGCTCTACCTCAAGCCCTTGGAGAAACTCACAAAGCAGATTGCAGAAAGTTCACTCCAGTCCTTTCACTGCCCAAGACAAAAGCAGCCACTGCAGGCCAACACAGCAAAGCACACAGCAAAGTGGTAGGTCCTCCTCACAGCTTCTCCAGCTCTTCTTCTTGGCAGTCTTCTTGATCCAAAAGAGTTCTAAAGTTCAAGGTTTGGGCCTCAATATTTATATACCAAAATCCTTTGATCTCTTAGGTAGAGAGTGTCTATGCCCAGCCAGAACCAGTTTTGCCTTCTCTGATGTGATTTCCATCAGGAGGTGGAGATGGCATTGTCAGAGGCAGGCCAGGGCCTTTGAGGTGCAGGGAAATCTCCTCCCCCTTTCCCCATTGCAGCCCAAGTCTATTCAGCGCTTTCCTGACCCTACCTAGACTATCTGGAGCCACTCCTGCTCCCCAGCCTTCTGTCATCCAAAACCAAGACAGACAATACACAGTCCAGCAGAGGCACACAGGGTGACTGAGCAAGAAAATACCTACTTTCTAAAAGTGGTATTTTCAAACACAGAACGTAACAAGCATATGCATAGCCAATAGGTCTCGCTTTTGGGACCTTAGAAGTATTTAGTTATACAGCACAATATCCTTGGTGCAACAACATCAACTGTTGCATGGCTAAACACTTATAAGGTCCCAAAGGTGAGACAGAAAAAGAAAGAAAGAAAGAGAGAAAGAAAGAGAGAAATAGAGAAAGAAAGAAAGAAAGAAAGAAAGAAAGAAAGAAAGAAAGAAAGAAAGAAAGAAAGAAAGAAAGAAAGAGCGGAGCAAAGGAATAGGGCTTGTTTGTACCAGGGCTACCATCAAGGGACACATATTGCTTTCCTATGTCCGGCAATGTGTTTTGTAAAGCTAACAATATTTGTCTACATATGAACCAGCCTTTTCTTTTCGCTGCAAACCTCTGAGCTGATCAGATGACCTGGCTGGGGCAGTGGTATAGCAGTTGTTTAAAAACAAGCGGTCTTATTCTAGTGCCTATCAAACATGCCTAATGTAGCACTATCTCCACATGCGGATAATGTTGTTTCTTTCTAGTTTGGCATCCTCCATTTAGCCGTTCCACCAAGTCATCTGTCACCAGTGATTACAATTGCCGTGTTAGAATTCCAATTCAATTCCAATTCAGTGTTCGAAAGACCAATGTGACAGGGAAGGACCACAGTGTAAGATTAGGACTGTTGTGTGAGGGAACGATCTTACGGTGAGAAAACAGTTATTAGAAAGACTATAATGAGACAGGGATTAACCAGGATAGGATAGAAAATACTACAGTGAGAGAAAAGAAACAAGGTTTCAGGAGAAGCACCACCGTGAGAGAGAGAGAAATATAGGTGTTTAACAGGGGAGACCTACCAAAATATGTAAAAGGAAGTGGGTTAAGGTGGAAGAGTGTTAGGGGCAGATTTATGTTAACTGGCGCATCCCCAGGGATGCGCCAGTTAATGTGCGCCACAGTGGGCCACTGCTCCGCCACCCATGGTGCGCCGCATTTACAATGCGGCGCACCATGGTGCAAGGCAGTGAAGATGCGTGACGCATCTCTCGGCACACGGGCGGCGCATTGCAGGAGTCATGTCGCAAGTGGGACATGACTCCTGCAATGCACAGGGGCCACCTCTTCAATGTATGGTGCGTCAGGAATTGACGTAGAAAGTGACTGAGTGAAATCTCATAGATTTCACTCAGCCACTTTTAGGAGGCGTTCCTGCGCAGGAACGCCCCCCCTGCGCAGGAACGCCTCCTTATGGCGCAGGGGTTTCCAACATGACGCATCTCCTAGATGCGTCATGTTGTAAATAGGGCGCATTGTTTGCGCCGCCGTTGCGTCACATTACGTGACGCTGATCCAGCGGGCTATAGGAAATATGTCATAAGCTACGCTACCCAACTCCACTATATACACCATCAATCAATAAACACTCATAAGGCCCATAAATCTAACATGACATATTTTAACCAACTGAATCATGTGACCTAATTAACCTATTCACAAATTATATACATTTATATAGAACCACGGTAAATGAATTCATCACACTTTACAACCCTACAAGCTAATTAAGCCACTGTGGCGATAAGATCTAGCTATAAGTAACCTAAACTCATGAAATAACAAGACCAGCTTGTTTTCCAAAGTAAGATTTTTATTAGCTACTCACTTGGAAAATGTATTAGAAATTTTATTAAAGCATTTTTATTTTAATCATTGCAAATGGCTATGACAGTTTTATTATGAATCAAAATATTATTGTAAATGAGAATTATCAGTTTGACATTTTCAAAACCTAAGTCCCTAACTAATGCTAACTATAATAAAGAATTAAAGAATAAAAGAATAAAAGTCTTTGAGGGATCTTACGTATTCCAAGGAAAGTTCGTCCGCACAACACCCTCATCAAAGGTCCGCAAAGAGAAGCGGAACTCTACCACGGTGCAAGAGTTTTTATACCTTTCTACGCTAAGCTAATCTAAGAAAATGTATTTTTCTCTGCTGAAATCGGAGTCCCATTGGTCCAAAAGTGACAGGCGACGTGTCACCATATTTTAGAATCACAGTTCCGTCACGTTCTTAGAGACCATTGTCTCTTAGTTTTCAAACCAAACAGCTTCCTCCAGTTTGCAACAATTGATACAAGGAAAGTTTTAGCTTCAACAGATACGTAATTGTTGCAGGCCCTCTTGCCGGTTCCTGGCCTTGGCCTTGTTCGACTAAGGGAATGTCAGCTCAGCACAACAAATTTGTTTCAGGACAGGAGGAAATCACCGCCAACATGGACTCTCTCTGGCTCCAAGCAGATTATTAGTAAACGTGAGTTTTCACTAGGCCCAAAGCTTTTTTCAAAAACTAGCATATAAACAAACACAAAAGAATAATTAATGCAAGTAATATAGTTCATTCTGTTGCCACCCTCCATTTCTAATAATTAATCCATATTCTAAATTACCTAGCTGTAAGCAAACAAATAAAGCAGCATTTTATATCTACCATTCTTCTTTTAATCCAGCAGGATTCTTTACGCACCTATAAGAATAGAATGACATCACATAGACAGGGAAGCAAAATAAGCACATGCCATTTATTCTAAACAGCTGCAATTAATTATGACACAACAATAGACACGATTAATTTATTATTTTTTCACAAACAAGGAAATGCAACATAATACACATTTATAAGCACACATGTTAGTTTCCCGCATGTTCTGTGTAGATGCAACTTTAAACTAGGTTGAATTAATACACACACAGCACAATTGTTAATCTTATTATTTTTTTTCTATGGAAATATGACTTCGCGAGTTGAAATGAAAAACATTTCTAAATCTCGCTCCATCAACTCCCTTATCTGGTGATTCCCAAATCACCACGACACACCCAAAAATTTGGTAAATTTTATCTCAAACGAAAATGGTTCAATTTCACTCTGTTAGTATTTTCTAAAGACTTGTTTCAGCAAAATCCTTGCAACTGTCATATTGAGCTCTGCGTAACTCCTCAAGTTCTATTTCTCTCTCTTGTTCCTTTTTGATTTTGTAAATTCTTTTCTTTTCCCTCATGTGCTTCTTTCTCTTGTGTAACATGCAACTGATTTTTGTCAAAACTATTATAAAAATGATCACAAACAAAGGTGTTAGAATCTTGCCAAGAACTGAACCACCAATTTCTTGAAACCAGGTTTTGATAGCTTGGAATCTTTTTGAAAGACGCTCTGAAAAATTGTCCTCTTCTAGGGGAACTATTTCTGAATGCATCTCTGTAATGTTTCTAATATACATTTCAATGTTCTTACTCTCATCTGGGATGTAAGTACAGCAATGCTGTACATGTAAAATGCCACAGACTCCTCCCTCTTTTGCTAGGAGTATATCTAAAGCAAGGCGATTTTGCATCACCATCGATCTGACCGCAATAACCTCAACATCCACTAACTGAAAACCACCTGCTGTGTCAGTGGACAATCTGTCAACAATTGTGGACAATTTTCTGATTCTTCCTGCATTCAGGGTTATACCTACTAAAGGTATCACTGCCTCAAAGATGTCTCCCAAAATTTCTGAGAAACTTTCTCTTCTAAACCTGTTTGCATGGCTACTGATTTCAAAAGATCCTTCTGCATTTCTGTCAACATGAAAAATTTTTGGAAAAACAAGACCAACAAAACATGTCCCATACCAGTGATCCGGGAGATTATAATAAGCTTTGTCTCCACAGATAAAATAAATCCCAGGAAAAATTGGATCTTTGCCACCTTTGAATCCCCAACCCCCCATGATTTGGTAAGTATCCTCACAATTGCTAGCTCCTACAAAATAATTATCGAAAAGGGTATTATCTCTCCTAATGCAAAGCTTGCCACTAATTGGTTTGTCTATGTGAATAGCAACATTATCAAAAGATTTGCCATTAAGCGTCTCATCCTCTTTTTGCCAAAACTTTGATTTGGTCTGTTTGACCATCTCATTTCTTTTATAAATCGCCCTTCTCTCCTCAACAAGGTTCAGGAAAGTCTTTTCCTCAGCTCTCAATTTGCAAGTTAGATTATTTCTGTAAGCGTACTAATAAGTGAGTTCATTAGTTACTAAAAAGAATTCCCTCATCTGTTTGGCTTTCTTATGTTTATTTAAAGCATTCTCTATTTTCAGGTTAGCAAAAATCTCGTCATAGTTGGAATAATAATACTCCAAGCGACCAGTTTGGTAAAATAAGCTAGCTATCACACTGCAGGTTATGCCATAAGTAAGAGGAAGCATATTGTATGTTACTCCCTCAGAAACAGAAGCAGGCAACTTCACGCAGATATAGCAATCTTTGACACCCATGACCTTAACGTACTCTCCCAAAAGCCTTGAGAATGTATTGCTGGAAAAATCACCAACAGACCTGTCCTGGTGAACATCTGGTCTATGATCAATAACTTTGTTAGCTTTGTTTGTTGCACTATGTTTTTTTTTTTAAAACCCTCTAACAACTTTTCTTCGACCTTGCGTCACAAGTTATTCTCCAACTAAATACAATTTCTTCGACCTTGTGTCACCTAACACAATTTCTTCAGCCTTATGCCAAGAACAGAAACCTAAACTTAATTCTAAATTCTAATAGGTTAGTACTTCAATCGTTGTCACTATTGTCCTCAATTTCTTCTTGACTGCTACTGTTTATTTCAATTACAGGTGGGATTATTATATAAGCCCACTCAGGAGACTTGTATTTTTGATTCGGTTTCAAAACTCTCTTTGTCTTTCTAGAAATTACTTCTATTTTCTTTCCTTTCTCAGCTTTCCTTTCAGGATCCTCCTGACTCGTTATCTCATTCACTTGCTCTTTCGATTTCTTCACTAACCTGACCCTCAACCCTCTACTTTCAGTTGGCCAGCTTTCTCCTTTTCTCAAGATTTTTCTTTTTGGCTCAGTCACATTAGATTCTGTTTTCCACGATCTTTTCTTCACTCTTTCTCTCTGACAATCTTCATTACTCTCTCCAGAGTCACTGTCAGAAATTTCAATTCTTGACTCAGGATCTTCTCTAATCGGCAGTCTTACTCCGTTAGGAACAGCACTCTTTCTTCCATCACTGGTACTCGGTAATTCGTCTTTCTCCACTTCTTCAATCACCTTTAACTTCCCAGATCCGGACTTCTTGTTCCTGCTTTCAGAGCTTAATTTCTGATTTTTGATACTCTCCTGGTCTTGCTTCTGAACTTCATCAGACTTTTATGTTGTTTCTTTTTCTTTTCCTTTATCTTGATTAGGTTCTTTCACTTCTCCTGTTTCTTTGTTAGATTCTGTTGCTGATTCTTTATCTAGCAGATCATCTTCATCTTCAGAATCTATTTCAATGATTTTCAAGTCTTTTCCAATCAAATCTCCATTCACAGATGGTTTTTCCAGATATCGACCCGCTTGTCGATCTTCAGTATCTGGATTTCTTTCAGCTTCTTCTTCAGAATCTGAATCATCTGTCGTATCACTCTCTTCGTCAGAATTTTCAGGTGTAGGTATTGGAATAGTGTGACTTGGATGTATCCACCTTTTCAATCCTCTACATTTTACTGCATTCGTTGTTACAAGAATCACCTGCCTCGGTTTCTGCCACCTCTGGACCAAGCAGTTTTTTCTTCGGTGTACTTTCGTTCTGACCCAATGTCCATGTCTCAGATCATGTGTCTGCACTTTGTCTTTTGATTGTACTTCAGTTCCCACCTGATTAGACACAGAAGTCACTACGTCAGACAGCTTTTTGCAATACTCCAAAATCGCACTGTCATTAATACTTAACAGTTTACCTACTGGTACAAAAGCTTGTCTCATGACTCTGCCCATAAGAATTTCATGAGGACTCAGACCTGTCTTTTTATCTGGTGTACTTCTTAAAGTCATCAGAACAAGTGGAAGAGCATCTGTCCACTTTATGCCTGTATCAAGACACATTTTTCCAATTCTATTTTTGATAGTTCCATTAATCTGCTCGACTACTCCAGATGCCTCTGGTCTGTATGCACAATGTATTTTCTGCTCAATGTGTAATGCTTCACAGATCAATTTTAAAAGTTTGTTATCAAAATGTCCCCCTCCATCACTCTCAATAGTGACAGGGAAACCGTACCTTGGTATTATTTCTCGAAGAAGCAACTTTGCCACTGTAACTGAATCACAATGACGTGTGGGAAATGCTTCTACCCATCTTGAAAACAAACATGCAATCACCAAAACATATTTCAAACAGTTGTGTATGGGCATCTCAATGAAATCCATCTGTAATCTGGTAAAAGGACCACCCTCCCGACCTATGATTCCCGTTCCCACAACTGATTTCCTGTTTGGGTTCATTTGTTGACAAGTCAAACACCTCTGACAAAGAGACTCTGCAATTGTCCTAAACTTGGTATTAAACCATGTCTCTTTGAAAAGCCTAATCATAGAATCTCTTCCTATATGACCAGGGCCATGATACATTCTGGCCATGTCAGCGATCATGCAATTTGGTAAAACTACTCTGCCATCTTTGTAAGTCCAAACTCCATCCTCATCTCGGGGTCTACATTCTGCTTTCAACCATGTGTCTTTTTCCTCATCATCAGCTTCATTTTGCAAATCCCTGATTTCCTGCCATGTCTCAACAACAGATGTTAGCATCAATGAATTTGAACCAAATTCTTTGTTTTTCCCCCGATTGAGTGCATAATAATTTCTTGCACAATACTTAGCAATTTCATCTGCATAAGCATTGCCTCTGGTGATAAAATCCTCACCTTTTCCGATGTGCTGCACATTTTACTACAGCAATTTCTTCTGGCAACTGTATGCCATCAATTAATCTCCTGATAAATTCTGCATTTTTGATTGGAGAACCTGCTGATGTCATATAGCCTCTCTGAGACCAGAGCAGTCCATAATCATGCACAACTCCGTACCCATACTGGATATCTGTAATTATGGTAACTCTCAAATCTTTTGCTATTTCACAAGCACAAATTAAAGCAATTAATTCAGCCACTTGTGCTGAACGAATTCCTTCAAGACATGAGGCTTCCTCAACATCTGCTACTGTGCAGACAGAGTATGCTGCTCTCAAAACACCTCCTTCTGATCTTAAACAGGAGCCATCCACAAAGAAGACATGATCTGATTCGGGCAATGGTACATCTTTAATGTCCTGCCTTGGCTTGGTACAGTATTCCATAACATCCAAGCACTCATGCTCCACATCATTTTCATCAATATTCTCAGTATCAGGTAACAGTGTGGAAGGATTTAAATTCACACACCTTGCTATTGATACATTATCTGATCCCAGAATAATTTTCTCGTACTTGGTCAATCTGCTGTTTGTAAGATGTTGCGTTTTACTTCTTGTAAGAAGAATTTCAACTGAATGGGGAACATAAACCTTTACAGGAAATCCCATTATTATTCCCTCACTCTGCTCCAGGCTAACACTTGTTGCTGCAACTGCTTTTAAGCAACCTGGTAAGGCTTTTGCAACTGGGTCAAGAACTGCTGAGAAATAGGCAATAGGTTTTCTCATGTTTCCATGTCTTTGAATTAACACAGACAAGGCACATCCCTCACTTTCACTGCAATACAGCTCAAAACCTTTTTCGTTATCTGGCATGCCTAAAGCTTGAGCTTCACACAGGCTTCTTTTCAGTTTCTCAAAAGCTTCCAACTCAATGTCAGTAAGTACAATCGGATCTTTCACATCTGATTTTGTCAGTCTCTGCTGTGGCTTCGCAATTACCGAAAATCCACTGATCCATTGACGACAGTAACCAACCATTCCCAAGAACATTCTCACCTGTCTTTGTGTTTTTGGAGGTTGCATTCCCTGAATCATCTTAATTCTCTCGATTGTCACCTGTCTCATTCCTTTTGCAATTCTATGACCAAGGTATTTTACTTCTTGTTTACAAAACTGCAGCTTTGCAGGAGACACTTTATGTCCCTCGTCTGCCAAATGATTTAAAAGTGTAATCGTGTCTGTCACACAATTATCTCTGGTTTTTGCTGCAATCAACAGATTGTCAATGTACTGCACTAATGTCGATCTGCCAGGTAGATTCAAATCCTCCAAAGATCTTTCAACGACTCATTAAAGATAGAAGGACTCTCTGTATACCCTTGAGGGATTCTACACCATGCGAGGGTCCTACTCTGGAACCGAAAAGCAAAGATTTCCTGGCTCTCTGGATGCAATGGAACAGTAAAGAACGCATTGCAAAGATCAATGACAGTATACCATTCTGCATCATGCGGAATTTGGTAAAGAATGACAGCTGGGTTTGGAACAACTGGGCAACAAGGAACAACAATCTGGTTAATTTTTCTCAAATCCTGAACAATCCTATATATTCCGTTTGGCTTTTTGATCCCCATAATCGGTGAGTTACAAGGACTGCTCTCAATTTCTTTCAAAACACCTTGCTTGATGAATTTTTCAATTACAGGAATAACACCCTCTATCGTTTCTGCTTTCATTTTGTATTGAGGAATGTTTGGAAAATCTATTCCCTGCTTCACTGTGATTTTGACTGGATCGACATGTTTCATCAAACCCATCTCGTTTCCGGTCAAATCCCAAATTTCAGATTTAACTGTCTCTTTCAATTCCTCTGGTAAGTTTTCTTTATCAAAGGTGGGAAACAATTTCTCTTCTTCTGCCTCAATCATTAGCATAGTCAGTCTGTACAACCCATCTTCCTCCATGGTTTGTAATTCAATTCCACCAGGTGAGCAATATATTCTGCAATTCATTTTACACAATATATCTCTCCCAAGTAAATTCACTGGACTGCTATTACAAACTACAAATGTGTGTGTTGTCTTTGAAATTGCCTATTTCCACATTCACAGGCTCAGTAAGGTCAGTCATTTGCTGATTGCTAACTCCGACTACTTGGATGGTATCCCCAGAGAGAGGTAGGTTTTCAATTTCCACTGATCTAACAGTAGAACGGGTAGCACCAGTGTCCACAAGAAAAGTGATCTCTACATCATTCACCTTTTCATTTACAAATGGACCAGACTGGTCAACCTCAAGAGTGGCTCCAATTACACACTCTTCCCCCTCTCTCGGGCACCGTCAGAAGCAGTCATCAGAATCGCTTCCTTGATTTCCTGTTAACAAAAATTGTCCTGTCGCACTTTGCAAATTTTGTCTTTGATTTCTTATTACCTGATCACATCCGCTGAATCCAATATCTGGATTGTATTTTTGACCTCCCCCACAGCTAGGGAAAGGCGGTAGTGGAATCTGATTCTGCTGCTGGGTCAACTGCTGTTGTAGCTGTCGCTGAAGACTCAGATCATTTAATTGACGTTGCAGCTGTAGCTGTTGCTGCAGATCAACATCATTCTGCATCTGTGGGTTTAATGATGCATTTTTAAAATTTCTGGGTGGATTTTTACACTCATTCTTCCAATGACCAATTTCGCCGCAATTAAAACAAGGCATCTTTTGTTTTAATTCTTCAATTTTCGGATTAAACTTTGGCTTGTTAAAATTAATGAAATTATTTTTAAACTTTCCCTGACTCTGATTCTGATTTTGCACAAAATTTCCATTTTTATTGTCAGGGCTTGCAATCTGTTGCTCAGCCACTTTCACTTGTGCCCACATCGCCTTTTCCTTTAACTTTTTCTGTTTAGCCTCCAACTCATCACTGCAGTATTTTGCTTTCCTCAAAATATCATCAACTGAATTTGATTGCCATCCGACAATGTTATTCCTGATCATTTCTCCAATTTCTGGTCTAAGACCATAAACAAATCTGTAAATAAAGTGGCTCATATCCTTTTCTTCTAATTTTTCTTTCGGTTCCTGGTTTGTCCTGTCTATTTTAACCCAGTCAACCTCCTTTGGGGCAATTTTTTGTTTTAACCAGTAAATCACTTTTTCATAAAATTCCATGACCTCAGGTGCTGGAGCACCTGTCTCTTTAATTCAATCTGGTTCAGCTTTTGGCCAACTCACAGCAATTTTGCATTCTGTCCAAAGATCTGATGGGACGACAATGTCGAAAAATCCATCCAGATCAATCCACAGAACTTTTGAAACTTTAATAAACCTGTCTACCTGTCGGTACCATTCCACAGGCTTTTCTCTCAGCCGAGGAAAATCATTAGTAAAGAGCAGAATGTCCTGTCTTGTCCAGGGAACATGTACATACCCTCCACCTGCAATTTCTCTCATCGGAAACTGTTTAGACAGATTATCCAACCTGTCCAACCTTTCATCTTCCCTCTTTGTTGTCCATTTCACTCTCCATTTACTTAACTCACCCAATTTCCTGATGTAAACAATCAATTCTTTTATGTGTGTAATTTCAAACTGTCAGGACCAATTGTGCCAATTATTAATTCCTCCAAGTCTGCCTTTAATTTTGCAACATCAAGTTTTGAATTCAACCCATTTCTCTCAGGAGTTTCAGCATCTGACTCTGCACCTATTGGTGTATGGTTAAAAGAACCTTGATTAAAAGTCAAGTCAGGCATTTTTGATTTTTCACAATGTAATTCAGACAAATCTGAATAAAATTTTTCAGCTACTTTTTGAATTTCTGCATTTAATGGAATTGTTAACCCTGGCTGTTTCATTTATTTTTGATCGAAAACCGGCTGTACAGGACCAATCGTTACTGGAACTGTCACAGCTTCCATGCTTTTGGTTAACTGCCAAATTAACTCTTCTTTTGATCGCAAATATTCTGAAGTATTTGCAACTTCCTCATTTCTGTCATTCCTCATTGAATTTCTAGGGGCTTCCCTTTCCATTGGAAAACTTCTGTTCTCAGAAATAGCTCTTGTTTCAAATTGTTCTGGAGTTTCAAAAGATTCAGAATTATTTGGGTACAATTTTGGAGATTCATTTATTGGAGGTGCACTAGGAGTGGTTCCAGTAGAAACCATTGGAGTGGACCATGAACGAGGCTGGATACTTATTATTTGTCGTATAAATTTCTTCTAAAACTGCATCTTCTGATTCACTTTCTGTAACTGCGTTATTTTTCTTTTCAGGTCTCTTTTCACCTGGAGAGCCTAAAACCATTTCCCTAATTAAATAGAGACCATCGCACATATCTCCCTGTCTCCACATACGCATTCTATCTTCATGCGTTTCTTGTCTGTAACTCGGTGTTTTTGGAGGTCTTTTTATCCCATTTGCTTCTCTCTGAAGTTGAAACATCTCATCCTCCCATTCAACTAAAGCTTCAAATTGTGTCGGTCTAGGCCGTGGTACAAGAGCTGACATTTTCTCTCTCAAATTTCTTAAAACTTTTACATTAAATGAACCATCCTCAGGCCATGCCAATACGCCATCCTCCTTTGTATAATTTTTCCAAACATCAAACCACAGAACAGTATGATAACCATATTCACCTTCCATATACGCTGCAGGTGTCTTGTACTTATGAAGTAATTTACCACCTCGCGTTTGAATTTTCTTGTCAGGTGAAATAAAAATTTAAAATTTTTGAAACATCGAAGTCTTTTTCTCAACATGTTTATAATAATAAGTCATTTTTAAATCAAATCCGCTCAATCAGAAATGATCGTAAATGTTTCCTGGTTGTTCCGTAACACCAGCCAATCCGTGCGCGAAACACACCAACAAACCAATCAGGTTCGAGCTACGTCACCACCCTGCTCGACCAGTAAAAACAGAGCTTCCCACAAAAGCCAATCAGCATTCAGCTCGAAAGAGTCACGTGAGCCAATCAGAGTACAGCTCGTGACGTATAGTACCCAATCACTGCGCGGACCGTGTGACGTACAGAGCCGCTGCGGTTTCTCGCGTCTCACTCTCAGCGCTCACCCCTCCTTTACAAAAACTTTTCACAGCGCCATTTTAAAGACACTTTTTCAATGAAATTTGATTAACAACAACACGAAAAACAAATCATTTGTCTGTTTCTCTAAATAAAGTGACAGGTTTTTATAAACATACAAGAAATTCTTTGCGTGGAATAGACAACGCTATTCTCACAGAATATACATTTGCCGATAAAGTAAACTTTTACTTTACCCTTCAAACAGGTAATAGCGAACGCGCTACTCTCCGAATGCACATAAAGTAGCAATTCAAAGTTCGTCTCGAACGAAATTACAAATCATTTACGCACTTTCAAACGGAAAGTATCCCTAACCACACACACATGAAATCCTGGCAGGACTCTAACCCACCACTGATAACATGAATCGTCAGTAAAATAAGCGACGTTACTTTACCCTTCACTCAAGCTTGAATTAATTCTATTACTTTCTCGCAGTGAGTTTTAGAACGGGCTCATTGTCCCTATACTCAAAGCTTCAATTTCATAGACAATCCTCACTATGCATGCATTCTATCTGACACACCTATATCCCTAACACGTGCTGCACGACGACAACACTTGTGATACACGACAATACCACTATTCTGAAACAGATCAAATGCACCGTGTGACTTGTGACTTCACCCTGGCCACACTACTCTGTACCGGTACAACTAGGATTTTTCACACTGCAGGAAAAAACCTTTCGACTACACGTAACGCAAATGAATAAACTCAACATATGTTAATCATCGATCCTATGCAACTACCATGTAGCATGTCGGTTACCATAGCAACCATCAAATCTGCTACCAGGAAATTGATCCAGCGGGCTATAGGAAATATGTCATAAGCTACGCTACCCAACTCCACTATATACACCATCAATCAATAAACACTCATAAGGCCCATAAGTCTAACATGACATATTTTAACCAACTGAATCATGTGACCTAATTAACCTATTCACAAATTATATACATTTATATACAACCATGGTAAAATAATTCATCACACTTTACAACCCTACAAGCTAAATAAGCCACTGTGGCGATAAGATCTAGCTTTAAGTAACCTAAACTCATGAAATAACAAGACCAGCTTGTTTTCCAAAGTAAGATTTTTATTAGCTACTCATTTGGAAAACTGTATTAGAAATGTTATTAAAGCATTTTTATTTGAATCATTGCAAATGGCTATGACAGTTTTATTATGAATCAAAATATTATTGTAAATGAGAATTATCAGTTTGACATTTTCAAAACCTAAGTCCCTAACTAATGCTAACTATAATAAAGAATTAAAGAATAAAAGAATAAAAGTCTTTAAGGGATCTTACGTATTCCAAGGAAAGTTCGTCCTCACGACACCCTCATCAAAGGTCCGCAAAGAGAAGCGTAACTCTACCACGGGGCAAGAGTTTTTATACCTTTCTACGCTAAGCTAATCGAAGAAAATGTATTTTTCTCTGCTGAAATCGGAGTCCCATTGGTCCAAAAGTGACAGGCGACGTGTCACCATATTTTAGAATCACAGTTCCGTCACGTTCTTAGAGACCAGAGTCTCTTAGTTTTCCAACCAAACAGCTTCCTCCAGTTTGCAACAATTGATACAAGGAAAGTTTTAGCTTCCCCAGATACGTAATTGTTTCAGGCCCTCTTGCCGGTTCCTGGCCTTGGCCTTGTTCGACTAAGGGAATGTCAGCTCAGCACAACAAATTTGTTTCAGGACAGGAGGAAATCACCGCCAACATGGACTCTCTCTGGCTCCAAGCAGATTATTAGTAAACGTGAGTTTTCACTAGGCCCAAAGCTTTTTTTAAAAACTAGCATATAAACAAACACAAAAGAATAATGAATGCAAGTAATATAGTTCATTCTGTTGCCACCCTCCATTTCTAATAATTAACCCATTAGTCTAAATTACCTAGCTGTAAGCAAACAAATAAAGCAGCATTTTATATCTACCATTCTTCTTTTAATCCAGCAGGATTCCTTACGCACCTATAAGAATAGAATGACATCACATAGACAGGGAAGCAAAATAAGCACATGCCATTTATTCTAAACAGCTGCAATTAATTATGACACAACAATAGACACGATTAATTTATTATTTTTCACAAACAAGGAAATGCAACATAATGCACATTTATAAGCACACATGTTAGTTTCCCGCATGTTCTGTGTAGATGCAACTTTAAACTAGGTTGAATTAATACACACACAGCACAATTGTTAATCTTATTTTTTTTTTTTATGGAAATATGACTTCGCGAGTTGAAATGAAAAACATTTCTAAATCTCGCTCCATCAACTCAATTGCGGCGCAAGGAGGCGCAAGAGCCTCATAAATCTGCCCCTCAGTCTGTAGATCCATGTTGGATAGAAGTGACTGAGAATCCCTAAAGATGCCCAGGAGTTTAGGTCATGACAGGGGATCCATAGACCCGAGGGTAAGCAAGGGCTTGGGCCTGACTGCACGTGGCAAACGTGTGAGCTGTTAAGGGCCCAGACGCAGTATAAGGGACTAAGGTGAGGTGTTTGAGATTGGAAATACCCTTGGCCAGAGATAACCAGACGGATGTGTGAGAGGGAAGAGACAGTGAGGTCAGAAGGTGCGGGGCGTAGATGTTATGTAAACACGAGAGCAGTGTGATGTGCTTCCTTTTACTATTTTGCATTACACGGAATATACGTGTACAAATGTTTATTTAAACATGATACTTCGTTTTCTGAGTAGGTTGTTAAAACGTTTCCTCAGGATGTCTTTAACATTAGCATCGGCTGCAGTAACAGACCCAGATAGATGCTAAAGGTATCAAGAGTCTGGCACCAGCACAGGATGAAGCACCACGGGCCATTACTAGAGGTCCCTGTAGAGCAAGGCTCCAAGACAAGGGGTACACAGGTGCACTATCGCACGCTGTCACTACAGGTCCAGCTCTGGTGGGACAGGACTGCACTATCACTCGCTGTCACTAGAGGTCCGGGGAGAACGAGACTCCAGGGGAGCTGAACCACCGAACGCTGTCACTAGAGGTCCCTGAAGAGACACACTCCAACTCTGGTGCAACAGGGCTGCACTACTGCACACTGTTACTAGAGGTCCCTGTAGAGCGATGCACTAAGGCAATGGGTACAGGGCTGCACTATCACACGCTGTTAGAGGTCCAGCTATGGTGGGACAGGGCTGCACTATCGCACGCTGTCACTAGAGGTCCGGGGAGAGCGAGACTCCAGGGGAGCTGAACCACCGCACGCGTCACTAGAGGTCCAGCTCTGGTGGGACAGGACTGCACTACCACACGCTGTCACTAGAGGTCCAGGGAGAGCGAGACTCCAGGGGAGCTGAACCACGCACGCTGTCACTAGAGGTCCAGCTCAGAAGGAAGCTTGTGGATGTACTGAATTGCAACGTGTTTTTTATGACTTTAGGAATTACTTCAGTGGAAAGATATGTATTGTAATGTTATAGAGGGGTATTAAAAAGTTACTTCATTATGTTACAGAAAACATTATGTATACCAAATACTGTAGTGACGTAATATGATAATGCGGATGTAATTAAATAAATAGAAATCATTTGCTTTTTAGGTAGACACATATACCTACATACACATTTCTTTGACCTCTGTCTACAAGAAAACAGGCACACAAAGTAGAGGTCTGGCGTGAAGGAGCTCATGTTGCCAGTGAATGCACGAAGACAGATAATGTCATTAATAATACAACGGGTTAGAAATTGGAAGGGAAAAAATGGAAATTGAAAGTGATGCGATATTGTGCGGGGGGGGGGGTACCCGCAGAGTGCGTTCTGCTTAGGAAGCACTCTAGTAGGTCCCTGCTTGTGCCCCAGGGGCACTATAAAGAGCACGGGGAAAGCTTTCACAATCGCAAGAAGCCGCGACAGCTGTGCACATACCTACATACACATTTCTTTGACCTCTGTCTACAAGAAAACAGGCACACAAAGTAGAGGTCTGGCGTGAAGGAGCTCATGTTGCCAGTGAATGCACGAAGACAGATAATGTCATTAATAATACAACGGGTTAAAAAGTGGAAGGGGAATAATGGAAATTGAAAGTGATGTGATATTTCGCCAGGGGGGGGGGACCGCAGAGTGCGTTCTGCTGAAGAAGCACTCTAGTAGGTCCCTGCTTGTGCCCCTGGGGCACTATAAAGAGCACGGGGAAAGATTTCATGAGCGCAAGAAGCCGCCACCGCTGTGTATGTCGAGCGCGCTCTTGTGTGCGGTCTAGCAAGCTGATCGCCGGCAAGTAGCATTTCTCAGAGCCCTACTAAATGTCTCGCCCAGAGCAGCGCATGCGCTGGCTCTGGCGAGATCTAAAAACCACCTTCACTAAAAGATGCATCTTTAGATTCTCAGTTCAGGCATACTAAACGTTATTTTCCCACCTAGTTCCCTGGCCCAGTTATGTTTATATGATGTTATAAACAAACTTCCCATTCTGTCATAGGGGGAACAGGTAGCCTTGCAATAGTGAGAAATGAAATGGGCTGTAATTCACTATCAGGGCATGCCACATACACCAGGGCATGTCCTACTTTTCACATACACTGCACCCTGCCCACAGAGGTACCCTGGGCCTACCTTAGGGGTGACTGACATGTAGAAAAGGGAAGGTTTAAGGCCTGGCAAGTAGGTGCACTCACCAAGTCGACACAGCAGTTACAAACCACGCACAGATTCTGGAATGGCAGGTCTGAGTTACCTTTTTAGGGACTCATGTAGGTGGCACAATCAGTGCTGCAGGCCCACTAGTAGCATTTGATTTACAGGTCCTGGCACACTCAGTGCACTTTACTAGGGACTAAAAAGTAAATCAAATACCCAATCCTGGAAACACCAATCCATAACACAATTTACCACAGGAGCATTTGCACTTTACCACTGATCAGCAGTGAGAAAAGTGCGCAGAAACACTAAGCCAGCAAAAACAGAGTCAAAACTAGGAAGGCAGAAACCAAAAACTCCGGGGAAACACGCCAAAAGATGCTAAGTATAACACAGGTCCCCTCCCTCTGAGAGTAGGGAGAACTACCCAACCTCCTGGGAGTTCTCTTCACTAAAGCGGAAGAACCTGGACAGACCATCTGCCTTGGCGTGTTCTGTGCCAGGACGGTGTTTCAGCGTAAAGTCCATTCCCTGTAGGGAGATGGACCACCTCAGCAGTTTTGGATTCTCACCCCTCATTTGCATTAACCACCTGAGGGGCCTGTGGTCTGTCTGAACCCAAAAGTGAGTCCCAAACAGATAGGGCCTTGGCTTCTTCAGTGCCCAGACGACAGTGAAAGATTCCCTTTCCATGGCACTCCACCTCTGTTCGCTGGGGAGTAGTCTCCTGCTAAGGAAGACTATGGGCTGAACCAAGCCCTCATCGTTTAGCTGTGAGAGCACCACTCCCACATCATGCTCTGAAGCGTCAGTCTGCACGACAAATTCCTTGGAGAAGTCTGGTGCCTTGAGCATGGGTGCCATGCACATGGCGGCCTTCAGGGCATCAAAAGCCTTCTGGCAGGACTCAGTCCAGATCACCTTCTTAGGCTGCTTCCTGGAGGTCAGCTCTGTTAATGGGGCAACAATGGTGCCATAACCCTTAACAAATCTCCAGTAGTACCCGATGAGTCCTAAGAAGGCCCTCACCTCTGTCTGGGTCTTGGGGGACTCCCATGCCAGAATGGTGTCAATCTTGGGTTGTAGGGGCGCCACCTGGCCGCTTCCTACCTGGTGTCCCAAGTACACCACCAAACCCTGCCCGATCTGGAACTTACTGGCCTTGATCATGAGGCCTGCTCTCTGCAGCGCCTTCAACACTTCACCGAGGTGTTGCAAGTGTTCTTCGCAGCTAGAACTGACCACTGTAATGTCATCCAGGTAAGCAGCACTAAAATCCTCTAGCCCAGCCAACACCTGGTTGACCAACCTCTGAAAGGTGGCAGAGGCATTCTTCAACTCAAAGGGCATCACCCGGAACTGGTAATGTCCTTCGGGGATTGGAAATGCTGACCTCTCCTTGGCCCCATTGGTTAAGGCAGTCTGCCAGTACCAAGACGTTAAATCAAATGTGCTGAGGAACTTGGCAGCTCCCAACCGATCAATGAGCTCATCAGCTCTGGGGAGGGGGTGTGCATCAGTCCTGGTGACGGCATTGAGCCAACGGTAGTCAACACAAAACCGCAGTTCTGGAGTGGCACAGGGTGCAGCAGCCTTTGGGACCAAGACCTCTGGGCTGGCGCAAGGACTGCTGGAAGGCTCGACCACTTCTAACGCCAACATCTTAGAGACCTCCTCTTTGATGCTAGCCTTGACCCAGTCAGTCAATCTGTAAATCTTGTGCTTCACAGGCGGGCTGTCACGGTTGTCCACGTCATGGGTACACCAGTGAGTAACACGGGGAGAACAGTCTCTCTGCTGCTCTGAGATCAGTGTAGGAGAGAGGATCACACCTTCCACGGACCCATCACCTTCCTTGGCGGACAGGAGGTCAGGGAGAGGTTCACTCTCCTCTTCCACCCCATCATCTGTCGCCAAGAGCATGCTCACTTCGGGCCTCTCGAAATGGGGTTTGAGGCTGTTCACGTGGGGGTCCCTCAAAGGGTTCCTGGAGCTGACAAATTCTCCAGGTAGGTGACATCACTTTTGAGCTCCACCACCTCAAATAGCCCAGTCCACTTGTCCTGCAAGGCACAAGGTTCCACTAGGGCCATGATCCATACTTTTTGTCCAGGTTGAAATTCGACCAGAGTGGCATTCTGGTCATACCACTTCTTCATTTCTTCCTGGTTTGCTTCCAGGTTCACCCGTTAAAGTTTCCTGAAGTGGGCAGTTTGATTGCGGAAGGCCAGCATGTAACTAAACACATCCTGGGGAGTTTTCCTGGGAGCTGCCTCTCAGCCTTCCTTCGCCAAACTTAGAGGTCCTCTGACAGGGTGACCATCCAGGAGCTCAAAGGGACTGAACCCAAGAGACTTCTGTGGTACCTCCCTGTATGCAAAGAGAAGGCACAGCAAGAGGATATCTCAGTTACGCCTCATGGGTTCCGTTAGACCCTTAATCCTGCCCTTCAAGGTCTGGTTGAATCTCTCTACCAGACCGTTACCTTGTGGGTGGTAAGGAGTGTGACAAAGGGTACTAAATTCCCTTTGCTTGCGGTCACCTGTGGTCACAAGCCACCGAAGCACCTCTTCACTGAGAAACAAGAAAGAAATATATAAGACGACGAAGAGTCATGTTGAAGTGGCACTTTATTCATTAAGTCAAAAGTATATCAATAAACGCAAGTCATTTCATACAACTAAGCAAAAACCATTAATAAACCTGACTTTCCTTTGTCAGGAATAAAACACATGATTATTTCTATAATGCTCAAAAGTCTATAAACAGGCTGGAATAAGGATCTGCTGAAAATGGCACAATTGAAATCAGTTAGGGAACAAAAGATACAAAACACACTATGAAATTCTAGTGCCTAGAGGCAAACCTTTCTAAAGTAAACTAGCCATGTGAGAAATATCATTTTAAAATACCCTAAATGCAGGAATTGGGGGTGGATGAAAAATACTGAGAATAATCAAAGAGATTTTAAAAAGCAAATAGGTTATCTAGATTGGGAGGTACCACCTGAGAAAAATAGGCTTGAAGTTTCAAGTCAGATAAACGGCCGGCCGGAGAACCCACGCTTGTGCCAAGCACTCGCAGGAGAGTTCTGAGTCCTAAACGGTGTGCTGGGCCTGTTATACCTGTTTAGAGCAGAAATTGGCCAGACCGCATTGACTTAGGTAATGGAGCAGGTGCTTGACCGCACGCCTACAGCATGACCACACGCCTACAGTGGTGGTGCTAAAGTCCTGAGAACATCAAAGTGGCAGGCCAGGGTGTCAGGTGTTTGGACGGGTGGTCTGACATGCCTGACCGCAAAATATAAACAAAGAATATACGTAGTGTACATATCTCTAAAAATACATATGAGACCAGAACTTAAAGGCAGGCGTTGCCATCGCAAGGTGCTGCTGCGGTGCTGCTGCAGTTTCATCTAAGCAAGCTTGGAACATTGCATGCTAAAAAATGAAGCACACACTACTTTGTGAAATGTCAAGGATGTACCAGCTGGGCCCCGTGTGTCGGTGTGAAGCACCTGTACTTGTAACTGTGGAAAGTTTCTGTGGTTTTGCGGTAGCCTGAGCTACATCACTGTGTTGTGAACTAAAGGAATGCATTTTCAAGAGTATCGGGCCTAGTAGATTTTATTATTTAAAAAAAAAGGGTAACTTGAGGCAGTGGGCCTTGGCTTAGGCCTATATGCAGGGGTTTCAAGGGGTGTGTGTGTTGTTACTTACTGACTGTGTATGGTAGGGATGGTCAAACTAACTTTGGACATTAAAACTTGACTCTCCTCTTGTTCATTTTTTAACACACTTCTTACGGAGTATCTTGGAGATCTTTTTGCTGGTAGGGGGGCCAGGGTGTGTCATTAACGTAGCACTCGAGCCCGCCCTGTTGCCCTTCCCTTAGGTCGACATATTCTCCATCTGATTTAATAAGTATTTCGGAATATTCTCCACCTTACCGATCAAGCAGACATTCATATCGAACAGATGCAGGGCCCTCACGCAGGGTGTTTCTACCTGGGGGAAGTGGGGGAGCTGTTGGTATGTTACAGTGAGTGCCAAATGCTGCTTGCTCACTCATTTCTAATTGTATCCCAGTCCCATCCCCAGGAACACGATCCATGTCTTCATAGTCTGCCGCCTTCTAAATCGCTGCGCTAGCGTAATTCATCCCTGCTATCTTGGTGCTAAATTTCTTGATACAGTGGCTCCCTAGCTGACAGAGGCAACACAGAAGCAACATAACTCCAACTATGGGTATCATTAAGTTCATTATTGCTGTCAGCCATGAGGGCATCCAGCCAAAGTCGAACCAGACCGTTGGAACAATGTCCGCAGGGGCACCTCCTTCCTTGATCATATCTTTTCCCGAGTTGGTCAACTCCTCAATGCCTCTTGCTATTGATCCGTTATCCTCGTCGTTTCCCGGAATAAACGTGCAGCAGGATTTTCCGATTCTATGGCACAAACCACCGTCTTTTGCAGTCAGCATGTCGAGGAAGTAGCGGTGCTCTAAAACCATCAGTCTTAAGGGGCGTAGCTCTTCCCTGATTGCATTTAGCCCATGCCTGGTGCTGTTGATGGCCTTCATGACCTCGTTGCGGGTCACCTCTAGCCAGCGGGCATTTGCATTTGTTTGGAAGACTGGAACTATCCCTCCGAAGAAGAGCTGGGCCTCATTGAAGAGGCGGAACTCCTTAGGAACATTACCAAGGGCATCGGTCGCAAAATACTCCGCTGTTTGCCGGTGGTGGCGGAGGAATATGACATCACCTGTCATTGGATGTGACAGGATGTGGGAGGCATTCGGTGCCGGCACAACCAGGTGTACTTCATGCAGAGGCACAAGGGAACACAGTCCGAGCCACTGAGGAGTTAGCTGGAGATAGAGGCGTTCTCCGCAAGCCCAGTAGTAGTCAATCAAAGCGGAGGTGCCAAACTGCATATCAAAATTAAAGATAATCGTGTTGCAATCTGTGTTACACCCAACAGGTACAGAGCCGTTACCTATGGAACAAAGAGAAGGGTTTTTTAGTTTAAATGCTCTTTTATGTTCTGACAATCCTTCCCTACCCCAGGTATACCTGCCACTTTCCTGAGACCATATCTGTTCACAGTCCTCATCAACACCCCAGTCAATGTCTCCTTCATAATCTGTTTCTCCAGCCCAAGGGGAGCCTAAGGAAGCTGCTCTGCATATTAGACAATCAACAGGGGTCCATTTGCCTTTGACGTAAACCTGTGCTATTAGGCTCAACACGGGTCTATGGCGGCATGGACATGTGCGGTCATCATGATGGGGTAGGGAATCATCCCAATTTGCTACGGGCACCGTCACTGAGAGATATCCTTCTTGCAGGATAACTGGTCCACGTTGGTCCATATTCCCATATCCCCTTTTACGCAGATTCCCTATTTCTTCTGTCAGGGCGGCTGTCTCGGTGATAACCTTGTGTAAAATGGGGGTATAATCCCATACTGTGGTATTCACAAACACCGTGTCCATTTCAACCGAGCTGACCTGGGTCTGTCCCTGCGTGCGGCAAAGATACAAGTGCAGAAGGCACATGACAATGTGTGGTGGAACTTCTTTAGGAAAAAATAGTCTGTCAGCACCTACTGCATGGGGGATGTAGGAACATACAGAGCAAGAATCATTTGTCACTATTTTCCCTACTGCTGTCATGTCCCTGTACCATGAATTCTCTACCAGGGAGGAGTGGACCGAATGATCTCTCACTGACTGCTGTAGACCTAGTATGGGCCCTAGGCCCTTTTGTATCGCTACAAGATGTTGGAATGTCTTATACCCTGTCCTCTGGTTCGTAGGCTTGTGGTGGACAAGGAACTTTGTCCTGTGAGGGGAAATAGCGAGTCGGTGGACTCTCTGGGGGCGGGAAGGGCGTTGGCGGAAAGCTGGTTGCAGTTCTGTGTTATTAGCAGCTCTATCCCATGTATTGTTTCTGTCACCTGGGATGGAAGTTGGGAGTTCGAAATGCGGACTGGCCAGAGGTATTGTAGGGGAGTTTTGGACCTTGTGTGCTGTATGTTGTGTTCTTCTGGTTATGGGTGACCGCTGGTACAATGGATGGAACAGTGGATGCTAAGTCATTTTTGCTACCTACATCATGATAACTCTTTACAGCAAGAAAAAAGATATACAAATTAAATGTTGTTAGTGCCACTCCAACAATGATACATAACATCAATATAGATAGTATACATAACTTGGCTTCACGGCCGCTGTATTCATGGAGCAGCACGTGAGTGTCTTCTTCATCTTCGTCAACAGTGGAAGAGAAGTCGCTGTCCTCATTCAGGGGGACTATGGGCATTTAATTTTCCTTTTTTAGTCCATTGTCTGATGCTGCGGAGGTGCGGGATCGAGGCGGACATCTTTTTGGTGGATCCATGCTTTCCTCTCGGCTATCCGGACGGCAGCTGGAGATGAGTCCGTCACCTCAAAAGGGCCTTCAAACTTGGGGTCCGTCCAGCACCTGACGTGCTTCCGGATGAAGATCAGGGTCCCAGGACATATCGGTGGGAGCTCAGGATCGATGGGGCCCTTCTCCTTCCTTTTGGATACCTGGGCAGAAAGGAACTGGGCAGTGCGTGTTAGTGTGCACAAGTAATCATAGAGCTCTGCTTTAACAATCTCAGAAGATGACTCACTATCAGTTTTGGGCCTGGGGGAAGGGACAGCTACATTTATGGATCGTCCAGTGACAAGCTGGTGGGGCGTGAGGTGGTGATCCGAGCTTGGGGAGTTTCTTAGTGAGAAGAGGGCAAGTGGGAGACAGTAGAGCCATTTTTTGCCGATGGTGGCGCTTATTTTACTTATTTTGTTTTTGAGCAAGCCGTTGAGGCGCTCACAAATGCTATTACTTTGGGGGTGGTAAGCGGATGTCAGTTTGTGTCTGATGCCTAGCATTGTTGTCAGGGAGGAAAAGATAGCGTTTGAAAAATGGCTTCCGTTGTCTGTCCTGATGGCCTCCGGGATCCCCCAGCGAGAGATGACATCACGGAGTAGGAATGTGGCTGCTGCTTTGGCATCGCAGTGGACGCATGGTCCAGCTTCGATCCAACACGAAAATGGGCATACTACAACAATGAGATATCGGTAATTTTGGCATCGAACAATCATATCGACATAGTCTATACGGAGTTCTTTGAAAGGGCCAGCGGGTTTGGGGATGGTGGAAGCGACTGTTTTAAGAGTTGGGTTTGGTGAATATTGTTGGCAGATGAGGTATTTGTTAACAAAGAGTTGGATCAGTTTGTGGGCATTGGGAATAAACCAGTCTGTCTGCAATGTTGTGGACATGTTATTTTGGGAGACATGTGCGGGAAGGTGTAGTTGGTCCAGTGCCACCTGCAGTTAGGCTTATGGCATGACAGGCTTCCCAGGCATGGTCTGCCTGTAAATGAAATCAGCAGGGTCCTGCTGTACTCCCCTCTTCTTCCATAACTCTTTCTCTTGATGTGGTGCACTTTCTTGTATTTCTCTGAGATGTAGTTGGGCAATGTGATCGTATTGTTGCTGTTGTCGATAATGTAAGGAGTATTTGTGTCCAGAGTTTCATCATGCACGTCTGTGTGCTGTGCTGGAGCTATACTGTCTTCATGCATGTGTGTCTGTTCTGCTGGGGCTACTGCTTGGGCAAGTAGGATAGGGGTGTTCTGAGTGTCTGGTGCGGTTACAGGTGGGGGGCCTCTAGCTGCAGCTTTTGCTGCCCAGTCTGCCAGAGCGTTAAATCTGGAGACAAAATCTTGTCCATTAGTGTGCGCTGAACATTTGACAACTGCTACCTCAGTTGGAAGCATAAGGGCCTCAATTAATTCTTCCAACAATTGTTTGTGACATACAGGCGTTCCATCTGATTTGAGAAATCCGCGTCTTTTGCAGCGCAAGATACTCGAGTGTGCCGTTGTTGTGACATATGCAGAGTCTGAGTAAAGGGTGATGCAGTCGTCAGCCCCGTGGTTCAAAGCGGCAATTAGTGCCACTAACTCAGCAGCTTGGGCTGAGTAATGTGGAGGCAGTGCAATTTGCTGTACAATGTCTAGGGAATCAGAGGACTCGTGTTGTTGGGCCCTAACCACTGCGGCTCCTGTGTACCTGATCCCTGTCTCCTGGTCAATGGTGGAGGACCCATCAACAAAATATTCAGTGCTGTCTGGCAAGGGGTCCTCCTTTGCTGCTCCCGACTCGTCAGGAGAGTATGTGGCACAATAATGGTTGTCTTCGTCTGAGGCTGCAATGGAATGGGCAAAGAACGTGGCAGGATTGACTGTGTGACATTTGATAACTTTTAGGGAAGGCAATGACAGGATGACTTCGTAACCTGACACTCTTTGTGTTGTAAATGTTGTCTTGGCATTCTGAATTATAGCAAAGACGGCGTGCTCAGTGTACAGTGTCAATGGGGATCCCATGACAATGGGGGTACTTTTTTCCACAGCGAATACTGCTGCGGCAAGAGCTTGTTCACAGGGGTAATGACCCTTCATGACAGAGTCTAGCATGCCGCTGAAGTAGGCAATGGGCTTATGGCCCATTGGGTATTTTTGCGTGAGTACAGCAGCCATGACCTGGTCTTTGCAGTGAGTGAACAGGTGGAATTCAGGTGAGCCTAACACTGGTGTATTTGTTATTTCATCTTTTAACTGCTTGAAGGATACTGTCATGTCAGGTGTCCAGTCTATTTTGTTGCGCCTGTCTTTGGCTCCTTTAACTGCTTTCAACAAAGGGGCAGTTATTGTTGAGAAATCAAAGACCCACTGGCGGACATATTTGACTAATCCAAGGAACTTTTGCATGCCCTTGACTGTTTGGGGCTCTGGGGTACTTTTTATGGCCTCAACTCTATCTGGCGTGACCCGTCTCCCTGACGCTGACAGTAGTTTGCCTAGATAATGTACCTCTGTTTGGCAGTACTGAAGTTTATTTTTGTCAACTTTGTAGCCTCTGTGTGCTAAGGTAGTAAGCAGAGCGGTGGTGTCTTTTCTGCACTGTTGTTCCGTGGGGCTGCAGAGCAAAATGTCGTCGACATATCGCAGCAAGGTGCTGTCACATTGGAAATTTGATAAATCTTCTTTGACAACTCTGTTAAATATGCTAGGGGACTCACAGTACCCCTGTGCCAATCTTCTATAAGTCATTTGCACCCCCTTAAACGAGAAAGCCAATAGGTATTGACTGTCTGGATGAGATGAAGGGGGATGCTAAAAAACTAATTTTTCAGGTCGATCACGGAAAAATACTGTGCTTCCGGGGGTACATTTGTGAGGATGACAGAGGGATCTGGGACAATGGGAAACTCGGGTACCACTATGTTGTTAATTGGTCGCAGGTCGTGTACTAGAAGCCATTGATTGGTCTTGGCTTTGCGCACCGGAAAAAGGCATGTATTACAAAAAGAGGTACAGGGGTATGTGACTCCCTGGTCCAGCAAGGCCTGTATGGTAGGGGCAATGCCCTCCTCTGCTTCCTTAGATAGTGGATACTGTTTTATACTGGGTAGGATTGCACCTGGTTTCAGTGTTATCATAAACGGGGTGGCAGAGTGAATAAGGCCCACATCATTTGGGCCGGTGGTCCACAAATGAGGCGGGACTTGAGCCAAATCTGCCTCTCGCACAGAATCATATTTTGGTATGGCAGTGGGTGTTCTCTTTTCCACTGTCACTGAGAAGGGTTACTCATTTGTGTAGATGATCTCTGTTTTGGGATACTCATCAGGATCGCCAAAGAGTTGCTCATCTGAAATGCTCCTTACCAATTGTCCAGGCTCAATAAAAATGACACAGGCCGAGATGCACATGTGGTATGTGGGTGTTATTTCCAGGGCATGTATGCCTAGGATCATATTCCTGTCTGATATTGGGGAGTCCTGGGACTTTGGGCGAAAGAGAAATTCCTTTGGGAGTTGAACAGTGCGATTGTGCAGTTCTGGTGTGTTCGCTACAATGATGTGTACCGCAGTGGAGAACGCTTGTTCATCCACTGGGCAAGCTCTTATTTGGTCTTTCAAAGAGGAATCAACAGTGAGTGCCATCATCCTTGCCAAGGGTGTGCCTGGTATAGAGCAAACCATTGTCCCATTCTCATTGAAGTGAATGGTCATGTTCAATTTTGCCATTAGGTCGCGCCCTAAAAGGTTTATTGGAGAGTGGGGTGAATACAGCAGTCGTTGTTCCAGCACACGGTCTCCTATTGGTATGGGTACTGGCTTGGTGAAAGGGACCCTTGCTATTTCCCCAGAGAATCCCTGTGTGTCCGCTACCTGATCTGAAATGGGCAGAGGTGTGCCTGTAATACAGGAGTACGTGGCGCCTGTGTCAATGAGAAAGCTATATGTTCTGTTGTTTATCGTGACCAGGATGGTGGGGTCATCTTCACCGCTTATGGTACATGATAAAACCGGGCACACAAGAGTTGTCCGTGGGCTGTCCTAACTAGTGTATCCTCCTGTGTGGTATTGCTGGATGGTGCCCTGTGTGAACGGATTGTTGGGGGTAATCACCACACCACCTTGGGGGGAAGCATTTTGTGCTTGGGGCATCACTTGGTATGTGGGTATCTGCTGTTGTGGCTGCATGGGAGTTTGCATTTGCGGGGGCGACTGTTGAGCTTGGGCAATCAAGGGTGCTTGGAGCTGCACTTGCTGCATGTTTTGCTGAGGGGCAGGTTGGGCGTAGGCGTACAGTATCTGTGGTTGCTGTGGATATGTTTGTGGTTGTTGGGATCGTGGTGGTGCTTGTTGGGCGGGCCCATATATTGCTGGCCTTGGTCTCAAAGTCTAGTGCGGCACTCTCTTTGCATGTGGCCTACCTTGTGGCAATAAAAACAAGTGTGTTGTCCTGGCTGCAGTTGGACCCTTTGCTGTCCCATTCCATTACCTCTTCCCTGCATGCCTGTGTTTCTGTTGGCATTGTTTCTGTTATTGTTGTAATACTGTTGTTGGTCATTACTGTAGGCAGGTGGTGCTGCTATGTATTGTATAGGGGGCTGCTGTTGCACATACTGCACGGCAGGCTGTGGTTGGGCCTTTACATATTGCACGGCCGGTTGGGGCTGGGTCTGCACGTATTGTATGGCTGGCTGTGTTTGCTGTTGGGGCTGTGTCTGCACGTATTGTATGGCCAGCTGTGTTTGAATCTGCTGTGGGGCAGGCTGGGTGCTAGTTGCTAGTACATTTAGGGCATTCTGGGGAATGTAGTGACTGCCGTCATCTGACTGACGGGTGCAGCCAACATGACTGTGTCTGGGGTGTCTTTTTTCTTATTAAGTTTCTGTTGCACCAATTTTGCAGCTGCATTCTCTATGGCAAGCTGTCTACTCTTTTCCTGTTCTTGTCCTTTTGCAGAAATGTATAATGTGATCCTGAATCTCAGGCCATGGTTTTGCTTCCATGGCTACTACTCCGTCTAATTTTTCCTGTACATCCTCTGGTAGACCGCTCTTAATCATGTGATAGAAAAGCCTACTATTCCCTCCTGTTGCGTTCCATTTGTCCCTTAACTCCTGATGCCATTTTTCTTTCATTCTGGAGATAAAGTTAATTGGATCCTCGTTCGCCTGCATTGTCTGCAACATTAGGGATCCAATGTCAGGGACATCTGGAAATTTTAGCCCCAATTTGGCCCAGACCGATGGTCTTATTTTATCAAAGTGTTCTCCATCATACTGTGTGTCATTCATAGTTATTAAACCATTACTGACAATCTTAAAGATGTCTTCTGCTTCCCCTCCCATGATGGAAATGAGCAAACTCTTCATATCACCTATCCCTACGTTGTTGCCTGTAGTGATCCTTTCTAGGGCTGCTATCCATTTCCCAGCACCCTCCGCAAGGGGGGGGGGAGAGACTTCTTGATGTTTTCTTTGTCCGCATAGGACCATGACATATAAACAGGTGGGTCATTGGCTCTTTTGTACAAGAGGGGCATCTTATGTGTTACTCCTATGTCTAGATCTTTTGGTCATGTGAGGTAATGTTGTCTGGCATATTTCTGCCAAATCTTTAGACTGGCCCACATGTAGGCATAATCCCAATCCTCATCTCCTGCACCCTGTAGGATGCATTCTACTGCTCTTGCCATATGCTGCGGCTCAAAGGACCCTTCTCTTGGCCATGGGAGCATCTGCGGGGCCAGGGTCTCTGTCCAACCTGACAAGTCATCTGTGAAGGGGTTGACAGCATAATCTGAACCTTCGCCTAGTATCACTATCTCGTTGGGAGTTAGACCATTATTCCACGGGACACATGGTCTGCTGAGAAACATGCCCTTACACTTTCTAGCTCAGGTGTTGCGCATGGAAGCGGTGCCATAGACTTCATACCTGATGTCATCCGGGCATCCGTGTGTCCCTAATACCCTGAGGCTGTCTACTTCTGTTACCCTGGTCCTCCTTCTCCCGCCTGTATCACCTGGATTTCGGAATTCTTGACGTGGCTGATGGAATGGGTTTTTCATGTTTGTGGAGCGTGCTAGGTTCATTGGATCTACCGTGGCTGTGGCAGATAGTGAGGCGAACGGATCTATCACAGGTGCAGTGTTCCGTGGTGGTGGCTCTGGTTGTGTGAAGCGGACCTGAGCTGTCGTGGCAGTTGTATGTGTGTGTTTCGACTCCCTGTCTCGAGCCAAGGGAAGCGTCCATTATGGCCCAGTCCTCTATTCCCCTCAGTGTCCCCAAAAGGATCTGCCTGTGCTGTGGGTGTTATTGGGGTGTTCACTGCTGCTTGGGCATTTGATGGTCCAAGGCTTGTCCTTCTAAGGGCATCAGTTATTCTGTCATTTATTTGTTCTAACTTTAGCGACGTGCGTCGGAGTGAGTGAAGTACATCCCCGGGAGGGGGGCTGGGTGATGTTGGTCTATCGAATATGTCTGTATGGGCGTTTTCATTCGGGCTATTCTCTAAGCTTTTGCTAAAGTCTGTGGTTGTTGTCCAATTGTCATAAAGGACACAAAATCGTGACCACACAAAGAGGGAAAGAGAGAGAGAGAGGGTGTCAATCGTGACCTGAGGGACTGCTACGGGTGGTCAGGACAGCAGCCAGAGACGCCTCAAAAGAGTCCCCCTCACACTCTCAGAGCAAAGACCAAAGAAATTTAAGGAAGAAAAAACAAAAATCATTGGCTTACCCGTGGTCTGCAATGGGTGGAGACGGGACCCTCGGAGGCAGCTCGTGGAAGGCGTCCAGATTCACCGCAGGCAAGAACAGTCGGGGTACGATTAATTCGTTGGTCGCCAGCTGACAAAGGAAACTAAATTCCCTTTGGTTGTGGTCACCTGTGGTCACAAGACACCAAAGTACCTCTTCACTGAGAAGCAAGAAAGAAAGATATAAGACGACGAAGAGTCATGTTGAAGTGGCACTTTATTCATTAAGTCAAAAGTATATCAATAAACGCAAGTCATTTCATACAACTAAGCAAAAACCATTAATAAACCTGACTTCACTCCATCAGGAATAAAACAAATGGTTATTTCTATAATCCTCAAAAGTCTATAAACCAGGCTGGAATAATGATCTGCTGAAAATGGCACAATTGAAATCAGTTAGAGAACAAAAGATACAAAACACTATGAAATTCTAGTGCCTAGAGGCAAACCTTTCTAAAGTAAACTAGCCATGTGGGAAATATCATTTTAAAATACCCTAAATGCAGGAATTGGGTGTGGATGAAAAATACTGAGAATAATCAAAGAGATTTAAAAAAGAAAATAGGTTATCTAGATTGGGAGGTACCACCTAAGAAAAATAGGCTTGAAGTCCCAAGTCAGATAAACAGCCGGCCGGAGAACCCACGCTTGTGCCAAGCACTCGCAGGAGAGTTCTGAGTCCTAAACGGTGTGCTGGGCCTGTTATACCTGTTCAGAGCAGAAAATGGCTAGACCGCATTGACGTAGGTAATGCAGCAGGTGCTTGACCGCACACCTACAGCATGACCACATGCCTATAGTGGTGGTGCTAAAGTCCTGAGAACATCGAAGTGGCAGGCAAGGGTGTCAGGTGTTTGGGCAGGTGGTCTGTCATGACTGACCGCAAAATATAAACAAAGAATATACGTAGCATACATATCTCTAAAAATACATATGAGACCGGAACTTAAAGGCAGGCGTTGCCATCGCAAGGTGCTGCTGCGGTTTCATCTGAGCAAGCCTTGACCATTGCATGCTAAAAAATTAAACAAACAACACTTGTGAAATGTCAAGGATGTACCAGCTGGGCCCCGTGTGTGGGTGGGAAGCGCCTGTACTTGTAACTGTGGAAAGTTTCTGTGGTTCTGCGGTAGCCTGATCTACATCACCGTGTTGTGCACGAAAGAAATGCATTTTCAAGAGCAATTGGGGCCTAGTAGATTTTATTATTTAAAAAAGGGTAACTTGAGGCAACGGGCCTTGGCTTAGTCCTATATGCAGGGGTTTCAAGGGGTTTGTGTGTTGTTACTTACTGACTGTGTATGGTAGGGATGGTCAAACTAACTTTGGACATTAAAACTTGACCCTCCAACAAGTGGTGAACGTGTACAGGGATGTCATATACTTAGATATGAAGTTGATCCCCTGTCAGAAACCACCTCTCTGGGGAACCCCACTTGGGAAAAGATCCCCATTAACGCCCGGTCCACCACTGGCGCTGTTGTTGTCCTGAGAGGGATTGCCTCTGGGTACTGGGTGGCATGGTCCACCAAGACCAGGATGTACATGTTGTCCATGGTGGTCTTGGGATCCAGTGGTACCACAATGTCCATCCCTACCCTTTCAAAGGGTGTTCCAACAACTAGAAACAGTTGGAGAGAAGCTTCGACCTTCCTCCCACTCTTACCACTTGCCTGGCAAGTTTGGCAAGACCGGAAATGTCCATCTGACTGCCTTTGCATTTGGGGCCAAAAGAAGTGGGTGACAAGCCTGTCAAAGGTGCGTTTAAAAGGGAGGGTTTTAAGTAAATAGGAAGTAGTGGCGCTCAGCTAAAATTTGTATAAGTTCTAAGAAAAATTCAAATGAATATGGTGCTAACCAGGTAGGGGAGATCCTTGTAAACCCTATATGCTTGAAGGAAAACTTCCTACATCAAAATAGTACATCCAAATCCTGGGCACACGTGCATTAGTGTATACATATGAGGTCACATAAACATAAGTCCATTCAAGAGTACATTTCATTAAAGTTCGCAGAAGAGTTGTTTCCTGTTTCTTTTAATTCGTATCACGTAGAAAAATAACCAGCAAAAGAAACCAGCCGACACGTGTTTCGTCTAGGAGGATACTCCCACGACTTCTTCAGGGCTGGGAATGATATAAGTAATGGTATAAAAAATACTAACAAGGTGTGGTGATTCACAATGGAGAGTGAACTCTCCCACAAGGTGACAAAGGTGAAAAACACTCATTGACTGTGGAAACCCTATACAACCCAAGGACCGTTACATGGTTACACATATGACATTATAATGTTACAGAATTATTGCTGAGAAGGTGAGGAAGTGTGCAAAATATGTGCATTGGCGATGTGCAGAGTGACTTGATACGCAGCAGTTAAACATCACAAGTAGGCTAACATCTCTGGCATCATTAGGTGGAGATTTGGACCAGACAGATGACTGAAGAGTGAAAATGTGATGTGTGTAAGATAAGGTAACTCAGGCACAAAGGTTTACGAGAGAAGTTATAAGTTTTGCGGCTGTTATAAAAGGCCCAAATGTAGAACAATAGATCCATAGACCCAGAGGTGTGATGGGAAGAATATTGGCTGTGTTAAGGAGGAATTCAACCGGATTAAAATCTAAGCAGGAAAAATTACCTTTGCGGAAAGGTACAGGGATCCGTGAATCTGGAGAGCAAATGGGGGAAAGGTAACCCCAAAGAAACGTATAAGGAAGATGGCACGCGTGAAAGGGAAACTCTAAAAATGATTAGCTAAGTTCATGTATGAGTGTACTCTTACCCCGAAGCCGGTGATAATTCCAACCCGGCTTGAAAGTAGAGTGGTGTATCCTTCGGCGTTTATACAGTGAAAGTAATCTGGATAAGTAAAAAGAAACCCGAAATAAGGGAGAATATTGGGAGTTAAACGAGAGTGAAAAGGATAATAAAAAAGGGCATACCTTGTCTACCTGAATTTGTGGTGAGCGGATCAATATATTCTGAAAAGAATATGAATGAAAGGTGGCATCAGACCGAAGTACGGATGATAATCACAATCTATTAAGGCTGGTGCAATAAATCTACTGAGGTCTATGTAGACAGAAGTCACCGACAAGCCGGTGATAATTCCAACCCGGCTGTTCTGGACCGCCAGTAGAGTGAACGTAATCGAGTACAAAAAGATCTGTAACAGGAATACAAACAAGGGTGTAGGTCATCCGGATGTATGACATCACAACGCATACTTTCACAACGCATGCCATTACGACGCAACTTTTACAACGCATACCATTACAACGCATAGTGCTTTGGGGCGCTGGATAGTGAATAGTTTAATTTACTATTCCAACTCCAGTCCCCGTGGGGAGTAGGGAAGGTGTTGGATAGTAAATTAAACCTATTCCCTATTCTAGAGCGCCCCCAGCGCAATTCGTTGTAATGGTATGCGTTGTAAAAGTTGTGTCGTAATGGCACTGCGTAGTAAAAGTTGCGTTGTAAAGGTTGTCTCCCGGTCATCCTGCTATCCCACAGGGAGATAGTGAAGATGTAAGTGACATTGCAAAGAACAGACGCCACGGGTAGGTACACGGGTGTCTGTCTTGGAGAAGAACGATCTAAAAATGAAAACGGAGTGAAGACTGAAATTACGTGGACCTGATGTCAAGTGATGCAATACATCGGCCCGTGTTCATGACAGAAGGTACAAATTACGGCATGGGCACCTGATAGTACTTACTATTTCAGTGCGGCAATACGAAATCCCATTCCTCCATTCAATGGATCGGGAATAATTCCAAAGTGGAGACAACGGGAAGGACATGGGTGTGTGTCATGAAGTTTGCTGCAATCTACAAACAAAAGGGAGCATAATCTAAGTACACCTCATGGCTCAGGACCAATGTCATTCAGCTACAGCAGCCTACTATTAAAGGACAAAATCCAATTGAAGTATGGTGCCTCTCAAAATCTTACTTGAATTGCTTAAACGGAGCGTAATCCCGTGGCTTGTGTCCGCATCTTGCAGGTGTGGGGCGGGACTAATACCCAGAAGTGTCTATATAGTCACGCTTGCCAGAAAACTAGAGTGTACACCAGAACGGCAAACAGGAAGGCGGAACTTTATTGTTCCCGTGTGAATAAACAGTGATAGTGCCAGCGAGTGTGGGTACAGTGGAAAATCCACAACGACGACTTGAGTGAAAATTAATTGTTCCAATTGATGAAATATTAGAGTGTCATTTGCTCAACCCAACTAAATAGGTAGTTGCTAACCGAGAGCTCATGTTGTTCCCGTGTTACAACGTAACAAGCGAGTGTGTGGAGCGTGAAAAATTCACCATGATGGATGGGTATAAAGGGAATGTTACAAATGACGACATAATTAGGAGTAGATTGCAATACCCGACTAAGTGAGTGGTTGATCACCGAAGATATAAAAACGTGAAGACAGGGCCAACACTAGAGATGTAAAAAAAAGAAAAAATAAACTACTGAGTAGAAAGGGACTTTTTCTTGGATACCAAGCAAAAACGAGGTAAGGGAAGAAGAATACGCAGGAATAAGAATGCGGCTATCTACATATCTCCATATGTGAATATATATCACCTGAAATGGGTGCAAATTCAAGGGCCTGCAATGGCATCCATATAGAGAGAGCCACCAAAGTGTGATGATGTTGATAGTATCTGAAGTTACTTGCCAAAGGAGATAAATCTCAATTTGTCCCTAAAAAGTTGACTGTATCACTACTAGACCAGCACATGATTGTAGTATGTAGAGCAAAGATGTAGGATGGAAAAAATGATAATACAATAATGGTGTTTATGTGACCTCATATGTATACACTAATGCATGTGTGCCCAGGATTTGAAAGCCAGTCAAAGGTCTTGTCCTGCCCCAAATGTCCTGGCAAAGGCACATTATGAGCCAGACCCATTAGGAAGGTCCTGAAACGCTGGGGTACCACCAGCACACGGGCTGACCCAGGCTCAGCGACCTTATGCTCACTATACAGGAGATCATTCTCCCAGTAGATCCAATGTGATCCGGACTGATCACCAGCTGCCTGGTCTGCAGCCTACCACCGCAGACCCTCTAGAGAAGGGCACTGTTTCTGCTCCTTGCAGAATTCCTCCCTGGTTGGACCCCCTTCTTGCTGCCAATGGGTCAGCTCAGAGATGTCCCCCAGTTCAGCTACCTGCTCCCCTGTAGGCACCGGGGCATCCCCCCCAAGGTCCACCTCCTTCTGGTCCGTGGGAACTTCAGGGGCCGGTTTTCGGCGCCCCTTCCCTTTCTCTTGGCAGGGACTTGGGCCACTGTTTCAGACTCCACGTCATCTTGACCACCCTCTCCGGCTGCCATTGACCGAGTGGATATGCATGCCCACTCTGGCAACCCAAGCATCTCCAAGTGAGATCTGAGCTCAACATCCTTCCACAAGGACTGCTCTAGGTCATTACCAAGCAGACAATCTATATGCATGGAAGGGCCCACAACCACCCTCAAGGGACCTGAGACCCCCCCACTCGAAGGGAACTTGTGCCACCAGACACTGGTGCTCTGAATTGTCTACCGCAATTATTTGGTGAAATGCCCCTGGGACTACCTGCTTCTCAGAGACCAGGTGACACCGGACTGAGTGCACACTGGCTACAGTATCTCTGAGAGCCTCTACACTTTTCTCATTGATGATCACCCAGGTGCTGTATTTCTTTGTGTTAGGGGGCACCTGGTTTCCTGGGACCATCTCACTGTCCCCTAGTGAGACGAGGGTCATTTCTGCGGGGTCCCCACCCTTCTGTGGATACTCCTCCTCTTCCCCAAGCGCTACACTAGCCAACACTTTGGACTGACCACCAGTGGCTGGCTGAGCCCCCTTTGAGCACCTGGGGTCTCCCTTCATGTGCCCCACCTGGTCACATGCAAAACACTTTTTAACCACAAACATCAGAGCACACCGATCATTATATCTATAACCCGACAAGAATGTTAGACAAGAAAAAAAGTGGCATTTTTCCCACAAAATGCATTCCAATTGTCCTTGTCAAGTGTCCTTTCAGTTAAGTTTTGAACAAAATCTTGAATCAGGTCTTTCTGTTAACTTTTATTTCCATTTTCCAAAACTACAAAGAACAACAGCAGCCGATGCACGTTTCGCCCCCTGGGCTTTTTCAAGGCTCTAATTTGAATATTTCTTGTTTCCGTGTCCGATTGGTGCTGACCAGCCTTTGTTAGGAGAGGCCTCCATATTAATTATTACAGAGACACTGACGATTGAAGCTTTGCCCCAAATGGAGCAGTAGACAGATATTTTCAAACTATAGAATTCTTTTAAGTGCTGCCTCATATTGCTAAGGACCGCTTCATTGTTTAGCAATTTCTAAGCGTACTCTGACCTTGATACGTCCGTTCTGTAACTCTGTGCCCGTGTCCAGAACTGTGACTGTCAGCGAGAAACTTAGCTGAAAGGACACTTGATAAGGACAATTGGAATGCATTTTGTGGAAAAAAATCCACTTTTTTTCTTGTCTAACATTCTTGTCGGATTATAGATATGATGATCGGTGTGCTCTGATGTTTTGTGGTTTATTATTGTTCTAGACTTCATAGGCCTAGAGATACAAATACCCTGGTGGGTGGGTATTGTAACATCATTGGAGCACCCCAAAGAAGTACTGTTGAAACTCACCATTTAGACTTAGTTTGTCAATAGATGTGCAGAACGATAAGCAAACCCACGTAGCTCTGGAAGTAACATGCAAAACACTTGCGGACCGGTCTCAGCAGGGTATCCTGACGAGAACCCTTGTTTCGTATTTCCGGGGGGATGGGGACCTTTACCCTGGGTGTTAGTTTGGGACCTTTTGGAGAATTCCTGTTCTTTACACTTGTCCCCCCTACTTTTCCGCTGGGGAACCTGTCCACCTTTGGCTAAGTCCCCCCCAAACGCTTTCTTGTGGACCCTGGTACTCACCCAGCGGTCCGCCTCCATAGCAAGCTTCCTGGGTCCAGTCAGCTTACTATCAACTAGGTCCATGGGAACTTCAGGGGCCGGTTTTCGGCACCCCTTACCTTTCTCTTGGCAGGGACTTGGGCCACTGTTTCAGGCTCCAAGTCTTCTTGACCACCCTCTCTGGCAGCCATTGACCGAGTGGATACGCATGCCCACTCTGGCAATCCAAGAATCTCCAAGTGAGACCTGAGCTCAACATCCTTCCACAAGGACTGCTCTAGGTCGTTACCTAGAAGACAATCTACAGGCATGGAAGGGTTCACAACTACCCTCAAAGGACCTGAGCCCCCCCCCCACTCGAAGGGAACTTGCGCCACCTGACACTGGCGCTCTGAATTGTCTACCACAATCACTTGGTGAAATGCCCCTGGGACTACCTGCTTCTCAGAGACCAGGTGACACCGGACTGAGTGCACACTGGCTACAGTATCTCTGAGAGCCTCTATACTTTTCTCATTGATGATCACCCAGGTGCTGTATTTCTTTGTGTTAGGGGGCACCTGGTTTCCTGGGACTATCTCACTGTCCGCTAGTGAGATGAGGATCATTTCTGCGGGGTCCCCACCCTCCTGTGGATACTCTTTTTCCTCCCGAGGCGCTACACTAGGCAACACTTTGGACTGCCCATCAGTGGGTGGCTGAGCCCCCTTTGAACACAAGGGGTCTCCTTTCATGTGCCCCACCTGGTCACATGCATAACACTTGTGGGCCGGTCTCAGCAGGCTTTCCTGATGAGACCCCTTGTTTCTTATCTCCGGGGGGATGGGAACCTTTACCCTGGGTGTTAGTTTGGGGCCCTTTAGAGAACTCCTGTGCTTTACCCTTATCCCCCCTACTTTTTCTGCTGGGGACCCTGCCCACCTTTGGCTACGTCCCCCCCAAACGCTTTCTTGTGGACCCTGGTACTCACCGAGCTGTCCGCCTCCATGGCAAGCTTCCTGGGGTCAGTCACCTTACTATCAACTAGGTGCTGGCGCAGATCTGCAAAATGTAGACTAGACAAGTGCTCCCATGCAATCAAATTGTAGAGCCCCTGAAATGTGTCACATTACTGCCCTTCACCCAGCCATCCAGTGACCGGCAAAACACATCCACACATTCTAACCAAGTGTTGGCATCAGACTTCTTCGTGGACCTGAACTGATCCCTGTACTTTTCAGGGGTAAGACCATACTTAGTGAGGAGGGCGTCCTTCATGTCTGGATAGGTGAGGTGATACCCCTTACCCAAAGCTATTAAAGTATCCCTTGCTTCTTCTGGGAAAAGAGGCCACAATCCTTCTCCCCAATTCTCCTCAGTGACTTTCATGTGGATTGCTGCCTCGTACCCTTTAAACCACCTTTGTATGTCATTCCCCTTCTTGAATTCCTTGCCTACATTCTTCGGGTTATGTACAATTCTGTCTGCCTTTCTTGACGAATTGCTGCCACCATCTGAGCTGGGCCTACTTCTTAGCTCCAGCTCCTTAAGACCTCGCTCATGGTCTAAGAGCATCTTCCTTTCCTCCATGGCTATTCTTTTGTCTTCCCTCTCACTTTCTATCCTGAGTTTTTCCAACTCAGACTTCCTTGCCTCCCGCCTGTCCTCCAGCTCCTCTGGGAAAAGGCTACTGCTGTCTGGCCTGGAGGGCTCCCCCCTCCCAAAAGCACATCCACCCTAGGAATAGGCTCTTCCACCTCTCCACTGAGATCACCAGATTGCCCACTTGCATCTCTGGCTGTTAGCCAAGCCCTCAGCACCTTTTGTAGCTCGTCCTTCCTAGTGAGGCCTCTAACTTGGACTTTTAGGTTCTTGCAAATTGATTTCAATACCCTAACATTGTTGGCTTCCAACCTACCCTCCTCAAAGGCATTTTCCAGGGATGCAACAGATGATCCTCTTAATTCCGGCATGATGAAGTTGCAAGTTCAAACTGGCGAGATCAAAAATAGGCCAAAAAGAAAAAGAACTAGTATGTGGCATGTAATGGTCTGCGAAATGGTAGTAGTGCACACCAATCACTGTAAGTCAAGGGCAACCGCAAGTCCTGTCCTCACCGCTGACAACCAATCTTAGAAATGGGGGTCTCTAGTTGGCAAGGGTTTGCATCTTTGTCCAAATAGGGACCCTTCTTCCTAGTCAGGATAAGGGAGTTACACTCCTAAAATAACCCCTGCTCACCCCCTTGGTAGTTTGGCATGAGTAGTCAGGCTTATCTTAGAGGCAGTGTGTAAAGCATTTGCACATAACCCACAGTAATACAGTGTAAGCACTACAAAAGGACACCACACCAGTTTAGGAAAATAGCCAATATTTTTATATACTTTAAGACCAGACCAAAAACTATAAAAATCCACAATACAGTACCTAAAAGTCTACATTTGTGAAAATAAGCTTTAAAACAGTTCCTTGATATCGATAGCTCCATCCGGGGCTATCACAGCGTCATGAGCATACAAATCCAAACAGTTCTTGCTGACCGCGGTGTCGGGGGCCAGCTATGGTGTCGGGAAGACCCGCAAACAGTACCTTTTAGAAATGCAGGGCGCTGGCGACCTCTTCGTTGAGTTTCCAAAAACACAGCGTCTGCAGGCGTCAGTTCCGAGGTCAGTGCAGGAGTAGTAGGGCCCTTGAGGTCACACGCATTGCAGGTCGATCTCCTCTCTGTTGGGATCAGGAGCGCTGGCGTCGGCAGGCGTAGGGTGCTGTGGTGCGAAGTGCAGTGGTGCTGCATGCGGTGCCCTCAGGTCACAGTGCGAGCAGCGGCTCGGTGGCGGTGTCAGATGGCGGCGTCTGGGAGACCAGGGTTGTGGTGTGAGATGAAAGCGGTGCTCGTCGCGGTGCTAGCAGCTCACGGTGCAAGCAGCGTCGTCGTCGTTGCTGAAGCGGTGTGTCGTGTAACATTATGCGAGGTTTCCTTGAACCACGGTGCAAGCAGCGGCGTCGATTTTGACGTGGAGCGTCGTCGTCGGGGATACCAAGGCATCGTCGTGAAGCGAGGCGGTGCGGAGTGTTGTGGCCACAGGTTGCTGTGCCAGCAGCGGCTCGGTGGCAGCATCAGCAGGCGTCGTCGGTGAGATCAGGGTCGCGTTGCGGTGTTACGGCGGTGCCCACTGCGATGCCAAGGCATCCTCGTGAAGTGAGGCGGTGCGGAGTGCGGTGCCCACAGGTCGCAGCGCGAGCAACGGCTCAGTGGCGGCGTTAGCAGGTGGCGTCGGTGATACCAAGGTCACTGTGCGGCATTGCGGCGGTGCCCTATGCGGTGCCGTCAGGACACGGAATCGGCAGCGGCGTCGTAGACGTCGTCGAGTTGCTTTTCCTCTGTTGCAGCACAAAACACACAGTCCCCAGAGCTGCGGGCAGAAGAGTTTGAAGTCTTTGGTGTTCCTGAGACTTCTTGAATAGGGGGCAATCTCTACCTCAAGCCCTTGGAGAAACTCACAAAGCAGATTGCAGAAAGTTCAGTCCAGTCCTTTCACTGCCCAAGACAGAAGCAGCCACTGCAGGCTAACACAACAAAGCACACAGCAAAGTGGTAGGTCCTCCTCACAGCTTCTCCAGCTCTTCTTCTGGGCAGTCTTCTTGATCCAAAAGAGTTCTACAGTTCAGGGGTCTGGGCCCCAATATTTATATCTCAAAATCCTTTGATCTCTTAGGCAGAGAGTGTCTGTGCCCAGCCATAACCAATTCTGCCTTCTCTGGTGTGATTTCCTGGCAGGAGGTGGAGACGGCACTGTCAGAGGCAGACCAGGCCCTTTGAGGCAAGAAAATACCTACTTTCTAAAAGTGGTATTTTCAAACCAAGAACGTAAAAACCACCTTCACTAAAAGATGCATCTTTAGATTCTCAGTTCAGGCATACTAAACTTTATTTTACCACCTAGTTCCCAGGGCCAGTAATGTTTATGTTATAAACAAACTTCCCATTCTGTCCTATGGGGAACAGGAAGCCTTGCAATAGTGAAAAATGAAATGGGTTGTAATCCACTATCAGGGCATGTCACACACACCAGGGCATGTCCTACCTTTCACATACACTGCACCCTGCCCACAGAGGTACCTTGGGCCTACCTTGTGGGTGACTGACATGTAGAAAAGGGAAGGTTTAGGGCCTGGCAAGTGGGTGCACTCACCAAGTCGACATGGCAGTTACAAACTGTGCGCAGACTCTGCAATGGCAGGATTGAGTTATCTTTTTAGGTCTACTCACATGGGTGGCACAATCAGTTCTGCAGGCCCACTAGTAGCATTTGATTTACAGGCCCTGGCACACTCAGTGCACTTTACCAGGGACTAACAAGTAAATCAAATACCCAATCCTCGAAACACCAATCCATAACACAATTTACCACAGGAGCACTTGCACTTTACTACAGATCAGCAGTGAGAAAAGTGCGCAGAAACACTACACCTGCAAAAACAGTAAAAACCGGGAAGGCAGAAAGCAAGAACTCAGGGGAAACACGCCAAAAGATGCCAAGACTAACAACTACCAATTTCTCTTTCATGTTAAAGTACTGTAGTACACATTAAAATAAATGCCAGACTGCCCACTCCCCATGTCACACGCCTACAAACCTCAAGCTGGCATTTGAAAAAGGCTTTGTCGGTTCTACCAAGAAGGGAGGTGATGTAGCCTAACGGCTAGGGCGGTCAACCTCAAATCTAGGCAAGGGCATGCAACAGCTTGTGATTCTGGGCAAATCACTTAATCTCCCCGTGCCTAACAAAAATTAATGTGTCCACATGTATTGCAACTGGTGCTTGTGTAAAGCACTCTGATACCCGATACCTTCAGGTGAAGTTTACGCTATTTAAAAGTCTGTTAAATACCAACAACTCTGAATTCTGTGAATTTTGTGCTATTCAGAATTCATCAACCTTTATTTATTGAGAGATTTGTGGATGAAGTACATCTGTAGATGTATGGTTCATGTCTGCATCATGATACTCTTTCCTTAAGGTAATACAAAGAGAACTGACGTACAGTGCCTGTAGCATTTCATATAACCCCAGAAACACTTATGCAGAGTTTAAATATTCTGTAGCTGTACTATAATTTGCTTTTTTCTGAACTTTGTACTCAAAATGTATTTTCCATGGGCCTAGACGTGCAGCACATGTGGTTATTGAGGCCCTCATATTCGCAGATGGCCGAACCAGGGACATCCTAAGGATTTTGGGGGCCCTGAGTGTTACAAAATATATATGAATATCCATATAAATTAATTTGCATGTGCTTCCAAAGATGTAATGCTTATATAAGATCACATTAACATGAGGCCTGGAGCTCAAAAGGGCTTCCTATCTGACCTTGACTGGACAAGCTTCAACAAGCTATTCTATACCCCTTACAGGTCACCTTGCTTGTCACGGTGCAGAGCCTGCCTTTCTGGTCTGCCCATACCTGGCTGTTTTGCATGGTGCAGACATTGCACATCCATGTCAGCCATATTTGGCTTGGTGCCTTATTCTAGTTCCACTAACATGGCAGTACTCAAGGTATATAACACCTAGAAATCTGTCACTCTGGGAAGAAGCGGTCTGAGAGCCCCTAAGGTGGCAGATCTGACTTCTTCCTTGCTAATTAGCAATGATGCATGCTTTTGGTACCATTAAATAATGTTCACTCTTTTTCATAGCAAACCTGCTATGTCTGGTGAGTTTCATTCATATGCTCCTGGGAGGGTGCCAGTATTTCCCCATCACTGGGCAAGCATATTTTGGGGGGCCCTGTAAGGAACAGCTTTGGATTTAAGATTGTATTTCAGCTCTTTCATGCCCTCTTTGGCCAAGTCACTGACAGTGCACAGACCCACTTGTTCAAATTCTAAATGTGTTTACATGTACTATTTAGGAACAGTGGTGTGTGTTTTCACTATTGTAACACAGCAGCTGGTTACTAATAATATTGCAAATAATCTCTGTGATTTCCCATATGTGCAGTCATGATTTGATCCAAAAGAAACTATTTTATGGATGTTGGTTGAAACATAAACACAATATTTCTCTACAAAATGTAATAGTCACACATATCGCCCACAATGAAAATAGAGCAAAGGAAAATGATATTTAAAACAATCTGTTTAAGAATCATTCAAAGCCATCAGGGCAAGCAAGACTCTATAGAACAAAGCTGGTTCTATCAGGGGGGGCCTGATAGGCTGGGGCCCTGGGCCAGAGCCCACTTTGTCCATCCCTTAAAACGTCTCTGACATTGGTCCTTAATTGGTTGCAAGAATCTCCCATTCAGTAATGGCAACTTAATAAGAGGCAGGAATCGTGACCTGGGGAAAACAAAGGAGGCCCTAGCAAGAAGCCGCATTGGCGGGGGCCCACTCTGATGTACCTAGTAGCAGCAAGCAACCCCCCAAAAAACAGCAGTTCCATCACAACCCCCATAGGAACCCCACCCAGCCCCTCCCTCCCTTGCAGCGACCAGTCTCACTGGACCCTATATTAAAAAAAACAATCAATCGAATGCCCTCGCAGGGCTGCATGCAGGCTAGACTGGGCCGCATATTAAATGATTGCACAGAAAAGGCCTTGCCTACGAAAGCTTGGTATATTGTAATAAATACAGGGCCAGCCGCAGAGGCTGTTGTCAAGTCTTTAAAAAGCTTTAGAGTATAACTTAACTGCTGTCATCCGAGTTGGGGAACGGCAATAATAAATAACAGCTTACTGTAAAGTCCACTGTGACAATGAAAGTGTTGTCAATAAAGCATGGCACATAAGGCTTTGCTGGGCCGGGAGAGAGAATGGAGCCGCCATCTGCCGTTGGAAATTAAAGCACGGACACAGAATCAAAACTCTCAGAATCATTTTGGTCACCAAACAACATGAAAGTTGGCAGCATACCCAACAGTGGGTCAGACGCAGGCTAAGGGGACCTATGTAAAAAAATACAAATAATCACCAGTACGTATGAATAATATTAATAAGGGACTAGGACCACACTTTTTATTATGGCCTCACTCACCCTCTCAGTGCCACGGACCCACCGGTCCGCCGCCTCACATGCAGGTTACACTGCGCATTAACATTCCAGTCCAGCCCTGCCCCACCCTTTGCCCCACCCTGAGACCGAAGACCACGAGCTGTGCACATGCGCACTACTTAATTTATCTGATGAAAACTGGAGCATTACTTTTAAACTACATCCCCGCATTGTGCACAGACCCTGCTGTCAATTACTGTAGTGTGGGGTTGCGGGAGCCCGGGTTAGACCCCTGGGTTGTAACTCAAACTCTTATGCTACCTTAGAGGCAGGAGTGCTGCACAGGTAGGGGCATGGATCTGTCAACCTGCAGTCACAGAAGCAGTACTTATGGCTAGAGAGAGCTATCAGAAGCTGTGAGAACCCTCACCCTCATCTTTCCCTTTAGTAATGTGTCCACCGGCCAGGGTCGAACAGCACCTACATTACTTTAAGCCCTGATCATTGGCAAAGTCAATGTCAACAGAGCCTTTAGCTGTGTGACAAGCTGCCTGAGGCCGGTGTGATCTGGTGTTTGTTGTGGGGCTAGGCTGGTAGGCTCGCCGACTGATGCCTACTGCTCAGCTTGTTATTAAGGTTGAGGCTGCTGTACTTGCCTTGAAAGAATAACCTACATCCAGGCTGTGACCTCAGCCCTGACAAGTATCACGCATCAGGCATGATACTAACACATTTGTGTGCGCTGGTCCGCATCGCCGCACTTAAATGTCAGGTCACGCATTTGTAGTGCCTGCTTGACACCACTGTGTGTCACGGTGCAGAGGACGAGGCAAGCAGGACCTAAATTGCTGCTCTGGGCAAACACTTCTGATGAGCATGCAGCAGGCCGCCTGCTGCTCTGGCAGAGTTTCTTGAATAGTCTCAAGGGTGCTAAGTAAATGGCAGGTCAAGAGTGTCACTTGCGCCGAACCGGTGGCTCATTGCTGTGACCAATGAGCTTTCATTAGAGCACAGCTACTGCGGGCCGGCCAGGGGCATGGCAATCACGTGCCAGGTGAGGTCACGTGATTGCAACAAACAATGTATCCATAACTCTCCGAGTGTGCGGAAGGACAAGTGTCAGTTACGTTTTTTTTGTTTGAATGACGATACCCGCCACGCCGCAATAATTATTTACGTGCCTCCTCCATAATGCGCGCCAGCGTTTAACTGGACAGTGAGAATGGGTTGCTGAGGTTATGTGCAAGCCACTGTGTGAGCGCTCACACCACCGCAGGCTTGCTTCGGCCTCTCGGAGGCTCACCCGGCCCCACCAGCATTGGCGGCACCTGACTCAGTTGTGAGTCAGCTGCTGCAGAGATAGGTACTGCTTGCCACTTTCGGTCCGCTGCCTGCTCTGTGCAGTGTGCGGAGTAGTAGTATCATGATCCCGTGGTGCACAAGGGATCAACCAACTCAGGCCCATCTGAAGCCGTGCTGCCTGCACCGCAGCTGTGAGAGCCTGTACCAGTTCGGGGGGAGGCACCTGGTCTTCGTTCGTCGTCTGCCTCAAATCCAAGTAAGTGAATTTATAAACTGTTAACTCATAAAACTACTCTTAAATAAAAGTGATGTCCCTTTGCTCATTTTATTGGCCAGATTTGTAGCGGCCGAGCAGTCAAGAAAATGATTAGTTAAAGTTTGTTATTTTACGTTTGTGAGAGCAAAACAAGAAATTAAAGAACACCTGCTGAAAATTTCAGTAGTGGAGTCGGCACATTTCGTTCCCCAGCGAGCGATGATGTGTGCTTTCATGTGAGGAGGCCAAATCTAGAAAACAGATCCGCCTCTTTCTATCCCCCACTATAGCAGTCATTATTTATTCTCTGTACTCGAGGTCAGCAAGTGGCAAGCACACTGCGCCGGTTTTTGCAATAGATAATCTGACCGTATTACAATAACTGACCGCTAAAATTTACAGAAACATTCTTTTATTTGCAGTGGCGCGGCGCGCACTGTCAATGAGTGGTGCAGATCTGAGTCCTTGTTTTGTTTAACAGTAGGACCAGCTTAGAAGAGAACTAAGGTGCTTCATTTTCTGGTACTTTCTAGCAGTTTTAACATCTTCCTAGAACGTCTTGATACTCAAATGGGTGTAACAGCTGATATTTATATGTTTTCCTTGTTGTCATTGCTTGATTTTGGTTCCGAGAAAGTGTCACTCATAATTGTTGAAATGTCACACATAATTACACTTAATTTATGAAAATGTCACACATGGCAATCTGAAACCTTGGCAGCTATGGGGGCATGGCAAACACGTGCCGGGTGAAGTCACGTGATTGCAACAAACAATGTATCCATAACTCTCCGAGTGTGCGGAAGGACAAGTGGCAGTTATTTTTTTTGTTTGAATGACGATACCCGCCACGCCGCAATAATTATTTACATGCCTCCTCCATAATGCGCGCCAGCGTTTAACTGGACAGTGAGAATGGGTTGCTGAGGTTATGTGCAAGCCACTGTATGAGGGCTCACACCACCGCAAGCTTGCCTCGGCCTCTCGGAGGCTCACCCGGCCCCACAAGCATTGGCGGCACCTGACTCAGTTGTGAGTCAGCTGCTGCAGAGATAGGTGCTGCTTGCCACTTTCAGTCTGCTGCCTGCTCTTTGCAGTGTGCAGAGTGGTAGAATCATGATCCCGTGGCGCACAAAAGATCAACCAACTCAGGCCCGACCGAAGCCGTACTACCTGTGATGCAGCGGTTCTCTAGAAATAATTTCTAAAACCATGACACCTTTCCCTGAAGTACAAAATCATACATATACTCGACAGTGGGGCCCATGACACTGCGAGTCTCTCACAAAATACTTACACCTTACTCCATGGATCGGTGAGATTCAAAGGAGAGCTGCTGTATCATAGCGGGATGTCTAAAATATATCTGAATATTTATTCTATTTACACCTGCAGTTTAAATGAGTTTACCATGGTTTTTCATTAACAAAACATTTATTTAGACACGCCGCCACTGTGGTCGACGGATCTGCTAGTAAAAATTAGGCGTAGGAAAACTCAAGACCAGCTTAATTCTCCATTTATCCAATTTTTATTAACAGCAAATTTAACATGTCTAAAATGTTATTCACTTTATTTCTTTATTCAAAAACGACATTTAAGGGAAAATAAGGATTTTATTTTAAAACCATTAATCTCATTCTATTTCAGAAGATTCAGTAATAGACATATATTTAGTTCGCAGAAATGCAAATATTTTAGCAAAAGACAGATAGTTCCCAAAATTCATTCTTTCTCCTAACTTCCCTAACTATTAACCTCACCTAAAATTCAAATCTCATTCTAAAGAAATAAGAAAATTATTCAAAATCTTACATCTCAAGAAAAATCAGCATACGGACAGCATCCCGGTAGGAAATCGAAAAGGAGTTTTTTCTTCACTAAAATCAGCACTTTTTATACCTTTTTCACTAGCTCTATCTATCTAAAAGTGTAACTTTCAACATAAATTAGAGTTCTGATTGGACAGTTTTGGGGTGGATGAGCATCATCTCATCATTACAACATCTATTCCGCTTCCGTCAGCTTGATTTTAAATGGATCATTGTCCTGGGCCTTGTCCGGCCTAGTCCTGTTCTCACTTTGCAAATTTGCCTAACTTTCTCACGTTCAGAACCATTGGGCTCATCTTTTGGCAGCCATCTATACTTCCAGGCTACTCTGTCCTTGAACTGCTCTCCCTCCAGGCACCAGCAGCTCGCATTCGAACTCGGAGTCGGGCCTGCGCATGCTCAGTACATTTTCTGTTTGCAGTTCAGCAAGTCTGCCATCTTTTGCAAGGCCTCACAGGCCTGAATGGGAACTATCATAGAAACAAACACAAACAAATGTTAATTTTAGAATTTTAGCCCTTATGTTTACCTCCCCCCTTACTAAGGTTTTCCCTATTAGTAGTTACCTAGCAGATGAGCGACATTTAGGTGTAATATACTTACTTATCCTTCGGATTCTGCCACAAATACGTAAACATAAGCACATTAATACTGCATTTTATTATTTCAAAGCTGCTTATCAGTTTAGGACACGACAAGATCACATAATTAGTTAATTATTCTGGCAACATAAGCAAAGTTAATTCCCACGTGTACTTGTGTAGGTGCAATTTTTACTCTAGATTGATTAGTTCCATAAGTCATTCCATTAGTTCATATTATTGTTATTGAAGTATGACTTCACAAGGGGTACACAACATTTTGTTTCTCCTCCTTGCTCCATCAACTCCCCCCTTTGGTGATTTATCGGCAAATATTTCCCAAAATGTGGCAAATTTTTTTCAGAACATGTTTCAAATTCTTCATATTAGTATATTCTATACTTTAGTATCCTTTTCTCTGGTCTCTTTAAAAATCTTTTCTCTGAACTCTTCCATTTCTATATCACCTTTTTCTCTTTCCCTTTCTCGTTTTGCTTGGATCATCTTCTTTAATGACTTTCTAACATTCCTTCTTTTTCTGTATATACAACGTAATCTTATCCCTAAAATAACTAATACTATGACTGTTACTGGAATTAGTATTTTGCCTATAATTGAGCTACCTATTTCTTGAAACCAATGTTTAACTGCTGTAAAACTTCTACCAAGTCGTTCAAGAATACCATCAACCTCCAGTGGTTCAATTTCTCTATGCAACTCTGTAATATTTGTGATTTACTTTTCAATGTTTTGCTTTTTATCTGGAATGTAGGTGCAGCAGTGCTGTACCTTCAAAATTCCACAAACTCCTCCTTCTTTTGCTAATATTATGTCAAGAGCAAGACGATTTTGCATTACCATAGTTCTCATAGAAATCATTTTGGTGTTTACCATTAGGAACCCACCTGCTGTATCTGTTGACAAACGATCTACTATCGTTGACAATTTTTGAATTCGATTTGCATTGAAAGATATTCCCACTGTTGGTATCAGTGCTCCAAAAACATCACCTATTATTTCTATGACTCTCTCTCTCTCTTTCTACGACTTAAAGGTTTACCTATTTCATGTATTCCATTAGTACCTCTATCTACATGAAAAGAAATTGGAAAGACCAAACCCACATAACATGTCCCATACCAGTGGTCAGGTAATCTATAATAAGCCTTATTTCCACAAATGAAGTAAACACCAGGAAAAACTGGATCATTTCCCCCTTCAAATCCCCAACCCCTTTGGATTCTGTAAGTATCTTTACATTGACTTGCTCCCACAAAATAATTGTCATACATAGTGTTGTCTCTCCTAATACAGAATTTTCCTAACAATGGTGTGTCTATATTTATTGCTACATTCACATTTCTTTCATCAATATTTTCATCATTAAATGTCCAATATTTGGATTTCTCATGCTTTACTTTTTCATTACGTTTATAGGCATTTCTCCTTTCCTCAACCATATCTAAAAAGGCTTTCTCTTCTACTCTCATTTTACATGTCAAATTATTTTTAAACGCATAGTCATGACTTAATTCATCTATTTCTAAAAAGTATTCTCCCATAACTGTAGCAGGCTTTTTCTTATTCAATGCCTTATCAATTTTCAACTTCGCAAAGACTTCATCTGAATTAGAATAATGACATTCTAGTTTACCTGTTTGATTAAACAGGCTTGCAATCACACTACACGTCACTCCATATGTAAGTGGGAGATGATGATAGGTCACCCCCTCAGAAACAGATGCAGGTAACTTTACACACACATAGCAGTCACTGGCATCCATTGCTCTAACATACTCAGATAACAATCTTGAAAACGTGTTCTTGGTAAAATCACTTATAGAGCTATCGTGATGTAATTCTGGCCTATATACATGCTGCTTGTTAGACTTTGATTCAACATCGTGTTCACTTGAACTTACATTATGACCTTGTGTCACTTACAAGCTTTAATTTTTCTAACAGGTTTTCTTTGACCTTGTGTCACCTATTTTTTTTTTTCACTTACAAAGCCTTTTTCTTCTAACAGGATTTCAGGTTTTACCTCTACCTTATCTTTTAATTTGATTACCACTTTTCTCGGTGCTTTAATTTCTTTTACTCACTTTTCCCATTTGTCTTTATACAGTTCAGATTCTCTTGACTGCTGTTAACTTCTTCAATTGGAGGTAGTACGATGTAGGTCCATTCAGGTGATTTGTACTTCTGATTTGGTCTTCTTACTTTTTTTGGCCTTTGGACAACCTCTATTTTCTTTCCCAATGTCTCTCTTTGACTGGTTATTTCGTTAACCTGCTCCTCTGGCTTTCTTTCTTTATTAACCAGTTTAAATCTCAGTCCATCATTTACTTTAGGCCAATTGTCTCCTTTACAAACTCTTTTTGTCTAAGGCTCCGTGGTGTTATGTTCCACTCCTCAAGCACTTTTTCTTAAACTCTTTATTAATGGAATTTGATCTTCACTGTCATCAGTTTCTCTTTCAGTGTCCTCGATAGTTTTATTTACAATGAACTTTACAACGTCTTTTTCTTTTTCAGAGTCAGTTTTCTCTTTTGACAGTTCTTTCACTCTGTTAGGAACATCACCATAGCTGGTACTTGGAATCTCATCCTTATCGTGAGTTTTTCCTTCTTTTCCAGTTTCAGGATCTTCGTTCCTGCTTCCAGAGCTTTCAGACTGTTCTTCAGAGTTTTCTCCCTTATCAGCTTTATCTTCACTTTGCTCAGTGTCTTCACTAGTGTCAGTCTTTACCAATTCTCGATCTTCAGATTGATCTTCAGAATTCGGTACTTCAAGACTTTCTCCTTCTCCTTCAGATGCAGAGCTTGTATCTGATACTTCCAGATATCGACGTTCCTGTCGATCTTCAGTATCTGGACCTCTCTCTGGTTCACCTTCAGAGTCAGAATCAGTTGTGCTTTCACCTTCTTCGTTTGGATTTCAGGTTCAGTCACACGAATAGTATGGCTTGCGTGTACCCATCTTTTTACTCCAGCACACTTAACTGCAGTGGTGCTAACCAAAATGACCTGTCGTGGTCTCTGCCAACGAGGCACCAAACAGTTTCTTCTGCGGTGAACCTTTATACCCACCCAGTCTCCAGGAACTAAGTCATGTGCTGGATTTTTCTCTTTGGTGTTTGATTCAGTTCCCACCTGATGGAACACAGAAGTCACCACATCAGACAGGTTTTTGCAATAATCCAGTATGATGTCATCATTTATTGTCAACAATTTATCAGCTGGTACAAATGCCTGTCTCATCACTCTACCCATCAGAATTTCATGTGGACTCAATCCAGTTTTTCTGTCAGGTATGCTTCTTGAGGTCATCAAAACGAGTGGCAAGGCATCTGGCCACTTCAGTCCTGTTGCCAAACACATTTTTGCAGTCCTGTTTTAAATAGTTCCATTTACCTGCTCAACTACTCCTGAAGCCTCAAGTTTGTAAGCACAATGCAGTTTCTGATGAATGTCCAGTGCTTCACATACCATTTGCATGAGTTCATTCTGAAAATGGGGGCCACGATCAGTCTCGATCGTCACTGGGAAGCCGAACCTAGGGATGATTTCCCGTAGGAGTAACTTCGCAACAGTTAGCCCATCCTTCCTCCTCGTGGGGAAGGCCTCTACCCATCGGGAGAACAAACAGATGATCACCAAAACATATCTTAATCTGTTACATGGCGGAAGCTCAATGAAATCCAATTGCATTCGTGTAAATGGACCTCCCTCCCATCCTATGGTTCCCAAACCTACAATCGTTCTCCTGTTTGGATTAAACTGTTTGCATACCAGACATCTGTGGCACAAGCTCTCAGCAATCATCCTGAATTTAGGATTATACCATGTCTGTCTCTTCCTATATGAGCTTGACCATGGTACATTCGGGCCATATTTGAGATCATGCTATCGGGCATTACTGGTCTTTCATCTTTGTAAACCCAGATTTCGTCTTCCTCCCTTTGTCTGCATCCTACTTTTAACCAGACATTTTTCTCTTCTTCATCAGCTTCTTCCTGCATTTGCCTCACTTCCTGCCAAGTCTCAACTACAGTTGTTAGCATTAAAGGACTTGAAACATGCTCCTTTTCCCTGTCCCTGTTAATTGAGGCCGATAGCACAGTACTTTGCGATTGAGTCTACATACCTTTTACCTCGGGTGATGTAGTCACCCCCCTTTTTGTGTGCCGCACACTTCATGACAGCTATTTTGTCAGGTAGTTGAATCGCATCTATCAACATTCTTACAAACTCTGCATTACGTATGGGGGATCCTACAGAAGTCAAATAACCTCTTTGAGACCACAGTTGTCCGTAGTCATGGACAACCCCAAAACCATACTGACTATCGGTCACTATGGTTACCTTGATTTCCTTTCCCAACTCACATGCTCGAATCAAGGCAATCAACTCTGCTATTTGAGCAGAACAAATTCCTTTCAGACAAGAAGCTTCCAATACATCTGCCACTGTACAGACAGCATATGCTGCACTCAAAACACCCTCATCTGTTCTCAGGCACGAACGTCTGCTCTTGGTTTGGTACAGTATTCAAGAACGTCTAAACATTTGTGATCAACCTCATTTCTCACTTCTGTTTCCATGGTGTCAGGCAATAATGTGGAAGTATTCACATTTACACATCTAGAAATTGTCACATTCTCTGCTCCCAGAATTATTTTCTCATACTTGGTCATCCTATTGTTGGTCAAGTACTGTCTTTTTGTTCTAGTGAGGAGAATCTCCACAGAGTGAGGCACATACACTCTTACAGGAAATCCCATCACTATTCCTTCACTTTGTTCTAGACTGACGCTTGTAGCTGCTATGCTTTCAGACAACCTGGCAATGCTTTTGCAACTGGGTCCAAAACAGCTGAGAAATACGCTATTGGCTTTCTCAGTTTTCCATGTCTCTGAATTAGTACTGACAATGCACATCCTTCTCGCTCACTGCAGTACAGTTCAAACTCTTTTTCAAAATCGGGCATCCCTAAAGCTGGAGCTTCACATAAACTCGTTTTTAACTGTTCAAAATGCTTCCATCTCAGTTTTGGTCAAAACTATAGGGTCTCTGATATCTGCTCTGGTTAATCTCTGTAACTGCTTTGTAATCAGTGAGAATCCACTAATCCACTGTCTACAATAACCCAGCATTCCTAGGAACATTCTCACTTGTCTTTTGGTTTTTGGTGGCTGCATTCCTTGTATCATTTTAATCCTTTCAGCAGTAACTGGTCTTATTCCTTTGGCAATTTTATGACCTAGGTATTGTACTTCTTTCTGACAAAATTGTAATTTTGATGGAGACACTTTATGTCCCTCTTCTGCTAAATGATTCAGCAATGCAATAGTATCTGTTATACATGCATCTTTTATCTTTGATGCCACTAAGAGATCATCAATATATTGAACCAATACAGACTCTCCAGGCATGCTCAAACTTTCTAATGATTTCTTTATTAACTGATTAAAGATCAATGGACTTTCAGTATACCCTTGAGGAATTCGGCACCATGCCAAGATACAATCTCCGAATTTGAACGCAAAAATTGGCTTGCTTTCTGGGTACAATGGAACTGTAAAGAACGCATTATACAAATCAATCCCAGTATACCATTCGGCATCATGGGGAATTTGATATAAAATCACTGCTGGATTTGGTACAATTGGACAACATGGAAGAACTATTTTATTTACCTTTCTCAAATCCTGTACAATTCTAAATGTTCCATTTGGCTTTTTCAATCCCATAATCGGTGAATTACAAGGATTACTCTCTATTTCTCTCAATATGCCTTGTTCAATCATTTTGTTTATCACTGGGGTTATTCCTTCAATTATTTCTGCAGTCATTTTGTACTGAGGAATATTTGGGTAATTTGCACCTTCTTTTACAGAGACTTTTACAGGGTCTACATCTTTCATCAACCCAATATCTTCTCCTGTGAAATCCCACACTTTCTCTTTCACTACCTCTTTTAATTCATCAGGTATGTTTTCTCGATCAAACACAGGGAACAATTTGTTTTGCACTGCTTCAATCATAAGCATTGTCATTTTATACAGGCTATCTTCATCTGGAGTTTGCAACTCTATGCCATCCGGTGAACCGTATATATAGCACAGTTCATTTTACACAGAATATCTTGACCTAACAAATTTACAGGGCTACTATCACACACCACAAATCAGTGCATATCTTTGAAATTTCCAATTTCTACTTCAACTGGTTGTGTCAAGGAGGTTTTAATTTGTCTATTAGCTACACCTACAACCTGGATGTGATCTCCCGAGAAAGGAAGGTTTTGAACTTCCACTGATCTAACAGTAGAACGGGTAGCACCAGTGTCCACTAGGAAAGTTATTTCTGCATTATTCACTTTTCCGTTCACAAATGGACCAGACTGATCTACCTCAAGAGTTGTTCCAAGCATACACTCTTCTTCCTCTCTCAGGCACCGTCAGAAACTCTCATCCGACTCACTCTTGTAACCAATACTGGGGACTCACATTCACTCTGGGCGATATATTTACCTGTTCGCCTCCGCTGAATCCTGTCTCTGCACTGTATCTCTGATGGTTTACACTGTGTGGAAGTGGCGGTTGTGGCACCTGACTTTGCTGAGTAACTATCTGCTGCTGTTGCGGTTGCTGTTGAATTACCTCATTCTGCACCTGTGGATTCAATGATGTATTTTCTGAATTAACTCCTGGTGGATACTTACACTCTTTTCTCCAATGCCCTATTTTGCCGCAATTATGACAAGGGAACTTTTTCTTCAGCTCTTCTATGTTTCCTACTAATTTTGTTTTTGGAAAATTTCCTTTTGGTTTTCCCTGACTTGCATCAACATTTGTACTTTCTAATTGTGCCACTTGGTGTTCTGCTACTTTCACTTGTGCCCACCTAGCTTTTTCTTTTAGCTTCTTTTGTTTGGCATCGATCTCTTCACTACAATATTTTGCTTTTCCTAAGACATCATCAACAGAACCTGACTGCCATCCTATCATACTATGCCTAATCCTAGCTCCAATTTCTGGTCTTAATCCATATACAAATCGATATATATAAAATAACTTGTGTATTTTTCGCTCAACTCTTCATATCCACTGTATTGTTTAAATACCAAAAACAATCTTTCATAAAATGCATGTACAGATTCTTTTGGTTCCTGTGTAGTCCTGTCTATTTTATCCCAATCTGTCTCTTTTGGTGGGATTATATTTTTCAAAAATACAATCACTTGTTCATATTTACACATTACTTCAGGTGACGGAGCACCTGTTACTTTGTCTCGAGGATATTCCTCTTTTGGCCAATTCACAGTTATTTTACATTCGGTCCATAAATCTGCTGGCACAACTATGTCAAATAATCAATCTAAATCAACGGTGGGGGGGGAAGCTGCAAGGAGGGCTGATGAACATATTAGATAATACCGATCCTTACTACTCCCTTACCGATGATTCTGTCATATCAGACCAGAGCATCTCCTTATCCAGTGAAGAGGAAGAGGAGGGTGGAAATCAGTATAAAAGCTGGAATTCAGAGCAGCAGGAACAACTCGCATCTCATAAAAAACTTCTTAAGAAGAAAAGGGAAAATATGAGCCACGGTAAAGAACCAGACTCCTCTGGAAAAGAAACCATCCCAGATTCAAAACGGGACTATGCTGGAACCTTACCTCTGTTGGTGCACTCAAACCCTGCTGACCTGTCTGGGGGGAACCAGACCATCATTAAAGTCAACTTTGATGCAGAGGATGTGCATGGGAAACAGGGTAGAGAGCCCGCCCTGGCAGATATCTTGGGGTCCATCAAAAGTTTTCAAGCTGAAGCCAAAGCAGACAGCCGGATATCCTGCATGGCATTAAAGGAAGTTCAAGGGGGTGTGAGGAAGGTGGACAGAACTTGTGCAGAGATTGTAGATTGGATGACAATAGTGGAGGAGAGGACGGAGCAGCATGAGGAAAATGTCACATCACTCCAGGCCAAATATGAGGAACATGAGGAGGCCGTCAAGGATATTATGTGGAAACTCGAGGAGCAGGAAAATTGGCAACGACGGATCAATCTCCGCTTCCTTGGTATACCCTAAGGGGTGGGAAAAGATGATGCGAGGAAATATATGATTGCCCTCCTCAAAAGTTCTTTTCCGGGACTCCAATCCTGGGACTGGGAGAAAGAGGTTTACCGGGCTCATAGGTTTCCCCTAACGATCAAAACTTATAAAGCATCACCTCATCAACATCCCAGAGCCATGATTTTATCCTTTGGAAATCTCCTGCTTCGACAGGCTCTCTATGATTTAGCTCAACCCACCAACAAGAGAACATTTGGAGGGGCAACTTTTTTTACCAGGCCAGACTTTGCTCATGCAACTGTTGAGAGGAGATGTCGGCTGAAGCAACTGTTTGACCCCTTCCAAAAATTAGGAGCCTTAGTGTTTCTTCAGAATCCGGCAAGACTAAAGATTGTTTATCAAGGCCATATTCATAGCTTTGTCTCTGAGAGTCAAGCTAAAAACTATCTGGACGAGATCTCAAGACACAAATAAAGCATAGGAGTGGAAACTAGAACGACCAATGCATAAGACATTGGATAGAGTGATAACATATGTCTGCGCTTTTTCCTTACCTACTTTTCTTTACTATGCTTCACTTTCTCTTTTTTTGGTAGGCTTTGGTAGGCTTATAACTCGTTGGGCAAAGCTAATAGAAAATATTGTTTCCATTTTTGTGTCTGCTTTCCTTTGCCTATTCTACTATATTTCTGCGCCATGAAAGACTGCTTAATTATAGAATGTTTACAAGACAATGCCGCAAGGAATATTTTCATATCTTATGTTGATAGAGAGGCTTCTTTAAGATGTTTGAACTGTACTAATGACATAGCGTTTAGCAAAATTTTACTTTTACCTAGGGATTTAAATATATACTTTCATATTTCTTTTTTTTTGTTGCTTTCAGGGGGATGCTCGGCGGGGATGCTGGAGCGGTCTCGACGGATGTCACGTCCCTGGCTCCTCCTGGACCAGGTAACCTCTAGTGGTGGGGGTGGGTGGAGGGTGGGATCCTTGGGTGGGGGGGGTCTAAGGGGAAGGTCAGACAGGAAATCTAAAATTTACAGAGAAAAAAGAAATTATAAAGGCATAGCTAACAGTTTACTTATGGGAGAGTATGTCACTAAGATGCGTATTACAAATAAATGAGGGGACTGAAGATTATGTCACTTAATATTTGCGGCCTAAATGACATTAAGAAGAGGCAAGCAGTCGCGGTGGGTCTACAAACTTTAGGTCCCAACATAATATGTATGCAGGAGACGCATATCGAGGGTTCACAACTACACCTTCTAAAAACATTGGGGTACAAACTAATCTGCGCTACCACTCAGGGAGCTCGTGTTAGGGGGGTGGCAATCTTAGCTAGAAGCGGAGGTTTTAGCTTCAACCGATGCAAAGCAGATAAATTCGGCAGGTGGGCGATTACAGAATGCCAGTTTGAACAATCAGAGTTAGTTACCATCTGCTCAATCTATGGGAGCAATTGTGTTGATCCCACCTTGTTTAACGAGGTTTCTAGCGAATTGGCACATTGGCCACTACCAGTACTCATCTGTGGGGATCTCAATATTAATTTACCCCCCGATTGGTCAATGAATGATAATTGGGTGTATCATGGGAGAAAGACTAAAGTGTTTAAGGCCCTAAAACATTTATGTCATATGCACGGACTTCTGGATGGGTGGCAGATCTCTAACTCTGAGGATCCTGGGTACACTTTCTTTTCAAACCCACACCGGGTTCATGTTAGGCTTGATTATTTTCTTCTATCACAGACGTTAAGATCTATTACACAAATAGAAAAACTGCCCCGAATACTTTCTGGCCACAACCCTTTAGTATGCACCCTAGAGTTAACACAAATGGGCCAGAAGCTGAGAAACTGGACCTTCGAGAAATCCCTGCTCCTTGAAGAAGATTATTGTAATCAGATGCGAGCATGGATTCCCAATTTTCTAGAACATAATGTAGGGAGCACCTCTATAGAGATAGTGTGGGACGCTTTAAAGGCAGGAATCCGAGGAGAAACTACACAATATTCAATTAGGGTTAATAAATTGGCCAGAGACCTGTATAAATCGCTTTCTGAAAAATTACAGGGCTCTGAAGAAAAACTCATCAGGGCAACCCATGATTCTCTAACGGTAGAAGAGCTCACCAAAATTCAATATCAGGTGGCAATTGATAAGGCTGCTATTATGAATACATTTACCACTAAAGTGGTTAAAAAAGCCACCGCTCATAGCGAGAAAACTTACGAAGTAAGCGAATTAGTTGGCCACCAATTGGCTATACGCATGAGGCAACAAACATCTCAGAACCTCATATGGGAAATATCAGACCCAGTGGAAGGCATAATCTCAGAAAGCAATAAAATTAGAGAGGCATTCTGGCACTTCTACACCACTTTATACTCAGAGGAAGGAGGGGTCGATATAGACAGTATGAGAGAATACCTAATTCAAGGAACACCCAGTAGACTTCCTGAAGAAGATCGAGATGATCTAGAGGAGACACCAGTCCTGAAAGAAATTCTAGAGACAGTGAAGGTTTTGCCTAGAGGAAAGGCAACCGGCCTGGACTCTATCCCTCTAGAGTTTTATATCACTTTTTTAGATCAAATCAAAGAGATCCTCTTAGATTTATGTGTGCACATATTTAACGGGGGACAACCACCAAGGTCATGGTCAAAAGCCAAAATAGTAGTATTCTTGAAGAAAGACAAACCTCAGGATCAGATGGGATCCTATCGACCCATCACCTTAATCAACGTGGACTCAAAAATATATTCCAAATTAAAGCGAATCGTATGGCACCATTAATCCACAAACTTGTTTCAAATTCCCAGCACGGGTTTGTACCTGGAAAAGGAACCACAGATCACATTCAGAGAGTGCTTACACTATTTGACAGCACAGAGGTGACGGGAGACCCAATGGCGCTTATTCTCTTAGACGCCGAAAAAGCCTTCGACCGGGTCTCCTGGTCATTTCTGTGGCTGGCTATGGAACATCTGGGCTTTAAACAAAGATTCATTCAGGCGGTACAAAAACTATACATCGACCCTAAAGCTGTAGTGATGGTAAATGGCAACCTCTCTAAAGAACTAACAATCTCAAGGGGAACTCGACAGGGATGCCCATGCTCCCCATTACTGTTTGCTATCTACATTGATACCATTATTCGCAGCCTGGAATCTAATGCTGGTATTATTCCTATACTGTCTCAAGGCTATATGACTAAAACTCTTGCTTATGTCGATGACATCGCCGTAGTAACATCAGATCCAGTATCAGCCTTACCTACAATTGAAACCGAGGCCAAAAACTTTGGCAATGTGGCCGGCTACGCTCTCAACCAGAGTAAAACCCAAGTAGTCCTAAATGATAAATGCATTATGGCTGATCCTCGTGTGAAAACAAAAGCGACCTACCTAGGGGTATGTATCTCCTCCAAACTCGATAAAGTGGTCGAATTAAATCCGAGCCCCCTGCTAGATAAAATGCAGAAAGATCTTCGCTGTATGAATAACCTACACTTATCCTTGATTGGCCGTGTAAATGCATTAAAAATGGTGTACTTCCCTAGATTGCTTTATATGTTTAGAGCAATTAATCTGGAAATTTCCGAATATTGGTTTAAATTGATGGGGCGCACCTTTTCTAGTTTTATTTGGTCGTATTCACAACCCCGAAGAGCCTACAAGCTCTTGACTCTTCCCAAAGAAAAAGGAGGTTTAGCCCTACCTAACCTTAAGCTTTATTACTGGGCATGTATGCTCTCATATAACCATGAGCTCTTTTTTCTGTTAGATAATAACGAGACAGTCTCAGGGGAAGACCAACCATCAATTCATCAGCTGGTACTTGGTAACAAGAGTAAAGGCTATCTATGGCGATTTCTCTATGACAGTTACCACAAAAAGATCTGCCTAAAGACCTTACTGGGGGGGTTTAAAGCGTGGAAAGCAGTGAGGAAATTATTGGGCATAGGACGACTCTCGCTCTACTCTCCACTAGGCAACAATCCGGCTCTCCCTGAAATCTTTAGAGGAGACTGTATTGATAGATGGACTATGGCAGGAATCACACATCTTGGATGTCTTTTCTCAAATGAAGGGCTACACTCTTTTGAAACCTTGAGGGAAATATATTAATTGGAGTGGAGGGATTTTTTTAAATATTTGCAAATCAGAGACTTTTTAACACGAAGGATAAGGGAAAACACCTCATTTGATAAAATATTGATAGAAGAAACCTTAAAAGAAACCAAGAAATTTACAATTGGTGAGATATACTCTCTCTTGCTATCCCTCCTTTCGGACAATCTTGAGAAAACAGCACAGAAGTGGCAGGGAAAATTAGCAATCACCACGGAAGAATTTAATTATGCCTATAACCTATACCAAACTATCCTTATGTCAACTAAGCTGCAAACACAGTTTTATAAAACCTGCTTCTTTATGTACTATACCCCTGATAGAATTGCTAAATGGGGGAGCGGGAGGGGTACATGCTGTTTTAGATGTACATTGTCTAATGCGGATAGCGTACACAAATTTTCCTCCTGTGCAAACCTATCCTCCTTAAAACTGAGCATTGAACGGTTTTTAACTAGTGTCCTAAAAATCGAATTAGTCCTCTCTAATGAAATGATTCTGCTTGGGGCAACTAACCTCACAGAACCATTGCCTGGACATGAACTAGTATTTGTCGCCATGGCGGTTTTAAGAATCTGTATTGCCTCTGGCTGGCTGGACCCTAATCCACCATCTTTCCAACAGTGGTTCTCTAGACTGTAAGCTATATTTACCTTAGAAATGCCTATATATAAAAGGAAAGGCAGAAGACGGAGGTCCAGGGGATTAAAAATTTGGAATCCCTTAATTGAGTGGTCCCAGTCCCTAGGTAATTCCCTGTAACATAAGGTAATAACCAGCGTGAGTTAATAAATGCTAGAAATTTACTTTGATATGGTTATAAACTGTTGAAAATCTATATTCACCCAGATGCTGGCTGTATCTCCCCAAATAGAATGGAAATGCCTTGGTTGTTTGTTCGATTAATTTATTTAGGCATTAATGTATGATTTATGAATCCTATTTCCTTTATTTCTCTGTGTTTATATGTGAAATAATCTTTGTTTTTTCTTCTTTTTATTGAACCTGTCCGACTTGGAGGGAGCGGGGCTTTGGAAAAATAAAACCCAATAAAGATATAAAAAAAAAATAATAATAAATCAACCCATAGCACTTTTGAAACTTTCACAAATCGATCCACTTGTCGATACCATTCTACTGGCTTTTCTCTCAATCTGGGGAAATCATTTGTAAATGATAATATATCCTGTCTACTCCATGGTACATGTACATATCCTTCTCCAGGTATTTCTCTCATAGGGAACTCATTTATGACTGTCTCTTTTTCTCTGACTGGAAACGCTAATGTGGATTTACCACTAGCCTCCTCTTTCTTCTTTGCCCATTTCACTCTCCATTTATTCACATCTCCCCATCTGCGTAACAGCACAATCAACTCTTTTATTTGAATTAACCTTCCGGCAGTATTCATGTTTTCAATGTCTTTTTCTGAAAAATCCACTCTATAGGATTTCTGCAATGTTTTATTCTTAGCAAATTCTATTTCAAATTCATTTGCCAACCCCTCTAACTGATCATGTACAGACTTCGCTTTCCATGGTATGCTTTTACACATGAACATGAGTTCATCATCTTGGTACGTTTTTAGTCTATCTGTTCCAATTGTTCCAATAATGAATTCTTCCATGTCAACTTTTAATCTTGCTACATCCAGTACTTTAGGTTCATGCTCTTTTAATTTCAGAGTTTTAATCCAATCACTTAATTCTTGCTCTGATGGTCCAACAGGAGTTTGTGTTAAATCTATTTTCTCTACGCTCTTTTTGTCAGGGTTTAGACTGCGCGCCTACCGAACTACAATTCCCATGAGTACCTAGCCTTGGACTACATCTCCCATCAGCCTCTGCTGCTGGCGGGATATAGCGAGTCCAGGCTGGGAAGTGAGTGTACTTGATTTTGTCCTGTTTCCCTGCGGGAGCGCCTGGCTCTCGTTCTGGGAATTTCCTCGAGGCTGTGTCTTCTTTGAACTGCTGCCGGCTGAGAAGACTTTGAAATGGTAATGTTACAGCGCCTTCTGCTTGGGGGTCGGTTCAGATACATTACGAAGAGCGGTTAGCTCTTGAACTTGGCGAGTAATTTCTATTCTCGCTTGTTTGTGCTTGTTGTGGCATTTCTCCGCTCGGGAGAGTATAGATTGTTTGGACGCTGGTATCTGAGGCCAAGTGGGTCAGTCCAGTGGCGGAATGCAGGGGAGGCTCCTCCGCATTGCCGTCATGAATATATGACGTCTGGAGTTCTATTCTTGTTGGATTACAAATGCCAAAGCGGGCGGCGGTGGTGCTGGAACTACGTGCTACCGTGTTTGGTTGTACATATCACTTACGTTTGCACTTTTGTTTTCCATCGGTGTGGATGAGGAAATCTGTACCGGTTGCCTAGGTACCACCTTGGGATTTTGTTTTGATGACATAAAATTACTTTACCTTATGAAGGAAGTTGGACTGTAGTCACGTTTAGTGCCTAAACTAGCAATGACTGCTTTATGTCGGGGTTCTTAACTCCCCAGGGGAAGGTATAAGGAGTATGTGGCTGCCTGGAAGCTCAGAAGCATAAACAGTGCAGGTGACATCCCATTCTATTAGTGAGAATTTAATGAGAGTAGGTTTGAGGAAATGTATTAACCTGTTTTGTATTTTGTTTTACAGCTTCCCTTCCCCGCAGACCCCTTCCTTTCCTTCCCCGTTTTTTTCCCCTTTGGGGTTTTTTCCCTCACCGTATCACTTGAACACCCTGTATTTACATATCAGGGTGTTCGGGAGGTCCGGAGGTGGAGCTTTATCACGGCGAACGGATCCTGCAGAGTGCCAACCCTTGACACTTTTCAGGTGTAGCAGAATCAGACTCTGCTCCAGTTACATATTTGTAGGGTAAACTCTGATTGAAAGTTAAGTCAGGCGGATTTACATTATTTGCTTGTCTAATTTCTGACAAATCTGGATAAATATTTCCTCTCACTTTTTGCAAACTCTGTTGCAAAGGAATTGTCAAACTTGGTTCTTTTATTCTTTGGTGTTCAAACACGGGAATTACAGGTCCTATCTGCTTCTATGTTTTTCGTTAATTCTTGTATTTTCTCTGTCAGCGCATTTGTAGTCCGTATATATTCATCAGTGCTTGTTTGTTCTTCAGGTCCTTTTTCTACTCTATTTACGATCTCTCGCTCACTATTTTGCTTTGGAGTACCAGTAAGTCTTGGTTCTGTTATTGAAGTACTCAGATTATATCTCCCTTCTACTCTTTCGGGTATATCTCTAAAATTAGAAAATTTCCTTGGGGTCTCATTATTCCTTTCATCTACGGGTGGAGCATTAGGTGTAGTCCATAAAGAACCTGGTTGATATGGTGGCGGTCTCCTATTTAATATTTCTTCTAGCACAGCATCCTCTGATTTACTGTCACCGTAACCTTCTCTTCCTGTTTCTATATTTTTCCTCTTTTCTGTGCATTTTCGACCTTCATAATCATCCACTAATCTAACTGGAAACATGCCATCACACATGTCAGCATTTCTCCATCTACGCATTCTACTCTCATGTGTCTCTCCCCATAAATTTTGAAATCTACCTCTTGGTCTGACATGTCCTTTCAATCTTTCGCTTTCTAATTCATGCATCTCATCTTCCCATTCAACTAAAGCTTCAAACTGAGTTGGTGTGGGTCTTGGGACAAGATTCATCATCTTTTCTCTCAAATTTCTCAAAACTGCCACATCAAAAGATCCTCCTTCCGGGAAAGCTAACACACCATCATTTCTAATATATCTCACCCAATTCTCTAACCAAACACACGTATGGTAACCATATTTTGACAACATATAGGAAGCAGACGTTTTCGGCGGAGGAAGTAATTTCCACTCTCTTGTGACTATCGCCTTGTCCTTCACAAACACATTTTTTAATTTCTTAAACCATGAAGGTTTCTTCTTTTCCTCTTCGTAATAGTAATCAATTTTTCTGTAAATTCCCTGTCTTTCAAAAGATTGTGCACTTCCCTGTTGTTGTTCCGTAACACCAATCTATCACAGCGCGGTTTACACTAGTGTACCAATTAGAACAAGATACGTCTCCTTAGTGCTCAACCAATAGTTTTGCTGCTTTTTGTGATGCACCAATCAGCTCTTTGCCCTGTCTTGGCCACGCGGACCAATCCCAGCGCGACACTTTTGACGTCACCAGCGCTACGGCTTATGCAGCAGACTGACCCCTTCTTTACAAGATTTTTTCAAGAAGCCGTATTTACAAGATATTTTACAAAATCGGTTAGTAACTTACACTAAACAACTCCATTTGTCTGTTTCGGTAAACAAAGTGATAGAATTTTCTCAATCGCACAAGTATTCTGTATTTCCAGTAGACAGCGCTTACCTCTTCTCTACCACAGAATTTTACACTCGCCAATAAAGTAGCACCACTTCCTCTACTTTACGCTTCTCACAAGCTCAGGTTAAGCTCTATTACTCTCCCAGCAGTAAGTTTTAAATCAGGATACGCAATTATCCCTGTACTTAAAAGCCAAGATTTTATAGACTGCCCTCGCTATACATTTTCCCTTTCATACGGAAAGTCCCTAAACCAGTGATGTGCGACAACACCACTTGTGATATACGACGATACCACCTTTTGAAACAGACTATGCGTTGTGCGACTTCATTGCCACACTTCCTCTGCCTGCAGACAGAGTGACCAGCTTCATGCAATACTCGGAAGCCTTTTCAGGACTACATATTACGTAATACGAACTCAACAGATGTTAGTCTTAATTCTGTACATCAAAAACCCTTATATAACAATTTATACATAATTCTAGCTAATTCTATAGCAACCAATGCTCTGCTACCAAGCTAATTACTGATGCAGCGTTCTCCAGAAATAATTTCTAAAACCATTACACCTTTCCCTGAAGTACAAAATCATACATGTACTCGACAGTGGGGCCCATGACACTGCGAGTCACTCACAAAATACTTACACCTTACTCCATGGATCGGTGAGATTCAAAGGAGAGCTGCTGTATCATAGCGGGATGTCTAAAATATATCTGAATATTTATTCTATTTACACCTGCAGTTTAAATGAGTTTACCATGGTTTTTCATTAACAAAACATTTATTTAGACACGCCGCCACTGTGGTTGACGGATCTGCTAGTAAAAATTAGGCGTAGGAAAACTCAAGACCAACTTAATTCTCCATTTATCCAATTTTTATTAACAGCAAATTTAACATGTCTAAGATTTTATACACTTTATTTATTTCTTTATTCAAAAACGACATTTAAGGGAAAATAAGGATTTTATTTTAAAACCATTAATCTCATTCTATTTCAGAAGATTCAGCAATAGACATATATTTAGATTGCAGAAATGCAAATATTTTAGCAAAAAACAGATAGTTCCCAAAATTCATTCTTTCTCCTAACTTCCCTAACTAATAACCTCACCTAAAATTCAAATCTCATTCTAAAGAAGTAAGAAAATTATTCAAAGTCTTACATCTCAGGACAAATCAGCATACGGACAGCATCCCGGTAGGAAATCGAAAAGGAGTTTTTTCTTCACTAAAATCAGCACTTTTTATACCTTTTTCACTAGCTCTATCTATCTAAAAGTGTAACTTTCAACATAAATTCGAGTTCTGATTGGACAGTTTTAGGGTGGATGAGCATCATCTCATCATTACAACATCTATTCCGCTTCCGTCAGCTTGACTTTAAATGGATCATTGTCCTGGGCATTGTCCGGCCTAGTCCTGTTCTCACTTAGCAACTTTGCCTAACTTTCTCACGTTCAGAACCATTGTGCTCATCTTTTGGCAGCCATCTATACTTCCAGGCTACTCTGTCCTTGAACTGCTCTCACTCCAGGCACCAGCAGCTCGCGTTCGAACTCGAAGTCGGGCCTGCGCATGCTCAGTACATTTTCTGTTCGCAGTTCAGCAAGTCTGCCATCTTTTGCAAGGCCTCACTGGCCTGAATGGGAACTATCATAGAAACAAACACAAACAAACGTTAATTTTAGAATTTTAGCCCTAATGTTTACCTCCCCCCTTACTAAGGTTGTCCCTATTAGTAGTTATCTAGCAGATGAGCGACATTTATGCGTAATATACTTACTTATCCTACGGGGGGCGTGGCCCACAGCCGAACATGGTGGACGTGAGCTAGGATCGCTCCGTCCACGTTTCCCCTAACATCCTGAAAATCATCCTGTAGCAGCAGGGCTTGACCCCTACCCCCTCGCCTGCGGAATACCGATTTATGATCCGCACTGCCGATGACTGAACGGCGGCGCTGGGAACCCTGAAACGCATTACCGGACAAAGTCGCCACACGCAGGAAGGGAGGCCTACAACCAACGAGGCGGCCGCGGCCCACAGTATGCTGGAAGGCGGCCCGGAAGTGACCCGCGCCCGGCTGTGAGGCGGTCCTGGTGTGAGGCGGAGCGGCCCGACGTGATCCGGGGCCGCCGGACCGGCGCCACTAGCCCTGCTGCGGGTACTACACCCAAGAGGGAGGTGCGGGCATCGGAGCTTGCTGGGGGCCACCGGAGCTCCGGAGTACTTGACGTCCGGGCCCAGGAAACCGGCGAGGACTAGGGTGGACGGGACCGCGGACGACGCTCGGCACACAGAGCTGCGCACCGCCGAGGGGCACATCCTGAAGAACGACGGCCTGATCGAGGCGGGAGCCGGGCTTGCTGGTGAGTCCTGGCGGGGCGGAACAAGCAGCTGTAGACGGGACCCGGAGCCTGGCAGTGAAATTCGGGGTCCCCTCGGAGTAGATGGGGGACGACGACTCTGGCAAAAGCGGGCACTTAATGGTATGCGAGGAGGACATTTGCAGGGCCGGGTCCGGCATATAGACAGTGAGGCATTCGCTGGAGTGGCAGGCTTTCCCTGACGCGAACGTACTGAAGTGGAGGTACTAGGTGGACTATAAAGACGGCGCTCCCCTGAGAGACGCTGAGTGCTACTTCGGAGCCACTGGGACAGAGGTGCACCACGTTGCATAGTCGGAGGGGGCCGACCACCGGACCGCTGCTGGCACGGCCCCGTCATCGAGCAGGTCTGCCTCGGACCTATCGTGGCCCGAACGTCCTGATACAGGGGGCTTGCCGCCTTGCGCCCTATGCCATTCTCTCATCACACCGGATGACCATTGCGGGCCCACCCGTTGTTTTGGGTCATCAGGATCACGGCAACACTGCGGGTCTGCCCAGTGGGGAGGACGAACCGCCGGTCCTGGCTACAACCGTGCCTAGAACCCCTACCCGGGCAGACTAACGAAGCACCAGACCACTCACAGGGCGCGCAGTTGGACGGTGCCACGCACAGCTGACCCGATCCGGTGGTGAGTGGCCGGAGGAGACGGAGGTGGGTGGACAGGACGACTGCATATTACACGCGGAGAGCGCTGAAGAGGAGCGAGATGGGCAGGAACAGGAACCCCCGTGGTGGCGCACAGGCCTCTGGCTCGGACGATCCCCTGGCTTCTTCCACTGAGGACGTGATCCCACCTACAGGAACTACCACTCAGGAGGCCAAGCTAGACCTAATACTATCGGAGATCAGGGCATCCAGAGAGGCACTTGAAACTCGGATGGACTCGATGTCAACCGGCCTGTCACTACTCAAAGATGACCATAAGAAACTAGCAGAAAAAGTGTCAGAGCAGAAACTTGCGATTGCCGATTTGATACCTCAACAAACGGAACACTCCGCGAGACTAGAAAACCTGGAGAAGCAAATGCGAAACCTGAGAGATAGGGTCGATGACGCGGAAGGGCGCTCAAGACGCAACAATGTGATGCACTTGTGCTCAGGAAATCACAAACTGCACGAGGCAAGATGGCGGCCGTGGTGTGGGCTGTGTAAGCAGCTCTGTCCTCTTGCTCCGTATTCCCTGGGAGGAGGACCTGCCGTTAGTGATTACCTGGCTGGACGTGTTTTACTACGGGGGAAGCTCTGAATCTTTGAAGAACGGCTATTTTATACCGCTATTCCCCGGTCTTAAGTGCACGCAGACCGGAGAAGTGCTTACGGATGGTCTGATTGACCGGAGCCGGAGTCGGAGCGTGTTAGAGCGGATCAGTCTCAACAACAAAGCGGCAGAACGGCAATGGTGTGGCCCGATTGAAGGGGCTACAAGGACTGCATAAGAGTTTACTCACTTGTGTTATCTTCCGGAGTATCTGCCCCGCTTTTTCTTGCGAATGCTGGTTAACTTGTTTCGAGCACAGCGGCGCGCCCCGCTCTGGCGTTTCCCAGCGTTTTTTTTTTCTTCTCCGAAGTTCTGTGGTTCGGGGCCGCGGCGGATCCCGCCAAAAGAAGATGCCGCCGAAAATCTCGACACAGACACCCGTGGCTGTTACTCGCAGTAACAAACCCAAAGCCGATCATGATGTTCAACATGCCGAAGGTAAGAGTCTCCCTGAGAGCTCTGTTTCTATTCCTTCTAAAGCCGTTAATACTGCCAATGATGCTCGGAAAGGGAGTTCTCTTGCTGCACCAATATCAGTCGGCAATATGAAGCAAGCTCCAGCTGTTTTAACGCTTCCTGCAATGTTTAAAAAGCAACTTCAGAAAAAAGGAGATGAAATACAGCAACCGAGTGTAACTATAAATGCAGCATCGATTCTCAAAGGCAGCGAGTATGGCATTATGGGTGATGGGGTCCCTGAGGTGTCACAGGAGAGTTTGTTTGCTAATCCTGACTTGGATTCCTCAGCCCAAGAGCTAAGTTTACTGGGAGCATCGGGAATTACCAACGAAGCAGTAACACCAGGGCTACAGGAAATGGCTGAAAACTTCTATTCTCTATCCGACCTTTCCTCTGATGAAAACACTAATGTTAGTAAAGACTGGGCTGAATTCAGTGTTGAAAGTAGCTCTGCTGAAGCTATAGAGGAGCAAAATTTCAACTCTCCAAGTGTAAGTGTTTCCACCGTTAGAAGGCGCAGAAAAAGAGGCTCCCAGTACACCACTGATAGGGACTCTGTGCCTGGTACAGTCAGTCTTTTGTCAGAGGGACCCATCATGGCGGAATCTCAGGGTGGGAACATACCGATGAACGGTGTTGAGATTACAAATCAGGCGCATGATATATTCAATACAAATGAGATTACATTAACTACTATTTATAATACCATGATGGTGCATCGTGCCGAAATTAAGGCAGAGAACTTACGTACCCAAGCTACCTGCTCGAAGGTCAAGAACGCTGTTCGACGGGCTAATAAACTCTGTGCTGAAACGGCCGATAGAGTGACTGAGACAGAGGCAAGGATTTCGGCCCTAGAAGATGAGAACATTATTCAGAAGCAAGAACTTGATAATATCAAAGCTCACAAAGATGATCTCACATACAAACTGTCGGGCCTTGAGAATCAGGCCCGCAGGAATAATTTATGTTTTCTTGGTATACCCGAGAAAAAGGAAGGGGGGGATGCCAGGAGGTTTATTATTGAGCTACTCAAAGAAGCCTTCCCTGAATTGATTGCCTGGGACTGGTCCAAAGAAGTGCTAAGAGCACATCGATTCCCATTCACTATAAGGAAACCACGTCAGGGGCTAGTGGACTATCCCAGGGCAATACTTGTATCTTTTAATAATTTCCTCGCAAGGGAAGAAATCTTTATGTTAGCAAGGCTGAACAAAAAAGCTGCAGCCAGGGATTGCGAGTTTTTTGTAAGGTCAGATTTTTGCCAGGCGACAGTGTCTCAGCGCTGGCACCTGCGTCAGCTCATACCTGATTTCCAAAAAAAGGGGGCCATTGTATTCTTGCAAAACCCAGCTAAGCTGAAAATAGTTATAAAAGGGCAAACTAATTTTTTTCTGTCAGAAATTAGAGCTAAAGAATACCTAGAGTCCTTATGAATCTGTCGGTAAATGCTTAAAAGAATATACAAAATATTATAATGTAAATGTTTTTTCTGTCATTTAGAACTCGCTTTTCCTTCCAGGGTCCTCTGGGGCGGGGGGACACGGCACTCCATATTTATCAGGAACTGACTGTTCATGGGCCTCATGTGTTCAGGAGGGGGGAGGAGGATTCTCTATTGGGGTGGGGGTGGGGGTCGGGGTGGTGGTGGGGGTGTAAGGCAGTGGTAATTGCGAGAGCCAACACAATAATACTGGCTAATGTACCTTTTTTTGTATTTCTTTTTGCTATATGTTTATTGAAAAAAGGGTCGTTTTTGATACATCGAGATTTAAAATTATATAGTAATGGATAGGAAGATTAAAGTATGTACTTTGAATATTAATGGCCTTAACAATTTTAAAAAGATAGGGGTTCTACGTAGACTAATTCAGTCTCTGAGTATTGATATTCTCTGTTTACAGGAGACCCATATTTCATGGGATAAACGTTATATGCTGTGGAATCTGGGTCTTGAACTCTTAGTTAGCTCAAAGCAAACCGGGGTTAAAAGGGGGGTTGCAATTTGTATGAAAAAGGGGGTCAGAAAATGCCTCAAAACATCAGCGGATAAATGGGGCCGATGGGGGCTGGCTGAACTTAGTGTTTTTGGCAATAGATTCACGGTGTGTTGTCTATATGGTCCTAACTTAGATGATAGTGAGGTGTTCAGTACAGTTAATACAGAATTAGCAGCCTGGTGTCAGCCTTTAATTTTATGTGGTGATATGAATGTTCATGTCGAACCCAATTGCAATATTAGGACTTCCGGAAATTATAGAGGTCGTAAGATAAGGACCTATAAAGCCCTAAGGCAGTTAGTAATTGGTAATGGGTTGTATGACGTGTGGAATAAATATAAACCCACTGACCCTGGTTTTACCTTCTTTTCAATCCCGCATAAAAAGTTTGTTCGCTTGGACTATTTTTTTATCTCTTCTTTTTTTTGGGAAAACACAGAAATTGAGATATTACCACAACTTATTTCAGATCATAATCCCATAATATTAGAATTGTCACTGCCTCCTAAAAGCCATAATTTTAACAGTCACTGGTCATTCCAAAGGAATCTTCTGCTTGACGACAATTATCTCCGACATATGGCTGAAACTATTAAAGATTTTTTCGCTCATAATACTGACACTGCTTCAGTTCAAGTTGTCTGGGATACTTTTAAATCTATTGTAAGGGGGGAAACGATTAGTTACTCTAATTTTCAACGCAAGAAGGCGAAAATTGAGTTCAGGAACAAATGCGATAAAGTGAGGAAGGCAGAATTAAAATTAGTGGCTTGTATTAAGAATGGTAACGATTCTGATATTGACGAAGCTCAACGACTTCTAACCATCGAACGAGCCGTCTTATACTCTTATTTAGCCGACCAGGTTGCAGTGCAATATAAACAACATAAGGCAGAGTGCTACGAGCTTAACGAACAAACAGGGAGAATTTTGGCTCAAAGGATTAGACAAAAAGCTATGCTAAATGATATAACCAAAGTTACTAACTTAGATGGAGTGTCTCAAGAATCTAAGGCAGGGATTCTGAAGGCCTTCAGTGGTTTTTACAAGTTATTATATAATAAACCCGGTAACGAGATCGATGCAGGCAAGGACCCATCCGAGTATTTGAGGGAGATTGATAATGTACGGATGCCCGAGGGGGATATGGTGCTCCTTGCCGCTCCAATTACATGGGAGGAGATCGAAGCAGCTATCCTTGGCCTAGCCCCTGGTAAAGCGATGGGTCCAGATCAAATCCCCCTCGAATTCTACCGGATTTTCAGGAATATGTTAAAGCCTGAGCTACTCAAGGTCTTTCAGCAAGCATATCAAGGACATCCACCTGCCTCTTGGTCCTTGGCTACTATTGTAGTATTTAAAAAAAAAGGCAAGGATGCTAATGAATTAGGGTCGTATCGTCCTATATCCCTTATTACATCTGATAGCAAAATCTTCTCCAAAATACTAGCCAATAGACTTTGCGATATAATGCCTTTGCTGGTCTCTAAGACTCAACACGGATTTATTAAAAAGAGGGATACTACCGACCATGTTAGACGTATTATTACTTTACTAGATTGGGCGCAGGCCACGGGATCTCCAGTCGGCGTTATCCTGTTGGACGCAGAAAAAGATTTCGACAGGGTCGACTGGGGGTTCCTGTGGTCTGTTCTGGCATGGAAGGGATTTCCCAATTAATATATTTTGGCTATCCAGGCGCTATATTATGAGCCCAAGGCAGCAATCCCTATAGGCAATCAGATGTCCTGTCCGTTTCAGATCACCAGGGAGACAAGGCAGGGCTGGCCCTGCTCCCCTTTGCTGTTCGCTCTGTACATTGAGCCTTATTTGAATAAGATCACAAAGGAAGCAGGAATTCCCCCGGTGATTCTTCAACATGTAGAATATAAATCTCTTGCATACGCTGACGACGTTGCAGTCGTCACCCCAGATGTACGCTTATCTCTACCCAAAATTATAGAACTTGCCCAAGAATTTGGTGAGCTGTCGGGATATAAGCTCAACATATCTAAAACCCAGCTAATCCACTCGTCCACAGGCAGACCTGAAGGTTTCATATTTACACCTACCGCCTCATATCTTGGTGTTACAATATCTTCAACAGTCGATGATATTGTTGGGCTCAATACAGATTCCCTATTACTATCCACCAAAAGGACCCTTGAGAGACTAAATAATTTGCATTTATCCTTATGGGGTCGTACCAATGTAGTTAAAATGCTTATACTGCCCAAATTTCTTTATTTATTTCGCACTATTCCTCTTTTGTTTTCCTCATTGCTGTTTAATAAATTAGATCGAAGTATCTCTAGGTTTCTATGGGGCTATCGGAGAGCCAGGAGATCCCTCAAATGGTGCATTCTTCCAAAATTAAGAGGCGGCCTAGGGGTCCCAAGCTTCCGAATATATTATTGGGCAGTTACATTAAGATTAACGGGCATTTCAATGTTTCAAGACTTTAGTCTAGACGAAGCTACGACGCCATCAATTTACGAAATGCTACTCGGAGCAGAAGCTCGACAATGTTTTTTTAGGTTAATAGAACCCAGCTACTATAAAAAAAACAAATTTGCAGCATTTCAGACTTGGAAACAAATTAATAAAAGATTCCATCTCCTGTTTAATTTGAACTACTACACACCTTTTTTGAAAAATCCTCTATTGCCTGAGATTTTTAATGACCCTGTTATGCACAGATGGGATGATTTAAAAATAAGTTCATTTGGTACACTGTATCATGATGAGCAACTTGTTTCATATTCTGATTTGCAGAATGAATTTGGTCTCAGTAGAGGGGACTTTTTTAAATACCTACAGATACGCAGCTTCCTGGAGTTAAAGAATCTAATAAACACCAAATCTATGAGTAAAATAGCTGTGCTGGAAAGCTGCCGGAAAAAACCCAGAATTGGCATAATATATCAAATGCTGTTAGAAAGAATACAAGATAATCTAGACACATATGCTGACAAATGGCAAAGAAGTTTTGGAATTGAAAAAGTAGATATATCCAGATCCCTTGAAATTTGTAGCAATGTTATTTTTAATGGTTCACTCAAAAGTCAGCACTATATGTCCACTTTTGATCTGTATTATACACCATCCAAATTAATGAAATGGAAAGCACTGAAGGGTACCAACTGCAGTTGTTGTGGACATCCTGCCGCCGATTCGAGTCATATGTTTTTCGGTTGTCCGAAATTAACTCAATTTGTAACACAAGTACAAGGTTTTCTAAATAATATTCTGGAATCAACGGTTGTTTTAACGCCCGAACTTGTGATACTCGGAATCCAATCTGATCAAATTGGTAATAAGACGACTGCAGAAGAAGGGTTTTTATTCATTGCTATGTCATTTTTTCGATATTGTATAACCTCTAGATGGCTAGATGCTGATCCACCGGTGTTTCATCAGTGGTTATCCAAATTGTTAAATAGCTATCAGCTGGAAAATGCGGTCTATAAACTTAAGGGCCGGAAAAGGAAGGCCTTTGGCCAAAAATTATGGCTACCAATTACTAATTGGATATAAGGATATCTATTCTTTTAATAGTTTTTCTCTATTTTGATGTATTATTACAATGAATTATTTGAAGTTACTGTTTATATTCTCTTTGTTATTGTGCAATTTTCCACTGCCAAAAAAATCAATAAAAAAAAAAAACAAGACGCAACAATGTGCGCATCTTAGGCGTGCCGGAACGCAGCGAGGGGACTAATCCGACCCGTTTTGTGGAGGAATGGCTAAAGACTGTAGCGGACCCGGCAGACCTAACACAGATGTACAGCGTGGAAAGGGCGCACAGGGTCCCTCCCAGGCCGCCGAAACCGGGGACTCCACCTCGCCCTCTGACTGCACGTCTCCTCCACTTCAAGGACCGAGACGCCGTCCTGAAGGCCTCAAGGGAGAAAGGCCCCATACAATACGAGAACCACTCGGTATCCATTTACCCGGACTTCACACAGGCGGTACAGAGAGCCAGGGCGTCCTTCTGGGGTGTGAAAAGAACACTCAGGGAACGTAACGTGAAATACGCCTTGTTCTATCCGGCGCGCCTTAGAGTCATTCATGGCCACAGAACTTACTTCTTTGATACTCCAGAGGAAGCTTCGGAGTGGTTGGAAGTCACACTCACCCCACTGCAGGCCACCCGTGAGGAACAGGATGTACCGGAGACGCAGAGGTCCGACGGCCGGACGGAATCCCAGGGCCGCACTGGACGCCCGGACACAGAGGGGCCACGAATCGATCGTCAGACCGGGGAGGAAGACGATGGCTCGGCAGCACTAGTGCGACTGACCACCAATGCACTGGCGGAACATGATGCAACCGTTGGGTCACCATCAGCGAGCCGGGCAAGTTCCCATACGGCGGCCTCCGACACGGAAGGCAGCCTACAGTTATTTCCCCAAATTACAGCACAGATGGCGGCGGACATGTGATCTTCATCTCAACAACCGACGGTCTGGTAATGTAGGGGATGTTCTTCTCTGTTCTGTGGGGGGGGTCGGGGAACAGGAACACTTATGACCATAGGGGACAATGGTTACGAGACTTTCAGAAGCGACCTATTGTAAAAGTTTGACTGGGCTCACACCCCCAGGCCTGGGCACGGTTCTAGAATTCCTATACCCATGTTGGGTGTTGTAGTTACAGTTTGGTCCTCTGTAGTTATAGAGGGGGACCTACAAGTTGGGGTACTGTTTGCATATTTAGCACTGAAAATTTCCATTATGTGGTTGATATTGCTGTGGACAAAGGTTTTGGATCGTATCAAATGTATCTGGGGTAATGTCGTCCCCTAATGATTATGTGGTCTGCACTTGGAATGTACGGGGATTGGGCTCGGTACACAAACGACACAGGGTCCTAACACAATTACGTAGGAGACAGGTGCACATAGCATACCTCCAAGAGACACACTTAAATGACTCTGAGGGTGCCAAAATGTTACGAAAATGGAAGGGCCAGCTATACGCCACTAAATACTCTGCATTCTCCCGGGGGGCGGCCATTTGGATTAGTAACTCGGTTCCGTTTAAACTCATTGCATCCAAAATAGACAAGGACGGCCGATGTGAGAAGTTGGCCTGATATATAATGTTCACTATTCTAGTGAGCACTTTGTATCAGTCCAAACAACCCTTATTGATGATTGGTTGTAAGTCAACCTTTTTAGACCAGCTATCCTAGTAGCATGGACAAGAGCAGTCTAAGGCTAAACTCTAGAGGGCGTGTTAAGCCAGCTGTTTTACCATCACATATACCCCTTGAACACCAAGTGAAAGGACACCACACAAGTTGTTATGAAAATAAAAGGATATTTATTTATAACACAACAACCCTGGACTCTTTATGAGGACAGGGTGCTAAGCACAATACAAAACTCTTAAAGAAATACTGAAAGTCGCACAATTTACACAAATGCCCGAGGGGCACGACAAACCATATACTATGAAAGTGGAATGCGAATTACTAGCAGGTAAGTAACTGATCTCAGAGGCTTTGGGATCGCTAGGGCTAGACTACTGAACCTTTAAATTACGAGCAGGAGACCTAGGGGGATCGAGTGCAGAGTGTGCACTCTCACGCGAGATGCGGAACAAAGTCTATGGAGGCTAGTAAATGCAAAGTTAGTGTTCTCGGGCGAACCCGACTAGGTAGGTCAAAAACGAAAGTGGATCTAGACACTTAGAGAGTGGTTCTACGCTGGAGCACCGTGGTACTCGGTTTACCTAGCCCAGGGGCTGCGGCTGCATAGGGTTCAAGTGTCGTCGGGAATCCTCGTTGACGAACCAGGAGCCTGAAGTAAAAGTTGCTGGCAGGCGACCAGTGAAGATGTTCCGGGCTGATCCAAGGACTGGATCAGTGAAGAAGGATACCTGTAAGCAGAGGGGACCAAGTTCTGAATCACTAGCCAGTGATTAGGTGGGCACCAGGATGGCACCGGACGAGGTCACCCAGCCAGGTGAAGAGGCGACACTGGATTCTGCTGCTGCACGGACCAGGGCGAGGATGTCGACCAGGCTGGAGGTCTGTGAGCTGTCCCACGTCGGATGTCTGCTGCTGGCGAGGCTGGATCCGGTGAAGGAGGCAACAAGCCTTGGCTAAGGCAAGCCCACGTGGCGACACAAAATGGCGTCTGGAGTGGACCAGGAGGGTCCGAGGAAGTTCCCCTTCAAGAGGAGACAAGGGCCAGTCTAGAGGAGCTAGACCAGCGGTGAAACAAACGTAGGACGTCGTCTGGATGGTCACTAGCCAACGGGCAAGTGACCGGACAACGTGGCAAGCAGCGCAGAAGCAAAAGGGCCCCACGCAGATCTGGAGGATGCTGGGGGGCTGGACTTCGGTGCTCGTGCTGCTTGGGGTTGGGGCTTCTCTTACCCCAAAGCACTCACTCGAGGGTCCCTCGGCGGTCGTGCTGGGCAAGCGTCGTGCAGTCTTGAAGATGGCCGGTCCCTCGAGGTCTCGTCACACCCACGAATCTCAGCTGGGCTGATGATGCAGGTAGAGGTCAGAGGTGCCAGGGAAGCCGGTTCTCGTCGAGCTGGGCAGTCTTGATCCGGAGGAGAGACTTACAGCAAACCGCGATGCTTGGATGGTGCCTGCGGGTTGTGGTAAATAAATAAATAATACCCTATTTTTGAATGTATAAATGAATAACAGATAGCTCAATAAATAAGAGTCAAGATTCGAGGTAGTAGGAGTTTCTTGCAGGTTTAATACAGCATAAGGACAGGAACAGGACAACCTGCACAGGAATAGAATGACAGGGTTGGACTAGCGTGGCCCGGCAGCTGCCGGGGCTGGATCTAGGATGAGTGCGTGCTGATCTTTAATAACAATACATGAGCATATATACATAACGCAAATACATAGCATTACATTGCAGTAGGCGTAACAGTGGGTGGAGCAATAGGTGTGACGCGTAGCAGTCGCGAAAGATAAGGGTGAAAGTGGGTGTAACAGGGCGTATACATAGACATGTGATGCAAACGTAACAGAATATGTCATGAATAGGGCGGAAACATTGGAGGGGGCTACCTAAGGAGCCGGGACCTCTAACCTGGTGGTGCGCGCAAACTGGCAATGACGTGTTACTAGGAGAAGCTGGGGGCTATGAACTCTGTGCTAGGAGCAGAGACTAAAGTCTGGAGAGTCAGAGCGACATGTACCTAAACAGTATCTAGTATCTGATGTTTAGAGAACATGTTGATATAAACTAGAAGTCAGGAGGGGAAAGGCTAACAGACACTAAGACTGGACCATGCATTATTCTACATGTAGTGCGTGATGAAGAATATTAAATGACCATTAAATGCAGTATTTCTCTTACATGGAGACGTGAAGGCTAGACAATGACGGAAACTATTGATGCGGTTCAGTAGCTTAGGAATGCAGAGAAGGAGGACTGAACTGATAACCGGAATCATAACATACTCTTGGCAGACTCAGAGGCAGAGCCAGGCTGAACCGGGCACTGCAAGGCAGGAAGTAAGTGAAGGGTCGAGGATACAGGTGGGGGCTGGATGGCTCCTCAGCGAGGGTTCAGGAGACAGGAGCTGAATCTGATGTCCGGGCCCTTTTGAGGCCTCGAAACGGGGACTTTATAATGAAATAACGTGCACACTGGGAAACGTGGCAACGTAGCTTTACATAGGCCTGATATTCGTAGTATTCACGAGGACTGGAAACTGGCATACTAGAGGTGGACACAACTATAATTGCGTCTTTAATCAAACATAGGGAATACATATGCATATTAATCATGCACACATATCATATGATGGAGGAGGCGTAGGGACACAGAACATGGCAGAATTTACTTTTCCACAGGGTGCAGGGTGACTACTCCTTAGTCACAAGGGAGAAATCTTAAGAAGAAGTCTTGAGTTCCTTTCGTGGAAAGTAGTTTCAGGATTCAAAGATGATCTAATTTGGAAGGGGGCCTGCTCCTACCTTTATCCTAAGAAAAGGGGCTGGCACGCAACTAAGTCCTGCCCTATGGGTGGGACTAGGAGGGGGGTGGTTACACCCCTCTCCTTTGTCCGGTCTCTCCCCAGCTCAGGGGCTGGTGTGCCCCCAGAACTGGTTTGAGCCGGCCTATGCACAGTGAGCACCGGGGTGCCACTTGCAGTCACCTTCCTCTAAAGCCCTGCCTACCTGGGATACACAAAATCCTGTCTGGGATGGTGCTGGCACCGCCCCTGACAGGAAACCCTTTGTCCATGCCTCCGTTGCTGGAAGGACTCCCAGCAGCAGGAGGGCAGACTTGTGTTTCGGTGGCAGCATCCATTTTGTGGAGCTGAGGCTATGTCTGACTTTAACCGGGGTTCACAGTTACATACATGTCGTGTCCCTCTAGAAGGGTGGAATGCTAACCCCGTCGCCAGAATTGGCGAGGGGTTAGTATTCCAATTCGTATGACACCTTACTCGACATGTTTTGATAATGCTATACCAAAGTTAGCATATGACCGCGAGGTACATAATGCACTTAAGAGTATATGGTATAGCGTTACCATGGAACAGCTATTAGGACTTGGTTCCGCAAGCTGCAAACGGGCTCAGCTCATGCCAGAGCACCATTTCACATTATTCCAAGCACTCTGCCTTCAGGATTGATAAGGCCTGCCATAGGAGTGACTGATGGGAATATATGTGTCCATTTTAGGGTTAGATATAGGAATACTATATCTACAGCAAAGGGTGATTACACCACCTTGCCCCAGCTGTCGTGCAGCCAGTTGTGTCAGATTTAGATGGCCAGCCAGGGGTGGCACAATACATGCTGCAGCCCCTGGTAGGCCCTGGGTACACCTATGCCCTGAGTTACAGGGTCTGATAAGGTGGCCCAGTACCAATTGGTATATGCACCTAAGGTACATGGAATCCATTTTACAGAGAGAGCAGTAGGCCTGGGGCCCTGAATAGCAGGGTCCCAGGTCAACTAAGTCGGAAAACCAGCAAAACACCAGGCAAAAAGTTGGGGGCAACCATAGTCAGGGATCTACCTTCCTACAGCCGATACGTGCTTGCTAAAGGGCTGTTAAACGGGGTATGTGTGGTGCTTGGTTGTTTGTATGCCCCGAATGTGGGACAGTCGCAGTTTTTTGCGGAACTGGGTAGGGCACTAGCGGATTGGGTGGAGTACGCTTGGATTATAGGTGGGGACTGTAATGCGGTGTTGGATCTCACGCTAGACAGATCACATCCCCCTTTACATGCAACTGAGAGTAGGAGACAGGCGGAAGCATTGGCACAGTGGGCAGAGGGGTGGGACCTAGTTGACACCTGGCGGACACTTCATGCATCCCATAGGGAATACACATTTTACTCCCCACCGCACAAACTCCACACCAGGATAGACCGCATCTTTTGCTCCAAGACACTCACGCCGTCGATCGCACACGTGGGACACATGGGGAAGACGTTGTCGGACCACAACCCGGTGGAATTGTCTCTACAATGGGGTAGATTACCCACCCCTATACCGACATGGCGCCTGCCCCCGAGCCTCCTAGAAGACTCGGTTTTTAAGTCCACACTGTCAGATGCCACCACTCACTACTTCACCGAGAATGCGGGCACGGCAAGTTCCAGACAGGTCGAATGGGATGCCTTCAAGGCTACCATTCGCGGAGTGGCCATGGGCACCAAAGTGGGCGTCAGACACCAAGTACTGGTAAGGTTGCGAGAGGTAGAGGACAGTCTAGCGGCTCTGGAAAACGAGGCTGCAGGCACGGGCGGCGCCCTCACGCAACTACAAGAGGCTAATATACAATATGCGGAACTCCTGGAAGAACTACGAGTAGTAGATTACAGGGAGTACACCGCACGTCAGCACACACAGGCGGATAGAGCAGGTGCGCTTTTGGCGCGTCTGACTAGGGACGCACCGGCAGCCACCCCTATCATGGAGATACGGGATACCTCTGGGGCATTGGTCCAGGGGCAGCGGGAGATTAACACGATCTTTTGGCATTATTATGCTGCTCTATATGGCCCACACGCTCCTCTCTCGGAACCAACGTTGGAGGAATTCTTCTCCGACATATGTGTCCCTCGGCTGAGTGCAGCACACAGCGCGGAACTGGCGAAACCCATCACGATAGCAGAAATCAGAATGGCCATCCGGGCTTTACCGAGGAACAAGGCACCCGGGACGGACGGGCTTCCGGCGGAATTTTACTTGACATACATAGACCTACTGGCCCCCCGCCTCCACGAGTTATACAGCGAGGCATTGAAGAGTGGCGGCCTGCCTTACACGACACTGCAGGCCCTGATCGTTTCACTTCTGAAACCAGGGAGGGACGCCCTACGCCTAGACAACTACAGACCGCTGTCACTCCTGAACACTGACTCCAAAATTCTCAGTAAGATACTAGCGGTGCGACTATCCCAGCACATCCCGGAAATGGTGCACCCCGATCAATGTGGGTTTGTGCCGGGTAGGAGTACGGCTCTCAATTTACGAAGACTCAGTCAACTAATGTCTCCGAATATAGGGGGGGCGACACCGAGGGTTGCATCTCACTGGACCTACAACAGGCGTTTGATACCCTCAGGTGGGACTACATGTTTGCGGTCATGACCAAATTCGGGTTGCCACACGAATTCATAGCCTGGGTGTCCCTGCTATACCAGAAACCCACGGCACGGGTTCGAACCAACAAATGTATCTCTGACAGGATTGAGGTGGCGAGAGGTACGCGGCAGGGCTGCCCGCTCTCGCCCTTGTTGTTCATAATCGCCCTGGAGCCCTTACTGCTGAAAGTGAGATCACTGGCGGCCGCTGTAGGGATAACTAGGCTTACCACACACCATGTCATATCGGCGTACGCCGACGACATACTGTTGTTCCTAAGAGACATGAATAACCCAGTGACACCACTGCCGCGGATCTTTGAAGACTTCCGCGAGTTGTCCGGCCTCGCCATCAACGAGATGAAGTCATACGGGTTTGGCTTCCGGGGCCCGGTGGCGAGCACACATGTCCAGTTCCCGCCGCACTGTTTCCAGGTGGCACCAGTGACATTTAAGTACCTGGGTATCCAGATCTACCGACAATCACAGGACTTGATGGACGGTAATCTAGGACGAGCCCTGACTAACCTAACTGCACAGGTACAATTCTGGAATACTCTGCCATTATCGGTAGCAGGAAGAGTGGCTGTCTCTAAGATGGTGGTACTACCGCGTTTGTTGTATTACTTTACAAATTTGCCGATTTATATCCCTATGCCCTTTTTTAAGAAACTAAATACTCTACTACTCGAACTAGTGTGGGGGGAGGGCAGAAGACGCATAAGCATGGCCAAACTGCAACTGCCCACGGACAAGGGCGGCTTGGGAGTGCCTGATTTGTTCGCTTATGGCTGTGCGTGCCAACTGCAATGGCTAGCATATTGGCTGGCAGGCCGTAATTTACAAGAGCTGAACATTTCGGAGGGTGATAGGAACCGGGGGGTTATACATCGATTGTTACTGCCGGGGGTCCGGGCACCGGTAACGTCTCCACCCCTACTTAAACTGGCTCTTACTTACTGGAAGAGAGCGGTCAGATATACCAATAGACGTTTGAGTTATGCACCCTCGATACCACTGTTGGGCATTCCACTGGGGACAGGCACAATGACAGAACGAAGACTGCAGGTGTGGCGGGAAGCGGGAATAGCGCAAGTCGGGGATTTTTTCTCGGATAACAGGCTACTGCCATACGAGGAATTCACCAGGCTCCATCAAACGCCGAGGGCACTCTTTCTGCAACATGCACAACTGACTCACTACATAGGCACCCACTGGCTGGAAGATGGGGCGGAGCCCGTCACCAACACATTGGTCACTATGCAGTACCTTATGGGGGCGGGCAGTCACCTGACAAAATGGTTGAATGCTGGAATACGAGAAGGCAGGGCTGACCCCCTACAACCCCTGAAGTTACGATGGGAGGAGGATCTAGGAAGGGCATTGAGTGACAAGGAATGGGAGATGGTACTGAAATTGCCAAGGAAAGTGTCTCGAAACCCTAGGTTTAAATTTATACAATTGATGATTGTACATAGGGCATATTTGACTCCCCACAAGATACACACTATGTTCCCGGCAGCAGCTGATAATTGTCCCAGATGCCAGCTGGAGGATGCAGGTATGATGCATATGTTCTGGGAGTGCCCTAAGCTGGGACATTACTGGGGTACGATACAATACATTTTGAATGACATAGCACCTGGTAGACCTTACACGTCCGCTTCTTATTGCATGCTGGGGATAGGCTACAAAGAGAAACAAGCATTGGCATAGCCAATAGGTCTCGCCGTTTTGGACCTTATAAGTGTTTAGCCATGCAACAGTTGATGTTGTTGCACCAAGGATTTTGTGCTGCATAACTAAATATTTATACGTTCCCAAAAGTGAGACCTATTGGCTATACCAATGCTTGTTGATAATTGGCAACCTTATACAATTTATACAATTTGTTGTGGTTCAAGGTACTCCTAAGGGTAGTATATCGAAGGCATAGTTGGACCATGGTAAGACTGTCATTGTAATGCTTTCAATCCTACTCCATAGGGAGAGTGTCAGAGTCCACGAATCTCTCTCTTGTCGACTTGCACAGGAACAGATGATGCTAACTTTCCGACTCCCTCTCTCCAATCAGTCGGAGTCAGAGTGTAATCGTAACTCCAAGCAATCAGAAAAAGGGAAGGGGAAAAGTGGAGAAAACAACCATAAGAAAGAAAAGCACAGAAGAGACTGGTCCTGGTCCCTCGATATTCTAGCGGTATCCTCCTCAGGCTTTTAGTCTGCCCAACAAGATTCCTGTGAATACTAAGCATAAACAAAGACACCGTGAAACCTTTTACTTTACCCTACACTTTCTTATCTCTCATTAACCTTGTGACATACCCAAGGGACGGCGTAGACCTGCTTCTCTTCTATCCCTCAGAGAGGTTTTCTTAACCTGGGCTGCCTATTAGTGTTTCATCTCACTGTAATGAAAATTAATGCTTTTGTTAATACTCTATCTAATTTCTTTCTTGACCCCAATTAAAGGAAGTTGGTGTTTAACCTACCACTAATAGCAACTCCATAACCTTGTATCCAGAATCTTTCTTCTAAGGTGTGAATCAGTTTTTATCTCTTGTGCAGGGAATCCTGTTCTAACTCTATTCTTCTGTAAGGTATCTCTAGACCTCCCCTGCTGATGTGATTCTTCCAGGAAAGCGTTTTTATTCTTGTAAATCTTGGTTATAATATGCAGTCATTAATTACTACAACTTGTCCCTTGAAGTTTTTAAAGTTCATATTGACGTTTTAACTAGAGTGCACTCTATGACAACATTGCTTCTTTTTTGCTCAGTCTATGATAATTCTTAAACACGTGTGCTGTACAGTTATAATTTCTTGGTGTGACTTAGCTTCTTAAATTCGGGCTTCTTCCGACTCGTAGCTTCTCTGTAGTCTCTGTGACACGGAGCTTCACTGGCGCCGTCTCTCAAACTTGCTGCTGACACTGCGCTAGGTAATTCAGCAACGAAGACTCTCCGACGTGGCTTTTCAGTCAGAAGCACTTCTGCTTCTCGACGTTAACGCTTGCTGGAAAAGGCGCACTAAATTTCTTTTTGTTTCATAACCCCCTGATTACATAAACTCTGTAACTAAACGCTCTGGAAAGATTTCTATGACCCGCTATAATTCCTCAACCATCTTCGGCAAGAAACGCGGTGAAGTGCGCAGTTTTGACAGCGCGCGCGCCTCACCTGAACTCCGCTCTAGAACGCTCTAAGACACTAGACTGCTAACTTCCTTGTTCCATCCGCCATCTTGGAATTTCGTAAATTCCATGCTTCAGACCAGGAAGTGATTGGGCTCCAATTCCGTTTTCGTAACTTTAGGACCCCTGCAGACCTTGCGTTAGGGAGAATCCTGACAGTACCCCCCACCAAGGAAGGTCCTCCCAATCTGGGCTTGGTTGGATACCTCAGGTGAAAAAACCTTACTAACCTGGGTGCATGGACATCTGACTCTAACTCCCAAGACCGCTCCTCTGGCCCATAGCCCTTCCAATCCACCAAATAGTACAGGTTTCCCTTCACTATTTTGGAGTCAAGAATTTCCTTTACCTCAAACTCCACACCAGTTTCCAACTGAATCGGTGGTGGAGCTCTCTCTTGTCTCAAACCCTGAGCTACCTTTTTTAATAACGAAACATGGAAGACTGGGTGGACCTTGAGTTTCGTGGGTAGTGTCAATCTATAGGTGACTGGGTTAATCTGTTCTGCAATAGGATAAGGACCAATGAATCTAGGCTGGAACTTTCTATTCCCCTTTAATCGTAAGTGCTTAGTTTTTAACCAGACCTCACTTCCAATTTCCAAATGTGGGGAATCCCTCCTCTTCCTGTCAGCATACCCTTTATACTTATTCTTGGCCTGTTCCAAATTTCTTGATGCAGACTCATGTACCTGACACAAATGAGTCACCAAATCCTGAACTGCTGGTACTGGAAGTGGAACATCTAGCATAGAGAAATTTGGGTGTTTTCCATAGTTCAAATAGAACGGTGAATAACCCGTGGACACATTTGTGGCATTGTTATGAGCGAATTCTGCAGCCCACAAGTAGTCCAACCATTCCCCACCCTGTTTTAAGGTAAATAATCTCAAGTACCTCTCCACTTCTTGATTCACCCGTTCTGTCTGTCCATCCGTTTCCGGATGGAAACTTGTGGAGAATCGTGTCTCAGTTCCAAGAGCCTTCATGAAAACCCTCCAGAAGTGAGACACAAACTGGGTGCCACGATCTGAAATGACAATCTTAGGAATGCCATGTAACCGCACCACCTGCACACTAAAATGAGTAGCGAGCTGTTTGGCCGTTGGAATTCCTTTCATGGCTACAAAGTGCGCCATCTTGGTGTATGCATCTACCACTACTAGAATGGTGTTGTAACCTTGACAGGAAGGAAGTTCTGTAATTAAATCTAAAGTGATGGTGTGCCAAGGAGAAGGTGGAGTGGGTAAAGGCTGCAACAAACCTTTAGGTGCCTGTCGTTCTGACTTTCCCAGTGCACATATCTCACAAGTTTTCACGTATAGCTCTATGTCCTTACTCATGTGTGGCCACCAGTAACTTCTTTTCACTAAATCCGTAGTCTTCAACTCTCCCTTATGTCCAGCCAGTAAATGATCGTGACATTCCTTCATGACCTGATTCTGCAATTTGAATGTTGGTACATACAAGGCTCCCGAGTGGTAAGGTAGACCATCTAATATTTCTCTGCCATCTTCCTGCTGAATCCATCCTAACATGTCCTCTGGAGACAAGGCGCGAGTTATCTGTTCCTTCACACTCAGAGTTTCCACGACACCTATGATCTTGGAATCAGGGATGATCGCTTGTGTCTTAATTTGGTTCTTTTCTTCTCCTGTTCCCATCCGGGACAAGGCATCCGCTTTGCCATTCTGCGCCCCTGGTCTGAATGTGATGACAAAATCATAATCAGCGAAATATAACGACCAACGAAGTTGCCTTGGAGTTAAAGTCCGAGCAGACTTTAAAAACTTCAGATTCCGATGATCCGTAAACACCGTAACAACGTGATGAGCTCCCATCAAATAATGTCTCCATTCCTTGAAGGCGTCCTTAATTGCCAGCAGTTCCTTTTCTGTGATTGTATAATTGACTTCAGCAGGTGACAACTTCCTAGATCTATAGGCCACCGGATGTAATTGGCCCGTCTTCTTATTTCTCTGAGAAAGTACTCCTCCTACCGCCAGATCTGAGGCGTCCGTTTCCACATAAAATGGCTCGGATGGATCCGCATGAAGAAGGATTGGAGCTGATGTAAATTCTTCCTTCAGACCCTTGAATGCTGACTCCGCCTCTTTGGTCCACTGAAACTGTACCCCTTTTTTCAATAACTTTGTGAGAGGAAGGATTCGTCGAGAAAATTCACTGATAAATCTTCGATAAAAGTTTGCGAAGCCAATGAAGGCTTGTACTTCTTTCACACTGGTTGGGGACTTCCACTCCAAGACTGCTTGAATCTTTCTTTTATCCATGAGTATACCGGCTGGTGAGATCACGAACCCCAGGAATTCTACTTCAGTGACATCAAAGGCACATTTATCCAACTTAACAAACAACTTGTTCTCTCTCAATCTTTGTAAAATTCTTCTCACTTGACCTTGATGTTCCTGGGTGTTTGCAGAGTAGATCAAAATATCGTCTATATACACGATAGCACATTGGTCTATGAATTCACTAAGGACATCATTGATAAAGTGCTGGAACGCAGCTGGGGCGTTGCATAGCCCATAGGGCATTACTTGGTATTCAAATAATCCAAACCGAGTCCTAAAAGCGGTCTTCCACTCGTCACCAGCTCTTACTCGAATGAGATGATAGGCCCCTCTCAAATCCAGTTTGGTAAATATTTGGGCCCCTTTCACCTGATCCAATAAAACTGAGATGAGAGGGAGTGGATACCTATTCTTCTTAGTGATTCGATTGATTGCGCGGTAGTCTATGCAAGTTCGTAACTCGCCCTCTTCCTTCTTCGGCACGAAAAACAGAGGTGAGGATACTGGAGATTGAGAAGGTCGGATAAATCCGTTAGCCAAGTACTTGTGTATGTATTCTTTTAAATGTTCATGCTCCTTTTCCGTTAAGGCATAGACTCTGCTACATGGCATATTTGCTCCTGGTTCAAGGTCTATTTTGCAATCATATACCCGATGAGGTGGCAATTGCTCAGCTTCCTGCTCATCAAACACATCTTCAAAATCTTGATATTGCGATGGAATGGACTGGGTGTTGATTACACACACAACTGCATTCGCGGAACACAGTGCTTGAGCTGGATTTTCTTGGTCTTTTTTCTTCTGGTTTCCGAAACAATAATTCTTGCAATAGTCCGAAGACATCTCTATAGTTCTAGCTGCCCAATCTACAGTCGGATTATGCTCCGTGAGCCAAGGAAGTCCTAGGATTAGCTGGAACTGAGGTGCGTCTATTAGGTTAAACTGGATTTCTTCTTGATGTCCATCTTCTCTTATCAACTGCACCGTTTCAGTGTGACTGACTATGGGTCCCGAAGATAGGTTTGTCCCGTCGATGGCTCTAACTGGTTCACTTTTATCCTTTAAGATTGCTCTCAAACCTATCTTGGTCGCAAATCGTTGGTCACAAAAATTTCCTGTCGCCCCAGAATCCACCATTACCATCACTCTCTCTCGAACTTCTTGACGGAACTTTATCGTCATTGATAACACTAGATGAGGGGACGACGATTGCAAGGTATTGGCCAGTTGGTGTTCTTGTGGAGTTGAATTTTGACTCGCATCCACCTGTACAACTCCTTCTACAGGTGGTGCAACTAGTTTTCCTTCGGCCTGTATGTTCCTTTTGGCTTCTTTGGACAATTCCTCACAAAATGGCCGCTCGAACCACAATACATACACTGATTATTGGCTCGTCTCTTCTCTTTTTCTTCTTTAGTAAGTGGACCTCTTATTGCTCCTATTTGCATTGGTTCTTGGCCATTGGTTCCTTCTGCAACCCTTCCAACTTCCGGCTTGGCTCTATCAAATCGAGGCACTGTGCTTCGAAATTCTCGTCTTCTCTCACCTCGTCTTTCTCCTTGCCGGAAATCTAACTCAAGAACCAAATCTACGAGGGCCGATATCTCTGTTGGTCGGTTGGGAATTTGCGCCAATCCATCTTTGAGTTCATCTCGTAGACCTCGATAAAAAATGGCTGTCCTCTTATTTTCTGGCCAGTCAGTTTCCATTACCAACTTATTAAATTGGGCCAGGTACGCCACCAGGTCTCTGTTTCCCTGTTTTAGTTCCAGAAGCTCATTAGCTACAGCCTGGGAAATTCGCCTTCGATCAAATATACGCAAAAATTCCTTCTTAAATTCGTCATAATTCTGCAGAAGAGGGTCGTCTCGAGAAACGATGGGCATTGACCAAGCGGCAGCGTCTCCACTCAGATAGGATAAGACGAAAGCCACCTTGGATTGTGCATCGGGAAAGACAGAAGGACGACACATGAAATGTAAGGTACATTGGGAGATGAATACTTGTGCCTTCTGTGGGTCTCCACTAAACCTCTCTGGTGCTGCCAAGGGAATGACTGGGGACAATGAGTGTATCACTTGCGTAGTTAACCTATTTGTTTCCCCTGTGGACGTGGTGGGAGTTTCTCTATTTCCAGAAAGTGGTTGTCTAATTCTTTGTGCTAACTCTGCCGTCTCTTTTCTAGCATTTATCACCTCTTGCCTAAGACCTTGATTCTCTTCCCTAACTGCCACTAATTCTTTTTGTATGGAATCTAATACCGCCCCTAAGGTCTGCAGATTAACCCCTTCAACCATTCTGTTCGGGTGCAAATTTACAACGTGGGCACTTCACTCTGTCAGAGTCCACGAATCTCTCTCTTGTCGACTTGCACAGGAACAGATGATGCTAACTTTCCGACTCCCTCTCTCCAATCAGTCGGAGTCAGAGTGTAATCGTAACTCCAAGCAATCAGAAAAAGGGAAGGGGAAAAGTGGAGAAAACAACCATAAGAAAGAAAAGCACAGAAGAGACTGGTCCTGGTCCCTCGATATTCTAGCGGTATCCTCCTCAGGCTTTTAGTCTGCCCAACAAGATTCCTGTGAATACTAAGCATAAACAAAGACACCGTGAAACCTTTTACTTTACCCTACACTTTCTTATCTCTCATTAACCTTGTGACATACCCAAGGGACGGCGTAGACCTGCTTCTCTTTTATCCCTCAGAGAGGTTTTCTTAACCTGGGCTGCCTATTAGTGTTTCATCTCACTGTAATGAAAATTAATGCTTTTGTTAATACTCTATCTAATTTCTTTCTTGACCCCAATTAAAGGAAGTTGGTGTTTAACCTACCACTAATAGCAACTCCATAACCTTGTATCCAGAATCTTTCTTCTAAGGTGTGAATCAGTTTTTATCTCTTGTGCAGGGAATCCTGTTCTAACTCTATTCTTCTGTAAGGTATCTCTAGACCTCCCCTGCTGATGTGATTCTTCCAGGAAAGCGTTTTTATTCTTGTAAATCTTGGTTATAATATGCAGTCATTAATTACTACAACTTGTCCCTTGAAGTTTTTAAAGTTCATATTGACGTTTTAACTAGAGTGCACTCTATGACAACATTGCTTCTTTTTTGCTCAGTCTATGATAATTCTTAAACACGTGTGCTGTACAGTTATAATTTCTTGGTGTGACTTAGCTTCTTAAATTCGGGCTTCTTCCGACTCGTAGCTTCTCTGTAGTCTCTGTGACACGGAGCTTCACTGGCGCCGTCTCTCAAACTTGCTGCTGACACTGCGCTAGGTAATTCAGCAACAAAGACTCTCCGACGTGGCTTTTCAGTCAGAAGCACTTCTGCTTCTCGACGTTAACGCTTGCTGGAAAAGGCGCACTAAATTTCTTTTTGTTTCATAACCCCCTGATTACATAAACTCTGTAACTAAACGCTCTGGAAAGATTTCTATGACCCGCTATAATTCCTCAACCATCTTCGGCAAGAAACGCGGTGAAGTGCGCAGTTTTGACAGCGCGCGCGCCTCACCTGAACTCCGCTCTAGAACGCTCTAAGACACTAGACTGCTAACTTCCTTGTTCCATCCGCCATCTTGGAATTTCGTAAATTCCATGCTTCAGACCAGGAAGTGATTGGGCTCCAATTCCGTTTTCGTAACTTTAGGACCCCTGCAGACCTTGCGTTAGGGAGAATCCTGACAGAGAGTTGCAATTTTTACTATTTCACTAGAATAGTTATTTCTGCAATGGTTTAAGGTTATTTGTAATCATCTCATGTATATTCCTGCTGGTTAAAATGCCTTGATAATTCAATTTCTTTGTAATCCACTTGACATGTAGTCTTCTATAGAGTGTGCAGTCCTATATTTAGACATGGACATTGAGTTGCACTTTGGCCAGTTTATTGTATATCATGAGAACCTTGAATTCTATAACCACTTGTGATAAATTTGAAATTGACATGCAGGGTGATAAGTGAGTTAGTAGGATGTTGTTGGCATAATGCTTCAGTTTCATGGTTGACTGCGAAATGCATTTCCTTAAAAAAAACAATTGAATATTTGAATTGACAGACTTGAGATGCGTGTTGCGCCTTTAAGTACAAAACATTTTACAGTGTAGAGCAAATAGCGCTTTGAACAAGGATTAAAACAGTTAAAAATGTATGGAGGAGTCTTTCATCTTTGCCACTTTATTACGAAGGGGAGAAAGAAGAAAAGAAGCAGCAAGCAGGAAGGGGGTTCGGGCACGAACAGGCGCTCTCGGAAAGCATCTGACTTTTGAACTCTGTCTTTGCCTGCATTTGTATTTGCAATGCAATAGGTCTCGTATTTGCGAGATTTTGAGAGCTACTGGCATTCTAAATGACAATGCCTTTAATTTATGTGTTTTGACAACCTGCAAGCGGTGCATAAAACACGCCCTTTCTACTTGTAGTCCTTGTTGACTTAATAGCACCAAGAGATTTTGTTTTGGTAGTGTTTGTTAACGCTATACGAATGTTCATTTAAAAATAATTGCATTAATAATGATTATAATTATTAATATGAAGGAGGCTCTTCCTGTACTGAGACTAATGGAAGCTTGTCTGCTACGGTTTGTGCTGTATCCTGGTGTGTGAGAGAAACAAGCAGTGCTGCTGTCAGTGCTGGAATATTCGACGTGAGGGAAGCTTGCACAGCTGCTGCCTGTGTTGTAACTGTTCTCTATGCAGGGGATGGTGTTGGGGTGGGGGAGTGTGTGTGTGTGTGTGCGCGCGCACCCTGCTGCTGCCTGTGCTGCACCGGTTATGCAAGGGATGCTTGCACTGATGCTGCCTGTGCTATATCTGTGTGTGTGTGTGTGAGTGTGAGAGAGAAGAAACAAGTAGAACTTCTGTCTGAGCTTTACATGTTTTATGTGTGAGGGAAGCTTGCACTGCTGCTGCCTGTGCTGTACCTGTTCCATGTGTGAGGGAAGCTTGCACTGCTGCTGCTTGTGCTGTACCTGCTCCGTGTGTGAGGGAAGCTTGCACTGCTGCCGCCTGTGCTGTACCTGCTCTGTGTGTGAGGGAAGCTTGCACTGCTCCTCCCTGTGCTGTATCTGCTCTGTGTGTGAGGGAAGCTTGCACTGCTCCTCCCTGTGCTGTACCTGCTCTGTGTGTGAGGGAAGCT